>NC_082594.1:120888381-121254424 GCF_030936135.1 Gavia stellata
GACACACGTGCTGATGGACGCAATTACAAGCTCTCCTTTTAGAAGCTTATTAGCAACAATCCATTCCATGCACTTACACCACTTGCTCTCTCATGACCATTTGGTTCCCCCAGACCTCACTACTCTGAGAATATTTCAGACTACGTTGCTTTTAGAAGTCTTATCATTCTCAGTTCTCTTACTAGCAACCTGCTGATTCACATTTTTTCCACTTGTGTTTCAAGACTATCCTCACTTGCTTTGCAAATCAAGGAAGTAACGCAGTTATACATGAAGGAATTACCAAAAACAGAAAGAAGAAATTAACTCAGAAGACGTCTGGGATGGCCAATTCATTTCATTTTTAATGCTCTGCTGGTAGCACTTCAAAAAAAATATTATGAAACCAAAAGTTTGTGTTCAAGAGCACCAGCGCTGTTAGCTAGCACATATTTCCTTAGTAAGACAGAGCACTTTCAACTACTTTTTTCATCCTCGGGTCAACTGCACTTGGGGTTTAACTTCAATGTTGTATTCAACTTGTTCAGTTGGATAGCTGTTTTCTCACCGAATGTTTTTCGCCATTTGCTTCTTCTATTTGTATCCTTTCCAGTTACTCTTTTCAGTAAAGGTTTTCCTCTCCATCAGAGGGACAGCCAGCTCACAGCAGGTAATCACTCTTCTCTATTACTTATTTCTTGTATTCTCATCCACAAGCAGATATTCAGCTTTCGTCATGTGTTTTTTAAAAGCTTTTACCTCTTCAGTGCTGTGTACATGAATCCATACAAAAACTCTATTAGCATCCGTTTGTCCTCAACTGAGTCACTGTGACATACTCACATCACTCCTTCGAGACTCATTTTCTCATTCTCAACCACACTTAAGACTTACAGAAGTAACAGCCAGCCTTCAGCTTTGAGCAAAGTAACTCATTCTGAGTATGTTCATTAGTAAGTTATAACATAACCTGATGTTTAGATTTAAGTTTATTGTTGCTTGCTTAAAATTTATTTTAAAAAGCTCCATTTCATCATTTATTTGCAGGGCTGTGAATTCAAGGTGTCGACAGAAATTCAACTCAGGGGAGACAGAGTTAACACCTATCAGTTTTAGTCAGCTAGTGTTTCAGCTTTTCTGCCTTCTATATGAAGTACTCAGAACTTAATTTGCCTTTAAGTCAGCCCCATCACCTACTGTCAACTGCCTTTCATGATACTAAGAGACAATTATGTACATTACACAAAAAAAGCCACTTTCTAGACATAAGTTCATTCTTAAAAGGTTTCAATTCTAGTATATTCTTCAGAGCTAAGTCTAGAAGTTCCAAAACTGGCATCACTACACTTAAAGTTCAAAGCAGATGCCAACGTAATATCATGACAGAGGACAGTATGTTCTCTTCTGTTCTCTTTCTCCAACACTTGATTTGCCCACCACACCCTTTTGAAGACAACTAACATAAAAAATAATCAGCTCGTGGAACTGGCCATCACATAGCCAAGGCCTTGTTTCCAAGTATACTAACAGTTAGCTCAGAGGCAAAAATATACATACGAAGTTTACTCCTCCTCTCCACAAAGAGGGTCTCATGGATATCACTGAACATTTATCTACTCTTCAGCTTGTTCCATTATTCAATCACTCAGTTTCATAAGGTCCTCTCTAACTCTGTAATTCATCTTTATTTCAACTTGCTATCAGCAACAAGTAGTTATGTTTACTTGGGGCATCTCATACTCCAGGAAATGCAATAGACAAGATTCCAGTACCCTCCAGCACCACCTGGAACTATAGCTTCCACAATATGAATTCTCTCCAGGAAAAGGTCCTAGCAAGACCACAGTGACTGCTAACTGAAGGTTTGGGCAGATGAATACCCTCCCACACTTCTTTCCAGACTCCAAACCTCCCCACTCCTTATTTGGAAAAGCAATTCAATGCATTTAATGCTATCACAACACCTGCCAGCATTTTTTTGAGAGTAAAAGGAAATTTGAGGGTTGGGGGGTCAGGCACTACATATCAGAGAAGTCAGAAGAGTTACTGCCATCACTCCTGCTTCATTTACAAAATCTGGGAGTTATCAACGACACAGCAGCATAGCCTCTTCCACCTAGCCACAAATTTGCAATAGCATGGGTTGACATTCCAAGAGACACACAGCAAGTACAACAAACAACTTGCATTCCAAGTTATGTGATTATTGTTTCAGCCCCACCATATAATAAACTTGCCATTACAAAGACTAACAGAAATACAAGGCAACTGCAATGAGAATCTAAAAAAGCAATACCAAGTGGGTTATGCTACATCCCATAGATTCTGATAGTAGACTCAAGGACCTAGGAAGTCACAGCGCAGACCTTACCAGTGAAAAATCAAAGCAAACACAGGATATTTTACTTATCAGCTTTTTCCATGTCCTTCCTTGCTAGGTCCCCTGCCCCACTGAGCAGTGGGCACCCCTTTTCTTTAGTTTTTCTTTTGCTGACAGCATAGTTACAGCAGCCTTTCCTGTCACCCTTAACATCCTTTACTTGTTCCAACTGCAGCTGAGCTTGAATTTCCCCAATTCTATACCTGCACTCTCAGATACTGTCTCTATATTCA
The DNA here is from genome assembly GCF_030936135.1 of Gavia stellata. Classification (NCBI taxonomy): domain Eukaryota; kingdom Metazoa; phylum Chordata; class Aves; order Gaviiformes; family Gaviidae; genus Gavia; species Gavia stellata. Next base: position 120,890,974 of record NC_082594.1, read on the forward strand.
TCCTGCTTCAACCTTCTGTAGACTTCCTTTGTGCATTTGAGGCTCAGCGAGGAATTCCCTGTCCTTCCATGCTGACCTTTTGCCAGACCTGTTGGACTTCCTGCACATTGCAGGGGATATTTATTGTAGTTTGAAGAGGTTTCTCTTGAAGATCAATCAGCTGTCCTCAGCTCATTTGCCCACCAGAACAGTTTCCCCAGAAGAACATTACAGGCAGATCCCCAAATAAGGTGAAATCTTTTCTTCTACAGTCCAGGGTTATGATTCTACTATCAGTCCTGACCACTTTTCTCAGTATTCCAAACTCCGGTCTCAAAGCTACTTCAGCCAACAGTGCCATTGACTATTACATCTTCGTCCAGTTCTTCGTGTGTAACAGATCAAGTAGGCAATCCCCCCTAGTCCTGCATCATCATCCTAAATCTTCCCATGATGACCTGCACCAACAAATTGTCTTTAGCATACCCCAGATATCTCCTGGATGGTTTGTGTCCAGTCCTATTGCTCTTTCAGCTGATGCCAAGGTGGCCGAAATCTCCCATGAACACCATAGCCTGCAATCATAAAATTTCTTCCAGGTGCCTAAAGAAGGCTTCATCTACTTTTTGATCAGGCCAGCAGTAGCAGACACTTAACCGTGTCACCTGTTTTGGTCTGTCCTCTTAACATTACCTACAAGCTTTAACCAGCTTGTCACCTGCTCAAGGGCAAAGCTCCATGCACTCTATCCACTCTTCTGTAGAGCACTACCTTTCTCACCTTCCCAGCTTGCCTTTCCTGAAAGGCACCAATCCAGCTAATTTCTCTGCTCCAGTCATGCAAGCTGTCCCACCACATTGCCAGAATCCCAAAGACATCATAAGTCTGCAGCTGTGCACAGTCCCCATTCATGCTGCCTTCACAATGGGAGGGATAAAAAACCTCTTCCGTCATGTCCCCCTCAGACACTTCCTTATTGTTCCTCATGTCTTCTCTTGTGAACAGAGGAAAAACCTGAGGACATCCCAACATACCTAGTTTAAAGCCCTCCTCACAAGTTAACAATGCTATTGAAAAAAGACACGCCCATCTTACTTTATCAGGTAGACCCCGACTCTGGCTCAACAGTTCTTGTTCAAGCACAGCTCAGTGGTTAGAGAACTCCAAGTCCTACCTTCAACAGCAGCCAGACACATTCACTCCTACCCAAGTCTTTCTCCCTCACTGGGGTAGGCACCCAGGTTGTGGGCTTGCACTCATGTCCTTCACCTTTGTCCTCAGAGTTCTTCTGTCCCTCTTGATAACACTCAGGGTTACTCCTGACAGAACCAATGGTGACCATATGGATATACGCAAAACATAGCAGTCAAAAGACCAGACTTAATCTCTCCATAACATCCTGGATCCAATGGCCCTGAAAGGAGAAAGCTCTCAAGACACCAAATCAGGTCAGCAGATGAGGTGCCTCCAAACCTCACAGGAAACTCTCTCTGATAACTATCACCCTCTTGTTCTTTCCAACAATACTAGGTCCTTCACACAAAACAGAAGACTATTAAGATGCACAGAACTAGGTGCAAACATATAATGAAACCACTAATACTGATGTCCTCCATCTGATAACTAAAAATGCCAAGACTACAATTTTAGGCAGTCCCCCAGCAGTACAAATACCAGCTAGTAGCCAGGAAGTTAATAAGCTTTCTTAAATAGAAAAAAAAGGCTCTGTCTTTAACATCTCTCAGTTGACGTTTTTTTGAAAGACAGTCAAGGTACTACCACTATGCTGACAGGCCTAGCAGATACTGCTGAGTGCGTAACCTGTGGAATTAGCAAACCAAAATTTGATCCTGCACGTTACCAAAACCAATAGCTGACTGAGGCATCTTCATAAACAAGTCCTTCTGCCATAAGTTTAATTAGAATATTACATAAAGGTCCAGAAATCCAAAAAATATTATTTTCTCTCAGCTTCATTTGAAGTAGCAAATGTTTCAGTGCCTAGCAAAGTTATAACCATACACCACAACTAAGGGAACCCTACAGCAGATACCTTCAAGCCAATAACACTGTATTGAAGTAGTTGGGCTGGGCTTTAACTACTGAAGTGTTAGCAGTCATGAACTAATACCTGATCCTTCAGGCACTTCCCAGTATTTATCCCAGCCAGCACAAGCAAGCTGCAATGGTCAGCCAGAATCTACATATTAACTATAAGACTGCACAGCACACTTGCTGGAATGACAGCCAACTCAGCTGGCTATGAGAAGCAATAAAGATCTAAATCAAGAATTAGCATATTTCCATGCCTATATTTATAGGCTGGTGCAGAACTACAGCAGTATTTAATGATTTTGTTACACAGTAACTTAATTTTCCACACCTATGTATTTTCTGTTCTTCCCACACTACACTGCAGTTCTCAGACTCCACTTCTTCATACATTATTAACAATAGCTTAAGTTTGCCTTCATCTATGGACTCCAGGAAACAATTAACCATCAATTCTGTATTTCACAATTACTATTTAACTTCATGTTCAAACAGAAGGTCTAATAAAAAGTCATCATGTTCAAGTTAAATTTCCTAGAACTAAGCCATATTTTACCTACTAAAACGTAAGGTTAGGAGGGAAAAGGATTTCTGAACTGTTCAGTCAATAATGGCCAATGAAGTCAAAGTGAAGAGTACACAGACTGTTCTCCTTTGTCTTAGGCAAGTAAGTTCATTCAGTATGAACAAGATAATTTAACAAATCAACAAAAAACCCCTAACAGCTTTTAACAGATACTACCAGAAATGCTGGCTGGTATTGACAAGCCAAAATGATGGCCATTTAAATGCAGGTCATATTGAAAAGCAGTGTCTATGAAATTGTTATTCAACTTAACCAAGAATGAAATTTTAAGCACAAATACAATCTCCTGACTTTGAGCAACTTAAAAAACCAAACAACTACATAGGGCATTTCAGCCATTTTGGGGAGAAAAAGACCAGTGGAAAAATAGTATTATATTAACATGTTTAATTGTCTTTAATAGGATAATACTTTTATGCAGGAAGATTAAAGCAAAATTTTATGTCAAGCACTAATGGACATTGTTCCAACTTTATATGGAGAAAGGAACATGGCACACCCAGAGAGACTGCCTACTGCATTTGGTGTTGTGAGTGTACACAGTCCTTAAAGAAAACTCAAGGGTAAGCTAGCAAAAAATTCCGTACAAGTAAAAATTCTGAATTTCCTGAAGTAAGCACCCAGGTATCAGGTTTTGAGGGGATTGGTTTTTGGGTTTTGTTTTTTGCAAAATCAATTTTAAGTAAAGACCTGAAATTCTGCTAAGGGTACAGCACCAGTTGTAAGCATTCAGCATTCCCCACCCCCAGAACTGTACCTCCTAACACTGAAATTAGAAAACCATTAAAACTGGTCAGGAACACCGACATGTATGATGTCCTAGATGAAGGAACAAGACCTTCATTCCCTAGGAAAGCCCCTATTCCCTTAAGCAGGCCACTCCTCTACTTTTTATATGTTGTCTTCCCACATACCACCTACTCTAGCAAGAACTGCGGTCTGCTGGAGAAGGGAGGTTGTACTTTGCACTACATAAAATAGCTAAGTCTCGTAAGTTCAGCAAAACAGCTAAACATTAACTTCCCATTTTCAATTACTTGTGAAGTTTGAATGTTATCTGCCATTATTTAACAACTGCAGCCAGATTATTAAACCTACAATGAGCATATTCTGTCAGGAGCAGCAAATCATAAAATCTGATGCCTCAATCTCAGCTGTCCATTACAAGATCTGATGAGTTACCAGCTACATTACAAAGCTATGCAGATGCCTGCTGCCCCCTGCATTGCTGACACTGCTGGCTTTTTTTTAGCTCTGAAGGCCACCCTCCACTGTAAGTTATTCCAGCAAGTTAACCCTTTTTGTCCAGGAACTGCATCAGGACAGTTAGCCTAGGTAACCGATAGCCAAAAATACTAATGCTGTGTAATAGCTGCTCTATTTACTGCCAAACTCCATTTTCAGTATTTGTCACACTGCCACTCAGCTCTGTGCTGTAAGGGACTGCTTTTACTGGCTACTTACTGAAATAACAGAAGACACAGAGACAAGTCTTTCTTTAAGAGACTCTCTAGAAGTTATTACTTAGATTAGGAGTTAACAATGGGATCCAATTTTAAAGTAAGCTTTTAGCAGTCAAATTCCCTTATAAGAGAATCTTGTTTCAGACTTCACTTGGGCATTTTAATTTTAATAGAAAAAGACTTCCAACCACTTCTACTTTTCTTCCCGGGATAGCAACTATAAGATACTAGCTCCTGCCTACGCAGGCACAACATGAGGCTCATTTAGACTGAAAGAGACTTCTGGAGGATACCCAATCTGATCCCCAGCTGAAAGCAGAGACAACTTTGAAGACGGATCAGGTTGCTCAGGGTCATACCATAGCCAGGTTCTGAGTATTTTCAAGGACAGAGATTCCACAACGTGTTTCAGTGCTTCATTTTCTGTGTGAGAAAACATATTGCTAACACTTACTAAAATTTCCCTTGTTGTAGCTTGCGTCTGTTGCCTCTTATGATAGAATGGTTTGGGTTGGAAGGGACCTTAAAGATCATCTAGTTCCAACGCCCCTGCCATGGGCAGGGACACCTTCCACTCGAGCAGGTTGCTCAAAGCCCCATCCAACCTGGCCTTGAACACTTCCAGGTTTGGGGCACCCACAACTTGTTTGGGCAACCTTCTTGCAGTGCCTCACCACCCTCGTGGTAAAGAATTTTTTTTCCTCATATCTAATCTAAATCTACCCTCTTTCAGTTTAAAGCCATTACCCCTTGTCCTATCACAACATGCCCTTGTAAAAAGTCCCTCTCCAGCTTTCTTCAGCCCCTTCAGGTACTGGAAGGCTGCTTTAAGGTCTCCCCAGAGCCTTCTCCAGGCTGAACAGCCCCAACTCTCTCAGCCTGTCCTCATAGGAGAGGTGCTCCAGCCCTCTGATCATCTTCATGGCCCTTCTCTGGACTTGCTCCAACAGGTCCATGTCCTTCTTATGTCGGGGGCCCCAGAGCTGGACACAGTACTCCAGGTGGGGTCTCATGACAGCAGAGTAGTATCCTTTCCCTAGGCATATCTAAAGACAGCCTGTCTTCATTTTATCTCTTACCTCCTATTAAACAGTCATAGCCAGCAATTGGGATCCCCTGCTTTAGACTTTTTGACAGCTGAACAAACTAATTTCTCAGCTCCTCTTCATACCATATGCTGACTCCTTATCTTAGTGGCCTTGCACAGACACCTAAGCATCTGCCTCATACTTGGGAGCACAAAACTGATGCAGTCTTGTGAGACAGATGCAGTCTCACAAGCTCTTAATAGCAGAGCGTAATTGCTTCCTTCAACTAGCTGACCATGCCCAGTATGCTCTTCACCTTTTACACCATAAAGGCTCATACTGACCTACAAGGACCCCTATGTTGTTTCCTGTAAAGCTGCTTTTCACCAGTTAGCACCACATCTGTGCCGCTGCATGGGGTTGTTCCGCCCCAGAAAGACTTGGCATTTGCTTTTGTTCAACTTCATGAGGTTTCTGCCAGCCATTTCTCCAGCCTGCAGATGTCCCACTTAATTAGTCCTCATCTCCAATGTACCAATTGCCCCTCACAATCTGGTAGCATCCACAAACTTGCTTCAAGTGCATTACTGACCTGGAAGAGGGGTTGAAATGCAGACAAACTGCCCCTGCACTGATCCTTAAGGCATGCCACCAGTAACAAGCCTCCAGGTGGACTTCGTGCAGCTGATCAGAACCTTCTGAGTCCAGCAGTACACACAATCTTTCACTCACTTAATAATCCACCTACCTAAACAATATCTCACCAATCTGGCTACAAGGACATTTTAAGAAACCTTGTTAAAAGCCTCTCAAGGTTAATAACGCTCACTGTTCTTCCTTTGTCCAGTCCTGTCCTATGCACTTAAAACAATCAATTCAGGACCTCTTTTCGGAGCTCTCTCAAATTGTGGCAACACCACAACTCCTTTTCCTCACTTACTTCAGTTTCCACCTTATTTGCAGCCACATCATTTTATCACACCTCAGCAATGCTTCTAGTCTTGGAAAACACAGCTCTAGAGTAGCTCTCAAAATACATCACCAAGGGCATTTTCACTAACAGTTTCATAGAGTCCCATAGTCCTCACCTCTTTCTGTAAGGCAGAACACTCTCAGCATAGCCTTTAAAAGATCTTATATAAAGTTTACACAAAACTATTTCTTGACAGCTGATTCCATTCTTATTTTTCAGAAGTTAACAGAATTAACATAAGTTATCAAATGTTCATGTGAAAACACTGATGCATCAACTGTGATAATGAATCTGCTTATAGTCAAAAGCCTTATTATCTTACAGCCATTGAACTTAACAATTGTTTTCTACATACAGAATCATGGGACGGTTTGGGTTGGAAGGGACCTTAAAGATAAGTCTAGTTTCAACCCTCTGCCACATAAGCTATGTGCAGAGGCTTGAACTACCTCTGATACCGTGAGCTGCTGAAACACAGCTACACAGAACTTCATATACAATATATCCTGTATAAATGGGTATATTGCACTTGGTAGTTACCGGAGGTAGACTATTTTATGCTACCTCAGCTACCAACACCACACTGAAACTTTCAACAGGATGCATTTCTATCTCCTAAGAAGTGATTAATGGTATAGTGACAACCATCAAATTCTCATGGTTGATTTCTCTAGATCTGTAGTGCCTCTTTAAATGTTTAAGTGCCTTCATGAAGTCATAACAACATTACTTCTGTTTCAAGGAAGTTTACCTTTTGAAGTCGAAAGTGCATCGAAGTGTTTAAAGCACAAAAGTAGCATCACTGGGGAAGGGCCAAGCAGTCATTTTTTATATTGCAAATACTATCAAGCTTTACAAATATGTTCAAAACTGGAATTAAGCCTAACAACTCTTGATCTTTGCTTCTCTGATGTCAAGTAGTAATATTTAGTAGAGTTGACTAAGTATATTTTTATTGTGGCAAGGTCCAAGAGGTGATGTAGGAGAAATTAAAGAAGGAATTTGGGGAAAATAATTACCCCAAGTCAAAAGTTTTGCCCCCTCAGTTACTCTATTATGAAGAAGTTCATTGCTTTTGATGTAATTTAACTTATGCTTGACTAAACTGGCTATTGTTCTAACAGATTATGTACACTGAGAAGAAATTAAGGAAAGCTAGTTAGCTAATCTGAACACAGAACGTGAAAAAATTGGTATTATCTCCAGCATCCCATCAACCAATAGGCTGTTCTTAAGTGTGCTTGTCCCAGCAATAATTAGTTTTCAGCTTAATATGCAGCATGGGTGGTAGTGCAAGTAAAAAAGCAGCCACAGAAGTGAACAAAGAATGCCCACGCAAAACAGGGTTAAGAAATATTTAAGTTAAACACTAATTTGTAATCTTCTAACTCAAGGGCTATTGAAAATAACAGATCCAAAAGTAACCAATAATCCATAAAGCTAGCTCAGTTTTTTTCTCCCACTCACCTGTACACATATTAACTATGGAGGCCCATTTGACTAGCCTTCACTCACCTTTTAGCAATTATGGCTTTTTGGCAGGAGACTGCCATTTCAGTGACTTAAAATTCTGCATGCGCCACTGCAGTACACTGCACAGCACTGGCACTTTCTAAGAGTATTTAAAACAACAGTCACTTAGGGAAAACATTCTGTTCAAACTAATCCCAGAAAAATACTAAGGACAAGTTTAAAAACTATCATGTTATACCAGCTTTAACTAACAGAAAAGGAGAAAACAATGAATCCCTGTAGACATACAAAAGTACCTTAAATGCCAGATAATGAAAATCTGATGGGGTGGGTCAGCAAGAGCCATCTACTACTACAGGTAATCCTAGTACACCAGTAAGCTCCAGACAAGCTACACTTGACTAGCCTTCATGCTGAGAATGCAAAAATATGCCATTTTAAGGTATTACAGAATTAAATTTGCTTTTACTTCTGTACACTACTTGAAAAACAACTGAAAAGAAGCAAAAATATGGAACAGAAGAAAGCAGTAGTGATTAAAGAGGATAGTCTGGAACCTTGTTACTTTTCACTACCCAACTAATAGTGACCTTCTTGAGAAGATGCTGACATTAAACTTCACCTGCTCAGTTCCCCACACTTCGGAAGACACAGGTAAAAGAGCAGAGGACAGAAAGAAGTTTCAAGACTTAGAAATTTTTTTATTATTGCTGCTAATTTTATTCTACTGGTAACTCATGAACAGAAAAACCCATTTTTGAGTTCACATTTGAAACAGTCCGAAGTCTAGAAGTTAATTACCTGAAAAGAACAAGGAGAAAAATTACTCTTTAAGCATTCATCTATTGGATAACACAGAAAAGTTTCTTTTTTTTCCCCCCCAATGACTTGGAAGTTATTGTGCTATGCATTGAAGTTCTTCACCATGAGCCTGTGTACTAAGTTGTGTAGTAAGCAATCACTGGCCTAGCTTTTCCAGAACCAAGGTAAATATTGGCCATGGGTCCCCTCAAGCGTCTTACTCATATCATATATACCTACACCTCATTTGAACCCACTATTTTACACCTTCACTGTCTTTTCATATCTAGGGGAGTAAGACAAGTTGTCACCTAACAACTTTTTCATCTCTCCTCACTTTATAGATGGAAACACAATAATAATTTTCCCTGACATAATCTTTTACTGCACATTTTGTTGTTTAATTGCTTACTTATTTCCTTGCATTTTATCCCTATTCAGCTATTCACATCTTTCCCTTCTTAGCGATTCTCAGGATTTCTTCCCATACTTACACGATATCCTTTTCTAGGCAATCCATCTCATTTCTAACCAGGAACAGAGAATAGTGTTAATGACCCTTTTTACCTCTAACAAGAAAGCTTGATCAACCGATCTTCTCCATCCTCTCAATAAAAATACATTACTGCATTTCAAATAGTTATGGTCTCTGAGGCACTGAATGCAACTGTCCTTCAAATAAATACTTTTCAAAAATCTTGTTTTAGATAGGCTAACCCTACCAAAAAAACCCATACAAAAACCCACATACAACCTCAGAATGGTTGGGTGAGAAGGTACCTTTTAAATGTCATATACACCTCCTACTCTTCAAACAACAACAATGAAAACCAACAACACATGACATAGCAAAAAAATAGTAATTAAATAATTGCATCTATAGCTATTCTTCATATAAGTAAGAACATCTGGCCATTCAGTTAGTATCCAATTATCAGGTCCCTAAGAAAATTCCTCACCGCAACTTCTGCATGTCTATCTATATACCCGTCAGTCATCAGGATATAAAAGGAGTTCAAATAATCCTGATTCAATACAACACATTTATTCAAATCTGGAAACAAACAGTCCAAGTATCAACACAAACAGTGCTAGACCAAAGTAAACTGTTATCACACAGCTCACCTTTACGAGGCAATGTACCAGGACTCCACAGCAAACAGGCAACACAGGCAATCTCAGCAGTCTGACTTCTTTACAGACTGGTTAAGAAGTCTGCAGCCATATGTTCTGATAAAGAACTCTGTTTGGACAAAGCTGCATTCAACCCCAGGACAGTAGGTCAAGCTCCCTCCAACAATCTGGTGTAACACGGGATGGTAAGTAACACCCTTCAAGTTTATTGTTCTTCAACAGATAACCGAATCAACACTGAAAAAGGACAGCGTTTACTAATAGCACTGCAGGTAGCCGGCACTTCACAAGCTTGCCTTCTACCAGTTGGTACACCAGCTTTTGTATTTCTATTACCCTACTTCCACTCACTACTGATTTTGTGTCTAAAAACTTAGATTTAGACTTCCGATTCTAGAGCTTCTAACTCAACTTTTCTTTGAGCTCCAGAAATGCTACTCATTAGCCCCACACACCACTTACAGAAGCAACACACCCCCAATTCCTCTTCCCTTTTCACAGCAGATGCACTTAAACCTGATCTTGCATACCTTAAAAACTCTACCACCAGCACCTGATGGGTTATCAGCTGGTACAGGTGCTCTGTAAAGGCAACATATTTTTGCTTCTCCTGCCACAGAACAGTCCTTTGTTTCCCAGTATCATCCTGGGACCAGTACCACATACAGGGGGTGGTAAAGAGAACAACCTAGATTTGACCATATTTCTAAACAAGATACTTGACTCCATAATCTTACAAGAAATAAATCCTGCTAGAGCCTTCTTCGGTTCAATATCAAACAATCTTCATATTCTATGACACAAGTTATTTAAAGGAGGCAGAGAGAAACACATTGTTGAAATCAAGAGACTGTTCAGCCTCTATGTGGCACAAGTGGCTAAACAACCATCACAATTCTTTTGTAATACTCAAAGCATTCTACACTACTGCCTCACCTACTACGTAGTTTACCAACATTTAATTCCCTCCAACTTTTCAAATACCATCTATAGTATTCCTGCTCCTTCTCTTAGCATTGTCCTATTGGCTCACCTAATGCCTTCCTAAAAGTGCATTTCTCTCCTTCCCATTTTCAAAAAATGCATATTCAGACATGAATTTCTAAGCTATCATCATTGCCTTTTACACACAGTGAGAAAAAAACATAGTCTGTTGTCTTTTTGAACACTCTACCACACTTCCCCATTTCCAAGGTAGCAACCTGGTTTGCTTGACCTCATATTTTTGTCGTGACTTAACCTGAAAACCATAAAAAAGTTTCTATTCAAATAGACTGTTCTGATCAATAGTTACTTGGAAATTTCCTTTTTTTATTTGCAACTCCACTTTTGTATATGGTACACTGTATACCTGTATTTATTCACATCTTGAGAATCCAACCCTTCCAGATCCACTACAGTCTGGAGTTCTGTACTCCAGGCTGCTTTAAGGAAAAAAAATTCAATGGGAATTTAAAAACATATGCCCCACAAACACTTCTGTTTCTAGCCTTACTGAGAAGCTTAGAATAATCAACAATTCAAATGAAAAAAAAATATTTCTTCAGTCAAGTCCCTGAAAAATGCATCTTGTACATCTTTCCTTTCTATTCACCTCATTTGACCATTTTGCTTAGTTTTTAATTCATAATTATGTTCCAAAAAACTTTTCAAAAACTTCATCACTGTGTGCAAACTAACGAGGCACTGGAATTACGAGGAATTCATTATTTAGTAGCATGCAGGTCCTTATATACAGCATAGCTGAAAAATATTTGCCACAACATATACTAAGTTATGTTATAGATCAAAGGTTATGTCATGTTTCTTATAGATGCCATACATCTCCCCTAGTTCAAAGCTACACTAACTTCGATCGTTTAAGTTTAGTACACACTTCACTGCATGATGCACTGTTCGACTGAGAAGTGGAAGAATTACGTGTACATGTAACCTGAACCTGATAGTCTTGCTTACCTAAAAAGGGGAGTATTTATTAAAGCAGGTTTATTTTTATTCTAAAATCCAAAAGTTGCTGTTATTTCAGATTCCACACACATTTTCTCTCTTCCTTCCCGCTTCAGTTTTATTGTTTGAGCATTGGGGTTTTTTTTGGTAATCTTTCTCTGAGGAATTATAGATCAAATAAATCATCATCTCTAGCTGTCAGTCAGAATTATTGCATAAAAATTGATCTGATACTGAAGTTTTTCTACTAGCTTTTTTTGTGTGGTGCCTTTTTCAATTCTTCTTTTTGCTATAATTACCAGAATTGACCAACTAGTTCAAAGAATGGTAACCAAAAGTAGTCAGCAGTTTTGGGTTCCATCAAAATCTAAACATGCTCAAAATGTATTTACAAGCACTCTTAAAAGCTACAATCATTACATTATTTTTCCTTCACACTCACCTGTGACAATTACAGAGATTGTGGGAAATTTCAGGGGCAAAAAAGTTACCTAAAAACTAAGATACTAACAAAAAAACATCTGCCCCTGCTTCTTACCTCACAGTCCAAAAGTCACTAGTATTTTTTTAAGTTTCCCCCTTTATTCATTGATTACACTTCAAAAACAACATATTTTCAACACAACGTTCCCACTTTTGGCACATGTTCTGAAGCATTATCAGAAAAGTTCACGTATGCCAAAAGTAATCTGGGAAGACTGACATCTGAATTACACTCATCAAGACTGAAATAGTAAGCCACTGCATGACACACGGACGCTCAACTTCATTGTTACTGTTATCTTCATTTACATGTAAAAATAGCTTGGCAAGGTTATGTCAAGTCTGCAACTTTACCTTTTTAATCGCAAAAGGGCAGAAATCACCCTGAACAAAGGGAGGGGAAAAAACCGCTAGCGCAAGAAGTTCCCCAACCCTATGAAAGCTAAGTCTTCCAGCCCTAAGGTTTTGAAATGTGGCACCTTCTTAACACTGAAAAAAGTCGATTTACCACAAATAAAGCCAAATACTGTCTAATAAGTGTTTGTTATCAACTAAGAGCTCCCAAGTTTTATGCGTGGGAAATTAAACTGCTGGATGCATTTTAAAGAGGAAGAAAAATAGGTCTTTAACACCTTTTAAAACACTCAGCCAAGTAGCTCTAGAGAACATACAAGGCAGCAATAGATCTTGTTTCAGTTATTTCAACAGCAGCTTAGTTTAACAGCTGATGATCCATGAAAAAAAATAAGAAAGCCATCAATTTAGAGACTTAATCCTGTAGCCAGTACATACTGTATGCAACCCAGAAAAAATTTCTACATAAGCAATTCAACTTTCAGATCACTTCTCTAACATATAGTTAATCTTCGCTGAAGAAGCATTCCGGTAATCTCTGGCTAAGGAGAGCATCACCTAGTGCTGCAGAACTCTTCTGCTGTAACAACTATTGCAGTTGTTACTCAGCTTGACCAGGACCAAATCTGTCCTTTCAACATTTACGTGAGCACATTAGCTCTCAGTAAACTGAGACAGTAACAGGTTCACCATCAGAACAAGGAATGACGGTGAACCACTCTCCCTCCTCTGAAGTAAACCCATGAAGACCCACCCTTCTCTTTCCCACAGTTGCCTTTCTTCAGGGACAGATAGAACATACGCAATTTAACAGGGTTCTCTTTCAGCAAATACATGCGTTTAAGCTTAAATTAGTAATAATCATCTTTTCTGAAAGCTACATCATTGCCAGAGGGGGGAGACTATTACATGCAAGACCACAATCTTACAGCAGCGCTGCCTCCACTCCCTCCCTGAAAAAGCAGTTCTCAGATACTATACAACTGCTTTATGGTGGCATAGCTTCCAAGTTCCTCAGTATTTTTATCACCTGAATCTCCAGAGATTACCTCCTCTAACTTGTTCTTCCTTCCTGCAAGGGGGAAAGGACACGGTGTATCCTACAATAAAATATCCTCGCCAACTATTCATTACTGCATTGGGAATACAACAGCAGGATGACGGTTTTCGATGTGCTCTTGCCCAAGTTCACTTTTTTCCCCCCCTCATCTTCCACTGCTGTAAAAATGACACTACACACACTACATTGCATGCAGTAAAAAAAATAAAAATCCTGCTCTGATTTAGTTTCCAACTGCTATGTGTCTTGCTTGTTTTCCACAGAAAAAAGCACGGGGGGGGGGGGGGCGGTGGTGGTGTTTTCCTACGAGTGATCCCACTATCGACACGGGGGGCCCGCACCGCAGTGCCCCCAGTAGTGGCTGCGCAAGACGAGGGCGATGTAGAGTACACAAATCCATTCCCACACGGAGAGATAAGCGATCTAAAACCATAAGCCTGCAGTAACTAGCACCGATTTCACCCTAATTAAGAGGAAACAACGATGCAAGCCAGCAGCACCAGAAGCGAAGAGCGTGCTATTCCTCCCCCGAAGTACACCCGGAGAACACCAAGACCCGCCCTTCTGCCCTTCCCACTGCCTGGGCGGGGGGGGGGGGGGGGGGGGGAGCAGCCGCCAATTCCCGCAAACAAGCCAAAGGACGGGAATCACGGCGGATAACCTGCCGCCCGCCGGGGGAAGCCCCGGCCCCGCCACCGGACCAGCGGCAGACGAACTTCCCCCGCCGCGCCGCGCCGCCCCGCCCCGGGCTGCGGCCACCCCGGCCGGGCGGCGCGGAGCCGACCGCCGAAGAAACTTGGCGGAGGCGCGCGGCGGGGCGGCTGCGGGCCACGGGCCCCCGCGCTCGCGCGAGTAACGGTCCCCGCGGCGGCAAGCGAAGCCCCCGGCCGGGACAAAGGCCCTCCCCGCCCCACCGCGGCCTCCCGGGACGCCCGGCACCCGCTCCCACCAGCGGCCTCGAGGCGTGTGCGCGTCCCGGCGGCGGCGCCAGCGGGGGGCTGCTCAGGGAGAAGGCGGGGGAACGCGCCCGGCGCTCCCCCCCCTCCCTCCCAGTCGCGCCCGGGGGAGGCCACCGCGATGCCGGCCACGTCCCCCCCCGCCTTCCCCGTCCGCAGAGCGGCCGGCAAGCAACCGCCACCCCGCCCCGCCGGGCGCGCAGACAAAGTTTCCCCCAACTCGGCCGAGTCCCCCGGCACCGCCGGGGCTCGGGTTTCTCTCCTCCTCCTCCCGCCCCCTCGCCCTGCCCCGGCCACCAACGGGAAAAAGTTCCACTTACTGCAGCAGAAGCGAGAAAAAACCAGCCCCAGCAGCCCCAGCCCCGGCCCGGGAGGCACCGCCGAGCGGAGCCGCCGCCGCTGCTGCCGCCGCCGCTGCCACCACGACCACCGGGGGGAGGCACCGCCGCCGGCCGCTGGAAAAAGTTCCTGGCGGACAGGAGGAGCCGGCGAAGGGGGGGAACCAGAGGCAGCCTCCGCAGCGGCTTCGGCCCCTGCCATGCTCCGGGCTCGGCTCCCAGTCGCCGCCGCTACGACGCTCGCCCGCTCGCTCCCGCCGCCCGCTCAGCCGCCGCCTCCCCGCACCGGGTGCGTGTGTCACTGAGCAGGGAGGCGCTGCGCGCCGCTCCCCGCCCTCCTCAGAGCGGGCCACACCACCCCGCCGCGGGGAGGGGGGGGGGGGAGAAGGAGGCGTGTGCCGTGCGCGCCTACCTCGACCCCCGCCTCTCCCCCCCCTCCCTTTTCCACCCGCCCCGGGGCAAGTCGCCTCGACCCCCGCCTCTGCCGGCCCGCTCTGTGGACTCGCAGACGGGCCCGCGCAGCGCGGGGGTGGGGGGGTGTGTGTGGGGGGCTGTTCCCCTTGACAACGCGGGCGGCGCGGGGAGCTGGTGGGAGGGGGTGCGACGGTGTCCTCCCCCGGGGGGCTGTTGGTACGTCCCGCCCCGCCCCCGCCCCCTCCCCCCGGCCCGCCCGCCCCCGCCCCGAGCGTGGTCGGGGGCGCCGCGCTCCCCGGCGGCCCGGCCTGACTCAGCGCCCGCCCCCCGCTCCCGCCCTCTCCCCGTCGCGTCTGCCGCCTTCCCCGGCAGCCTCCCCGGTCTCCTCCGCCTCCCCCGGGCTGCTTCGCCCCTGTGGGGAAGGGAGGCTCCGCCACGCGTCCTTCTAGCCGCTGTCCGGCGCACGCCGGCCGCGGGCCGCGCTGAGGCAGCGGGAAGCCGGTGGGAGAGAGGAGCCGTGCGGCCGAGGGATCCCGCGCGGCCGGGCCGGGCCGGGCCGGGCGGCCGCTACCCCGCGGCCTGGGGACCGGTCAGCAGCGCACGTCCCGGGCGGGGTCCCCCGCGGGACGACGGGGGCTCGCCGCAGCCCGCTCCGCCAGGCGCCGGGCGCGGTCGCGGGCGTTCCCGTTCGGCCGGCCGCCGGGGGGGCCGGTCAGGGCCGCTGCCGGGCTCCCCCGGAGGCGCGGGGGGGCGGCCGGCGCGGCTCCCTCCTCGGCGGGCCGGGCCGTTTCCTGCTCCGCGGGGGCGCCCGCCCGCTGCGGGGCCGGGACGCGGGGGATCCTGCGCGGGGCCGCTGGGCCCCTGGCAGCGGGCGCTCGGCTTTGGCCCCGCGGTTTTACCAGCACTAAACTTTCCCGCCGTTGTCCCCTCATCGCTCGCTCTGCCGTTGGCAAACCCCTCGTGAGAGGGACGCAGTGTCCTCCCCGATCACCAGCGAGGTGCAGCCGCTTCCACAGCACCTCCCAAGCTGGCTCGGGTAGGCGTCTTGGCAGCCTAAGGGGAGCATCAAGCGCACGGGCACGAAAAGATGCGGACCCCATCCTAAGCCCGCAAGAGATGACGGTATCCGAAGGCAGACTCTGGCAGAGCTAAGGGGTCTCTGAAACCATCTGGGAGCAGTGTGAGCCCTGCGCAGAAATCACCGAGGAATACCAAATATGGCCCTCTGCAGCCCTGGCAGAGGGGCCTGCAGGGGTCCGGGCGGCGGCACGGAGGGTTTCTGTCACGCTAACGCCCGCAGGGATTCTTGGCTGTGACACAGCACATAGCTTTGCTCTGGGTAAGGCTGTCATCAACGAGGGCAGAGCTGCTCCGGAGGGAGCCATGATGCCCCAGCCACAGGCGGAAACCAATGCTGCCAGTGGGATGGCAGGCGAGGTAGCCGTTCTCCGGTGGAGAGGGGATTCGTGCCTTTGCCCAAGGTCCCAGGAGTCCAGCTAAGGGCTGTCTTGGGATGAGAGCAGGCTGTAACCAGGTCACAAAATTAAAGGTGGCTTTCCTAGGAAATACAGTTTCTTTGCTGCATCTCAGCACTGATCTGTACGTCAGTGTTGTGGGCACAACGTCAATGGATGTATCCCCAAATCAGATTTTCGACAGCAAAATAGAGAAGCTCAAAAGAATTGGCTTGAGACTCTTGCTTTTTTACAATCTAGGCGTGCTTTTTCATTCCTGATGCACTATCCTTGCAAAACTTCAAGGAAAATATTGAATAGCTGTATATACCATACCTGCTGCTCAGACATCTACTGGGAGCAGGTTCCGTATAAGCCCTGCATTTCCTCCAATGCAGTGTAATATTTGATCATTTCCTTCAATGGTGGGCATGAACAGCAGTTTCTTTCAAAGCTACGCATGGCTAAGTTTATCAAATGCTCACAATAGTATGTTCATCCGGTCTTCAGCTACACTGAATGTTTGCCAATTAACTGGCCTCATTAATTTGTAACTGTGAAACAAAACAGAATTCAGGCGAAGACTTACTAGAGGCAAACTGCTAGCCGTGATGGACGTTCGATGTTCATCAACATTTTGCTGTGCAAACCTACATAACTGAGAAGACACTCAAAGTTTTGTGAAATCAGTGTAATTCCCTAAGTCTAATCCTCTGCTAACACAAAACTGTTCTCATGCTCTGGGATTGGGACTCGGGATTCCTCAGGTGGTACACAGGATCTTGTCCAAAAGTGCGTAAACAGATTTGTACGACAGTTTGTTTAAAGGAAAAAAAGAGGTTTTCCCACTCTGCTGATACTTTTGAAGCCTGGTCCTTTACTGTTGTTAGACTCTTTGCCATTGTGATTCCATGGAAACCAATATATTCCACCATGCCAATAAACCTGGATAAATATAGTACTGAATTAAACATTAGAGCCCCATTTTTATTTATGTTAAGAGCCTTTTTACATGGGAAAATTGATGACCATAACTGTAGTAGGGTAATTTATACTGGTACGGCTTTGCTGATGTAACATTCCAGGTAGATGTTTTAATTGGGTGTAATTATTCCATTTCCCTGTATAGACGAGTCCTATATAGATAAATCCCCTTATATAGTTAACAGTCGAAGCAAATTACATCTCATAATTATATTTACACAAAGTCTAAGGCACTCTTAGGATGAGCAGGAAATATAATGGGGCCATAGTGTAATTGAGAGTGCAACCCTTAAAATCCTGTTTGTGACAACTATAATCAAATTGTCATCTACTATAATATTTTCATTTATTCTCATTCCAAAACAACAAAAGACATTAAGTCTGTTTAAAATTAAATGTTTTGAAGGTCTAGCACCAAAATACGTACAATCGATGCATGCAGGCTAAGGAAACAAATGCAGTTTGTCATATTTAAACAGAACTGTGCCCAGTCTGTAGGCAATATCTTTCAGTGCCAGATTCAGCACTGTTGTAATCAGGCATCCTGGGGATTTTGTGATACAAAAGGAAGTTTGACTTCATGATATCAAGGCTAAATTTGGCTCCCCAATGCTTAGAACACTCCTGAAGGCATGATGCTCCAAACAATTAATTTTGCATAATATTGAATAAATGCGTATAGGACACACTGGCTCAGTTCTTGTAAATCCGTTGTTACTGGCATGTTTTTTCCATAAAAAGATGGTTTTCCACAGTTGGCAGCGGTCCTGTTCAAAAGCATCTTTGAGCTGCAGAAATACAAAAGACTGTACTTTATTTCCAGTCCATATTTCCCTCTCTTTCTGGCCATTGTCCACCCACCCTCCCTTCCCCCCCGTGAAAAAAAAAGCCCTTACCCTTAATTTAGACTGGGGTGTTTGGCAAGCGTTTACTTCTCCTCTCTTAACCCTTTTGGTCATTTGAAAACAAAGTCCTGAAGCAGTGTGAAATTAAGTTATATGCATAACATTCGAAGTGACGGCGCAAATTCTCGCTGGAATGAAGGGCTATTCACTTCAGTGGGAATCGGCAAATAGATTTGTGGCAGAACAATGTGCTTTTCTGAAAACTCTCGCTTCCATTCGAATGGATGGGACAGGGCCTCCCTGGCGATGCTTGCACACCACCGCCCGTTACGACCCTTTAGAACAAAACCGCACCAAACCAAGCCCAAACAAAACCTGCCTTTTTTCCACGCGCTTCCAGCTGGATGAGATATTTAGCCTGTTGTTACACAGAGTTTCTGCGATTTGCTAACAGGTGGTTGTGTTTCTGCATCGTTCCTCCAGCCGAAGTCAGAATAGTTGTGTCAGAGTTACTATTTTCTGGGCTGTATGGAGAAAGGTGCCTGCCCAATTCCTTGTCTAGAAAGACATGGAAAAGCATCTCTGTAGGCTGTGTGGCAGGCATGATTGACAGAGGTTTCAGCAGGACCAAAGGACGTGGCCTGCATATTTATATGCATGCGTCTGCTGACCCAGTGGTGGACTCGGTGCTCTGATCGTCCACCATCATGTTTGGGAAAGGCTCAGACAGCTCCCCACAATGCACAGAGTTTGGCTTATCCCTGGTAAATTATGTTTTTAATAGTGTTGGATACACTCAGGAATTTTTGGGGGAAGGATCTTCTATAACCATGACTGTTATTAAGAAATGACTAAAATCAAGAATATGTTGTAAAGTTGGACTATTCTCATGTTTCCCAGCTCTTTGCATATAGTATAATGGAAAATGATCTGGGTTGTCATCTCATAGAAAAATCTATCATAATATTTTGATTCAAATCATAAGCAAGCTTAGCCAAGAATAACATACGTACAGTCACGTTATACAATATTTTTAAAATCCATTTGCCCAGTACTTTGCTTATTAAAGATGACGTACTTAAATCTTGTTGCAATCAAAGACTATCCCTTTAAGGAGAAATCTGAGTGACCAACTCCCTCTTCATTGCAAAGTACAATTAGAAAACTGTAATTCTCTTGCACACAGAGCGGCCCTGCTCTCACATGTTTGTGCGAGAACCTTTATGTGTCTCAGAAAAGTCACAAAGCTCATGTTTTTTTCCCAAAATAGTAATGGTTACTGACAACAATCACCCCCAACATTATGTTTCATACCTATGGTACATATCATCCAGTCTACAATGCGACTGAGATTCCCGTTGTCTCAGCCAAGAGGTTTAAGACTCCCAGCCAACTACGTTAATTCCTTATGCATTTCTGACAGACAAAAAATAATAGGCGAGGAAATGCTACGGTTTTCAGTTAGATCTCTGGCTGCCGCTTACCTCACTGAGAAAGAGGACAGAAAGCTTAAGGAAGAATATTTGCAAGTCAGACAATGCTTCCTCTGTTTTCTTTCAGCTCTGCTTCCTCTTACTGTAGTCTCTTGCTCTCCTTCTGTATGCCTGCTTTCTTGCCTTTCTCTCTTTAACTATTTAGGTATACTTACATAGAATTGTGATATTATATACTAATAAATAGAGAACACCCTTCGTTCATGTGCATTTGTATGTACAAATGCACAGTTTGTGTATTTTGTTCTAAAACTACCACATTTCTTTCCAGATACAAGCATTAGATACTTAAGATGAGCAAAAAGAGAGCACAGGAAGGCAAGAGAGAGAAAAGCGAAGGGAACGGGTGGAGAAGAGAGGAAAAAGAGAGAATGAGCGAGCAAGCACTGTTACCATGACGTTTCAGAAGCAGGAGTGTAGTGGTACAGTTAGAAAGAGAGGAAGAAACCCAAAGGACCGTACCCTGATCTATAGCTGGGGAATAGCTGGTGTAGCAAAAGGAGGGTGCTCAATCTCACTTTTCGTGTCACTCCCCCTGGGGCTGCTCCCCAGCCAAAACTATTAGCCAGAAGCCGAAGGTGTTGCTGGTCTGCTTGGGTGCCAATTGGACACCCCTATACTGCAGTCCCACTTCCCTGCCCTTGGCAGTGGTCTCTCCAGTGGCCGAAAAGATGCCCCCAGGCACACCTCCACGCTCTGGCTGATTTCTCTGCCCAAGAGAGAGCCGCTGACCTGCCGCTTCATCCGGCCCCTGCGAGGTATAGTGGTGGAGGAGGGACAATTACCCAAGACAGTCCTGGTTCAGCTCTGTAAGAGGATTCTTGCTGTCCCGGGAGATGTTTCTCTCACGACTAAAGAAAACCGAAATGAATCTGCTTTTCTACAGGGTCAAAAAGAAGAAAGATGACTTCCGGAAAAAAAAATGTATAACCCAATGAGGTCACAATTTTATAGTGCATACCTACATTTCACGATGGTATTTTCATTGTCCCGATTCACTGATGTGATCCCAGCCCCAGCAGGAGGTTAGTTCTTCATTCAAGGAAAAGGGAGTTTTAACATTCATTTTAATGGGAACCTTTATTCATTTTTAGTATCAGCACTGTTACACCAGCTTCACTTAATTATGGGAGAAGAAGCAGGTTTAGAATTCCCTGGAGGAACTTGCTGTTTTTTCTTCTCAGACTTACTCTCTTCATCTTCTCAACTGCTCCTCCCTTAGTCTTTTCATTTTCCTTGAGAGTGCTTATTCTTATCCTTAGAAATGAGCACGTCTCGGCGAGATTTTAGCTACTATAAGTGGTGTAACTTTATTGTTTTGTTTTTCTTCTTTTCCACTGTCTTTTCCTCTGTGGATTGATTGTTAAATGCAGCAGGCTTTCCACAGTATGATGAGTGGAGTACACGAACCCAAGGGTTGTGCCTGCCTCTGTCCGAGGGATACAGCTTGGATATGTAATATCTGAAAGATGCATCAAGGTAAAGTCACAGAATCACAGAATCACAAAGGTTGGAAAAGACCTGTAAGATCATCAAGTCCAACCATTAGTCACAAGGTAACTGCAGTAATATGCTGTATCCCTGCTGCTTACATCCATGTTTTGTACTTGAAACCATATTAACTTCTGCGAATTCAAAAACCAGCCTAAGATTGAAACATGCCATAGTTCACTAGGAAAATGTCACTTTATTATACCTGTAGGTTTCTGCTGTATGAAGCCTGTGTATGTCACAGTTTCTATTATGCCATTTTTGAATATCTATAAAAATTAGTGTCTGCCTGAAATTAAATGAAGGTTTCAGTCTCTGACTGATTTTTGAGCACATTTTAAGTCACTTACAGATCAAGTATTTTAAAACTTTGAGTGGCAAGGAGGAATGCATATTAATTTTAGACAGCTATTTTTACACTTTTACATGTTCAATTGAATTCAGAATTTGCCCTTCTACTTTCCACCTGAAAAGAGCAGCCCAGAATGCACCTATGCGCTTTTGACTCTTTGAAAAAAATATTTGTATACTGAAGGATCCTTATTAAACTTTAAAAACAAGTCTCTGTGCACAAAGAGTGCTTCATTTCTATACACCTTTTTAATAGATGCTGTTAGAAGCATACAGAAAATCTGTAAAGCTCTGCTTTAACCTGAGCATTCATTGGTCTGTCCCAAGGTGTGTCTTTACACGAAAAGAAATACACTGGTGCACATGGAAAGTGTCACTGAGGTTGAAGTCTTCATCTACATAAATATCTTGCACCACTTCAGCTGTTCTTATAGGGAAGAGAAAGCTGCATTTATAAATAAATGTATACCCTTATTCCTGTAAGGAAAAACAATGCCTTTATTGATAATAACTACACCTAAATCGCAATTACATAACTGTTTTGCCTAGAAATTGCCTCATGATCAAAATCGTTATGTAACAAGGAAAAAATCTGTCTAGATTAAGGGCACATGAATCATGGATTTTTTTTCTTTGGTCATCCAGCCAAAATATGGGAAAAATGTCATTTCAGTTGTGCCAAAAAAGTATTGCTCAATTTTTTGGCTTTTATAAGCATTTCTGACCCTTCAAATTAGGTCAGTTTCTAAACAAAAGCATCATTTAAATGTGAAGTATCGATGTTTCATTTTGGAAATATTTACTGTTTCATTGTTTCAGTCCTCCAGAATGAGACATTCTGCCATTTGCTGGAAACTGTCCCAAATTCACAAATGTTTTCAGATTCTGCGAAACTGAGGTTTGGAGTAACATTATTTTTGTCGGGGGGGGGGGGGGGGGGGCGGGGGGGCAGGGGGGAGAGAGGTGGGGAGCAAGAATACACCTGCACCTTATTTAAGAGTTCACAAAGCCTGAGAATTTTTTCCTCTTAATTTATAGTAATCCACTCGGAAAGGATTAAGTAATCCAAAACAGGCCACCCTGCAACAGAAATACAAAAGTCCTCTTTTCAGCTTACATGAAATAAATCAGTTTAAAGGAATATTTTATGTGAGGTGTACAATACCGAAACACCTGACGTTCTTCTAATGTCCTCCTTTAGCAGACACAATCACGGAAGAGTACAAGCTTAACTGGTTAAACACACGCATGTGTAACTTCAAGTATGAGAAGAACGAGTTAAAAGAACGAAGACGTGCTCTAAGTTGCATGTACATGTAAACACCTTGAGAAACAAAGGCTGTAAAACATATTTCTCCTGCCTACGAACTCACACCTGCTAATGCCTCGTAAAATTAGTTGCATCCTCAATACTATCCTTCAACAGCAAGTTCCAAGGCCTAATTATATATTTAATTATCTGGGTTTTGTCAGCTCATTTACATCCAAGTACATTCAACAGCATGTCATCTGGGATCAATTCTTCAACAGTGATTTTATTATAGTTTCTATATAATGTTACTTTGGTATATCCACCCTGTTCCCACCCCTGAGCATATGGTGTCTGTTTTTTTTAATACATCTGAATTAGGGAAAAATACCAGCATTAAATATGAATCTCTCGGCTTTTGACGGTTGCCAATCCTAGAGCTGTTTGCAAATGTTTTTGATACCAGTCTCACTTCTGAACCACAACTGCTTTGTTAACATCTGCCCTGCAGCAAATGATCATTTTTATTTACTGATTTATTCATCTATCTAGATTTTGGTGTGAAAACATAGTCGTAACTCTTGGGCTTTAATCTGTGGAAGGAATAGAGCAGAATGAAATGCAGTCAGTCACACTTTGCACTTGAAACAAACACCGCCATTATTTCTTTGTTTTCTGTGGTAATCCTAGGTATAATAAGTAGAATGGCAAAAATAAATTGAGGTCTTTGTTGCAATTCTCCCTCCCTCAGCCAAAGAGCCATGCTTTCTCTCACGTACGTCGTCTATCAAATGTTTTGCACCAGCTGCTCTCCTGTTTCACTTTTTGCTTCAGCTAAGCTCTCTAAACAATTTGATGAGCATGAAGAACGATGCCAACCTGACAAATCCTGGTTTTCAGATTTTTCTCCCGGAGTTACCCGGTCGCGAAGGACCACGACGGTGGCTGTATGCAGTGAGAGCCGTCAGCCCCATTATCTCATGGTTCTGCAGGGCTAGAAGCAAGTTTGTGGAACTGCATGATTTTCCTGTTAGTCTCTTCGTTTGTTACCTGCTTATAGTTATATGAACAGAAAAATTTGTTAGTATTTCCAATTTGGTTGTGTAAATGACTTCACATGGTTCAGGAAGGGCAGCATCCAGTTCACAAGCTGCATTTTCAGAGAAGACTCCAAGTTCCCACTATAGACTTCTGCCGTTAGCCTTGAGTGGGCTGGATATTTAACTTAATCGTTTCAAGCTGAAATGGGCATTTTATGTTAGTTTTAGAGCTTCTTTAATTTTACCAGTTATGTTCTTCATCTGCTTGCAATCTATTGAAAGAAACTCACAATAAATAAAATAGGAAATGCAGAGAAATAGCAGATAGTCCTGATCATCCTTAACCCCTGCCACCCCAAGTCCGACTCTTAGGAGCATTTCAGAAACTGATGGCTGTCCATGGGCTGAGTAACAGTGCAATGCTTTAGAAAGGTTTTATTAGCACGGGGTTTAAATAACCTGCATAAATAGCTGTGGTTATATGAGTAGCATAGTTATGCTAACCGATCTTGTTGGGGAGAGGGGGTATTCAAGAATAAATGCCAACATAAAAATTAGCCCCCCAAAACATGTAGAATTTCAATGAGAAAGCAAGCACATTTTCACCAGGAGAGAAGATATTCACACTTCGATAGCAGAAAATGTATAACCAATTGTAATAAAATTTTCCGTGGATCCTTGGCTGAGACTGATCTAAAATACTCAGTCCAAACCCTGACAGACATTTTTAGCTGCATCGTTTGTTGGTTGTATCACTTCAGTTTCCCATGAGAAGCATTCATCAAAGTCGTAAGCTCTTGGAAAGACAGATGAATAAAAAAGCTTCTCCAAAATCAGAATGACTTGGATTCTTATTGATAATATTCTTAATAATATTCTTAGAAATGAGGAAGGAAACCGACTTAGGTGAGACAATAATAAACAATTTCACTTGTAAGGATATGAACCCTGCGTAAGAACTGGGGTCTTGGCATCCTGGCAGGTTGTATGAGAAGAAAAGGTGATCTTGGTGCTGTCTCTGCCTGTTCGGTCGATAAACAGAAGACATTGCGCTCTCCCTCGTATGTGTGGAAAATAGTATAAATTATGTACTGTGCAACTCCTTTCCAGGAGGAAAAATGCTATAGTCCTTAATTTCGGTGTATTATGAGCAGAGATTTATGCCATTAAATATTTATATGTCCCTGACCAGCAATACTAAGTATGTCTTTTAAGAGTTAAGAGCACAGAGGTAGAAGACAGACAGTAATTTATAGTTTTCTGTTGTATGTTACTAGAGGAACATTTCTTGTGTTCTAAGCAAAATAGAACTATGGTTGCAACCCACTTATCATTCTAGTATGTAGCATTTATCTACCTATGTATGGCTATTTTTATCTAAATAAGTATATTAGATGTGACTTGTCTTGTAAGTGACCTGATCCTGCAAAGACTTAGTCATACGCTTTATTTTATATGTCTGGTGTAACCAAAACAATGTCACTGACACATGTAGAGTCAGTCTGTGTGTTAACCTTAGCAATATAGAAGCCCTGATCTGACTTGATTACAGTTAGTTGGGAAATTTCACCAAAACTGTTTTTTTAATCAGAAAGTGTAGGTGAATTTAAATCAGACTTTCTCACAAAAGAGTGTACACCATTTTCAGAAAGGCTGGAATTTCTGGTGTGAGTGAGAATCTCCAAGACTAAAAGTTAGCTGAAACATGTGAAATCCTATTTACTGAATTATGTTTACTACGTTAGACATCTTCAGTAGACAGAGAAGGCGGCGTGAGCACTGATAAAGAAGTCACCAGAGTACTGATGCAAGGATACGTTATTGGAGACTCAAATGCAGAATCTCACTTAGGCAAGAGAGGAACCTCAACCTGGGAGATGAAGGAATGTTTATGTGAGGTGCTAGAAGGCTTGCTTTTAGAGATAGCTATAGACCGCTCACGACGGTTACGTGTAGACAGCTTGGAAAATGCCTACTGGATTCCTTTCATGAAACAGAAATACTGTTTCTTATTTAGCTGTTATGACTGTGTCTATTGTTCCTGCTCCATTTTACAGTGAATATTTTTACATCCTTTATTGTTATAACAGCAGGGATAGATAATTTCTTTTCAATTACTGGAAAAGTCGCTGAAAGTACGGTTCTAAAGTGACCGAAATTGTTCACACCAGTGAGTGTAATTTGGCAAACAATTACAACTGAAAAAATATGGAAGCAGTATAAAAAGACCTGAAATGTTTCATTTCAGAAACACCAACTGCTTATTTTGACATTCTTTTAATGAATCATTTTGGCTTTCCCTTTCAAACATTTTTCATTGGCGAGTGGTCTGTATTTTTTAAAGACGAAATAATTAGAGGTACATAATCTGAGAACAAAATGCAACATTTCAATGAAAAATACACAACAAAAGTTCATTTTGATTTCGATGTAGCAGAATATTTTTCCCTTATTTTTTATTGTAATTATTTAACTAAAAAGAATCATAATTTGCTCTGCTGTATTAATAATGACTGTAGGTGTCAATAACCCAGTGTATGCATATCAATTTAGATCCAGTTACATTTTGGAAGGAAAAAAACCTGTAACTGTGTGACAATGCAATTAATATGGTTTTTCAATGTTCACAGGTAACAGAATTAAGTAAAGGTGGCTACACCATGTGTAAATGCAGGAGTAGCCTAACTAGGTCCTGAGAACTGAAGTATATTAGAGCAAGAAACGAAGCCAGGGCTCTGAAGAGGCCTGGCTTGATTCACTCCGTCCTTTGAAAGATGTACAGGGCATGATGAGGCAACTTTGCAGGAAAAAACTGTCATGGTAAGGACCTTATCAAGAGCCCACAGAGTTCATTGAAAGACTGACTTAAGGCCATCTTGTGTAGACAGATGTAAGGGAAGGTGTGGGCTTGCTTTATTTTCTCAAGTCTTGGAGATCTGCTGAAGAAGCAGAATGGGACAGCTACAGGAGCAGAAGGCTTGTTGCACTCAGAAGTGGATATCTGGAAGATGTGTTTGGAACACGCCAGAGCCCGACTTCAGAGCTTTGGCATGGAAGTGCGACACGCCTATCTCATAAACTGGGCAAAGAAGAGTTAGGATGCGTGGCACGTTTCCAGGGTGTACAAGTGTTAACTATTAAAGAAGCTGTGCTGATGCAAAAGAAAAGAAGAATTTGGACCATGTTCTTTCACTTATTTTTTTCTGAACTGATGTAAAGCTGATCCAGTGAAACCCCACCAAGCATCTGTTGGCTCCTGGTTGCAGCACAGAAATCCTCAGCACAAAACTCTCCCCATGAAATGATGGGATTCAGGCCTTTGTACAGAAGACCTCTGTTCCACCAATCAGTTAAGAGCCACCACACTGCAAAGTTTAAACCTTTTGTCCTATATTACAACAAAAATATAATGATTTTGTAACTGCTTATGCAAGCACCTCTGTAAGTTGAAATGGCTGTATATCCCCTTGGGTTATCATTAGCAAATTAAAGTTTCAACGTGCCAACTTTTTCACATTTGTGTGAAGGGAAAACAGAGGGAAAACTGAGGGGATTAGTCTTAATACCTTAGAGCTAAATAAATATTTACTAAGTTTGATTCTGCCATCATTTCATGGCCAATGCTAAGTACAAGGTGACTGCAGGACTGCTGAAAATATACAAACAACATTAATCTGCTGGGTTTTTCCCCATTTTGAAATGTATCATAGAATCCAATTTCATGGCACACTTTGATTTTATATGTATCCCTTCCCAGGTGAAATAACCATTTGTTGTCACGTGCGATACTTTCATTTCTCATATGTGTTTCTAAAATATAATGCTCAGTTTCCTCATTTAGATATGCCTTTACACAAAACTATGGCAGAGATTTACTGCCGCAGCAGCTACTTTTTGACTCTATCAGGCAGCCAGCTATTTTCTACAAAATTCTTCCTGTTATAGGATTCCAGACTACTCATAGATCACTCCAAACAAGAATGTGAACATTCAAAAACAGCTCTCCTGCTAGCAAAAAGAACTTCTTTGTTGCTCTCCATATAAAATTCAGCTGGTAGTTAATCAGATTCATTCAGACTAGATAACTAATGATATCAAAATACACATGTAGGTGCAAACGTGTAACTTTCTGATATTTTATATGAATAAAATTCACTGGACTAATTAAAAAAAACATAGAACAATGACTTTTGCACTGTTTGCCTCCATGTAGGGTTACTATAATTCACAGAATTTGCAGCTGTAGGTGAGGATGGCAAATCCACGTGTTGTAAAGTATAGCACCTTCTACTGACTAGCTTCAGACTTTTGCAAATGAAAGATGTTCATGCCTCTTTCCTTCTTTTGGCTCCAGACTTTTTCCAAAGTCAGCTGAAGGCCTTAGACATAATCCTCAGGGTAATTAATGGATGGAGCCCGAGCAACACAACAGATCTGGTTTCAGCCTTTGAATGGCTGAGACAGCTTCTTCCTCCTGGGGCAAAGCAGAGCACAGAGCTACAGAAACCGCACTTGCCCACCTATGGACTGCATCCTTACGGCATATCCAGCTGCTTCTAGGAAACCTTGCAAAGGTGCTTGGCGATGGGGACGCAGCTTATGGCTAGTCTCCCTTCAGAAGGTTATGACATCCTCCCTTGGAAGTATGTTATATGGCTTCATGGAAGTCCTGTAACAGGTGACAACTTCTTAAAAAGTTTAGTAATTTAACAAGGAGTGCCCCTGCCCCAGCATAACCCGCCAGGAAAAAAATTTCTCAACAGGATCAGAAAAACCCAACTAAGGCCACTAAATTGTCACATGGGTAGTACATAAAGACTCCAAGGCTCAGGGTGACACCATGGACACCTAGAGGAAACGTCTTGTACAAGTTGTTCTTGGACTTAAAATGCATAGGGGGATTAATCTGTTGAAAAGTAAATTTATTATCGCCAGTCTGGATTTCCTTCATAGATAGCAGAGAGGAAAAGGCATTTCTGTGGTGCAGTTCATCTCATCCTAAAGTGGACAACTAAAATAGGGTAGATGAACATACCCTTAAAAGCGTCTGCTTCTCACTTCGAACAATTAGAAAGCCTGAGCTAACTAGGTCAAGTGTAGGCATTTGCATTATAGGCATATAAATTAGGGAAAGGGAAGTCCAGTCCTTAGGAATATATTTTGGACTAAGGCTCATCATAATTTATGCAAGTCATTTACATATGAAGTTTACATCTTTTTCTACCGAACAAAGTATACACCTGAGCAGACTTTTTGTGACTGGAGACAAGCTTAGTGCCCCCTGCACAGGTGCGAAAAGGAAATTGAAAAGTGTTTGAGCATACTTTAACTGAAAACTAGCGCAATAGCTTACAAGGCAAAGGAAAGAGATACTGCACACTCTGACTAACTATACTGCAACCCTTTTTTGTCACTACTAGGTACATGCCTCGTTGACTGTGCTATAATGCCAGTTGTAGGCACCATGCGTGTAACCAACCCAGACTCAGAACAGCTGCAGAAGGGAAAGTGCAGGATTTCATTCCATCTGGTTCCCAGGGCTGAATCTTTGAGCGGCTCCGTAGTGGAGTCCCAACTCCACTAATCGCCAGAAGTGACTCCTCTTTTCTCAGGTGCGCAAGCAATGCAGTAGCTCTACCTTTTGGAAGCTCTGGATTTGCTTGCTTATTTCCACTTAACTGAAGTTAGATTCCTGTCATATTTTTTTCTTATTTTGCTGTCCCGCTAGAGCATACACATCATTAGCATCCTGGGAAGCTATTGAGACCAACAGTTTCGTGGACTACACGAGAAGTGACTAACAGCCTGGTGTTGAAATCTTGGAGGCTCTAATAACCATCAGTCTTCTTTCCATGCTGAGGTTTTCTCTGACATGAATCCAAGACATAACTATGTATATGCAGCTTTTGCATATGCAGCTTTTAAAATGACGCACCTTCAGGGGTGTCAGGCTCTAAAGGACACACAGGCTTGTTTGGATGTAGGTATAATGGTGTGTGCTGTTACTGTTCTCTCCATGTGTATGAGGACATAAGCATACACGTCCACACGAGTTCATGTCTAAAGTCACTCTTTCCTGAGATTTGCCCTTAACTAATTATAAAAATGGTGCTGCAAACCCATTTTCCCCTCTAAGACTTCTCCCTTCAGAGGCATCCATCTCAAATGTGAAATCTGGGTGGTGTTTTCCCTTTTTTCTGGCACCCCGCTAGGGAAGTAATTTACAAAGCATACCCCTACATTTTTAATCCACATGACAAACCCTTTAGTTCCACTGGAGGATGAAGTTCGCAAGAGATTAACATTTTGGAGACCTATGCACACTGACATACAATCACAGTAATTTTTTATTGACCTCCTACTGATTTCTTTTCCAGCTTAGTGCCATACACAAAATCTTCTGCCATGACACTGAGTTGTACTTCCTGAACCTGAGCCATGTAACACTCATCAGGTTATGACAAAAATTTCCTATCCATATCAAACAGTAGTGATGCAGTATCAGCTGACTTCACTGACTGTT
Organism: Gavia stellata; assembly: GCF_030936135.1. NCBI lineage: Eukaryota > Metazoa > Chordata > Aves > Gaviiformes > Gaviidae > Gavia > Gavia stellata. The sequence continues at coordinate 120,921,445 of NC_082594.1, forward strand.
TTAACATCTTTTCTGGATTTGCTGAAAGGGAACATTTTCCCCATTTTACCACAATTAAGTTTTATATTGAGGTGAACAATTGTGTGTCTTGACATTTCGATAGAATGCAGCCACTTTCTGTTGAAGAACTAACTACCAAAGAAAAAAACAGAAAGCAAAATAATAATTAAAAAACTTGCCAAACTACAATCGAACATGGTGACGTTTCACAGATGTTCCTCAGCAGTCGTCTTCTAAGTTAGGAGAACAACTTAGCAGAGTTAAGACTACAGTGTTGGAAAGGGTGGCATGGGTGAGATATTTTAAAAGAGGTAGTGAAAATTAAAAACCCAGTGGAAAATTTGAGAAGACTGAATGGAAACAATATCTTCTAAAATAGTATTTGACCAGAATATTGAGATTTATCCTTGTAATTAATTTATTAGGTACTTTTATGATCATTGGTGACCAGAAGCTTGAGTTCTTTGGACAAGTTCATCTGGAGAGCATGGCAACTTATGCAGAAAAGATCTCCCGTTGCCATGATTAAGAATTAGTTAAATATTGGCTCAGAAAAGCAGTTCAAGAATTTAGTTTATATTCCTTTTGCAACCCTTGTGCTAAAAAGCCAGACCTAAAAAGCCATTGCAGGCATTAGAGTTTCAGCATTAGAGTTAGTCTTGATATTTATCATACCTCTGAAACCACACTGATATAATTTTGAAGCCACATCAGTAATAAATATAATCTCTATCTTGGATATTTTAAGTTCTATCCAGACTGCCATTTACATTGCCATCACCGTTAATTATATCATAGTTCTGTCCAGGACTTCTGAATAAGTGCAGGAAATACAAGGCCACACTCAAGCACACTATAGAAAAACACTTTATTATCTTGCCATTCCCTGAGGCCCAGGAGACGTACAAAGCAGGTTACGCAGTGTCCAGTAGCAACAATATTTGCAATATTTCTGCAGCATGGAAGCATGGGAGTTGGTGGCAGGTCACCTTACCCAGCAGTGCTGGTGGGGAGGAGAGGGTGCCCAACACCTAAGGGCCGGAACAGAGACAAGGCTTAAGACTCCATCCTTTGAAACTCTCCTGTGAGCCATAAATTTGGGAACCAAGCAAAGCGGGGAGATCTAGGACCTCTGCCCTACGATGGATCATATTTTCAAAGCACTCCTACAACTGAATACAGTCACAGAAAAGACAGTATCCCCACCACACACAGTACAGCTTATCAACTGAAGGATGTTCGTTGCAGAACTGGTGCCTACGGAAAGTAAACCGCTTAGGTAAATTCTTTGCTAGATGAAAATCACTCCTCTTCACTGTTCAGTTTAATGTGACTGGATTTTCTTGATGGAACTTCCTTTTCCACCTTTCTGTGGGAATTTGGCGGTGGCGGAGTGGGGGGGGGGAGCACAAAGTGACCCAGTATAAGAAAAAGTATAAGTAAAAGAGTATAAGAGAAAATTAATTATGTTTAAGCTTTTGTGTGCTAGAAGTCAGGGGGAGGGAGGCTGCACATGGTGCACATACGCACATACTCACACTTATTTATGCAGATAATGTTGACGTAATTTGAGATTTCTCTTTCACCTCGTAACATTTGTATATAATTCCCACATTTTCAGTATCCATGTCATTGCAATACCATGCTAATTCGTGCTTGGTCTCTGTATTATGAGTCACTTCATTACATCTTACTGAAAAGCAAGACTGACCCATGTTTGCATTCCCATGACTGAAATAGCTTTGGAATCTGCATGCGGGCTTCTCATTGTCTTTGCTTGCTTTTGTCTTCTCAAACTCCTGGTAAAGGTGATTTTTATAAACTGCTCATTGTTTCCTCTGCGCCTGTACAACATTGTGCCAATATTACTCAAGAATTACAGACAACTTTAGTAAATGCATATGTACAGACCTCTAGTAATTTCTGATCTCTGTCTTCAGTTGCAATTTGAGCCTGTACAAGTTTGTCTGACATGTGAACTGTGCAAAATCTTTTCTGAGCTTTTTTTAAGCTCTGGTTTTGTCCATGGGAATGCATGGTATTTTATTACTTCAGATGTAAAGATGTTTGTTGCAACAAGGACAGAAAAGCAGAAACTAAAAGCTTGGTAAAAGTATGTTAGTTAAGACAACTAGCTAGCTGATCTCCTTCACTTATACCAGTCTTGAATATAAACCATATAATAAGAAAAAGTTCATTCATAGTATACAAACACTAAAATAATAAGAAGTGTCTGTTTAGATACACATTAAGGTCTGCCGTGTTTTACTGGTATCATGTTTGTTCATTACAGAAAATTTTACCTTGTTACCTGAAGTGATCCAATAAATTGCTGAATGTAATTAATTCATAGCTGGACAAACACAGATGTGTTTAGAAGGTGAGGTATATAGCTTTAACTGATTTCTTCTTGTATCACTAATTTGCTGATGGTTAAGGTGAGATAAGAATCCCTTGCAATAGGTTTGTGTTTTCAGTGAATGCATGGATCCCATCATACAGTGTTGGCAATAAGTAAAACCAAGAAGCTGATGTCACGATCTGGGAAATCGCACGTAACACTGTACACAGACTGTTGTGCTTCACAGAAGGTGATGGCTGCAGGAAGAAGGAATGAAGTGGAGTTATTCCCCAAGAACGGTATCAGGAATCTTTTCATCCAGTCCAATGACATGCTCCTCACTGAAGTGTGTTCCCCTAGAGAACGACTCTTGCTTTTATTTTGAGTTCAGCAGTTTATTTTAATACTTTATTAGTTAACCATAGAGTAAAATATCACTAATCTTCCAGGAAAGCTATTGGACATTCTGATGAACATTCAGGTAAAAAGACAAAGCTGTCGGAATACCTACGGTTAAGACTTTGTAAGTAAACATTTTATGTTGTTTTGATAAAAAGCAATCATATAATTTGGAAAAAGGGAATGTTATTTGGCTACATCTGTATTACTTGAGCCACTAATGTTAAACCAAGGTATCTGATAAGCTGCAGATCATTTCCACCAGGGAACTAAGTATTGTACGTTCCTGTGTCAATCAGTCAATATCGAGGGTGTTTAAGAGTTTGCAGAGTCCGGATCCAAGGGAAGAGGTTCATATTATTTTCCCACTCACTACATGTTTCCTTTCATGTTAGAAGCTGGCTGTCCTAAAGAACATTTACTGGAATATCTACAGATGAGTTATAGCATTGCTGATAGCTTTCCGTGAACACTGCTGTTGTACAATAGAAATCCTGTAAAGCTAGGATAAAAGCTTTGAAGATAAGAAAGATTACCATGGAAATGTCATTATTTGGAGAGGAAGAAGTAAATGCACTACTATAAAAACCTTTAACAATTGTTTTACATACACATATATAAGAAGGGCCAGGATCAGTGGGTGCTCTGCTTTTTGGGTTTTTAGGTACTGAGTCAGGGGTTTAGGTACTGATTTAGTCAGGTCCATTTAGATTCTCATTCAGTGTAAAACAGTATAGTTTTGCTGGAGTAAGTGATACTGCATAGAAAAATAGGGAAAATGCCTTCTGACCCCCCTTCCCCTACTCTCCCCTCCCTTCTCCCTCTGTCCCGACTTCCTCCCTCCCCTCCCCTCCCCTCCCCTCCCCTCCCCTCCCCTCCCCTCCCCTCCCCTCCCCTCCCCTCCCCTCCCTTCCCCTCCCCTCCCCTCCCCTCCCTCTCCCTCTCCCTCTCCCTCTCCTCACCACTCTCCTCCTCTCTTCAGACCATTTTCTGGATGGCTCTTTTTAGAAATGCACTAATTATGAAATATGAGTATCAAGAGTAATAGACTTCAAAGTATGCTGTAATTCTCAAATATGAAGAAGCTAACTTCATCCTAATAAATCGTATTTCCAGTAGAAAAATGATCAGAATGAATTTGAGTTTTCTTTCAGCCTGGCTGACAATTGAAAGGTTCAGTATGTTTTTAATTATAGCAGCCTAATGGAAGTCCAGATCATGCTCTCAATTCTTTCTTTTCTCAAAGCAGAGGAAATAGCAGGTATGCTAGAACTGTGGCCTGCTGGGTTATAAGAACTGAGCAAAACAGTGGTTTGAGGGGTCTCTCCTGATCCTGCTGAAGATGCCGTTGCAAGGACCTGTGCAAGAGACACCCCCATCGCCACTGGGCAGTGACCGATTGTCCTGTTTGGAGGGTGTCCTGTTTGGCTTTAAGCTGAAAGAGGGTAGATTTAGATTAGATATTAGGAAGGAATTCTTCACCATGAGGGTGGTGAGGCACTGGAAGAGGTTGCCCAGAGAAGTTGTGGATGCCCCAAACCTGGAAGCATTCAAGGCCAGGTTGGACGGGGCTTTGAGCAACCTGGTCTGGTGGAAGGTGTCCCTGCCCATGGCTGGGGGGTTGGAACTAGATGATCTTTAAGGACCCTTCCAACCCAAATGACTCTGATTTGATTCCCCATGCAAGCCCAACCCTATGCCAAGATTCCAGTACATAATTTTTCCTTTTAACAAGCATGCTGTCCAATGCTCTATCTGTGCATTAGTCAGGGTCTGAATAAAGAAGAAAAGAGCTGATTTCCTGAACTCTTCTGGCTAGTGAGGACTAAAGAATCTGAAATAATCATGGCTTCCAGCCGCACAGAAAGCAAAATGAGTGCTCTTAAGTCAGAGCTCCTCTACCGCTTCCCTGCTGGCTTGGCTGGATCCCTTCTCCCTGCCCTGCCACTGCTGCGTGCCGTTTCCAGAGGTGGTGGAGTTTCAATAAACCCTTCCTTCAGGTTCTCCAGCCTGCCTGCTGATGTGACTTTGGAACCAACTGTAAGAGACCTGATTTGATTATGCAGCATCCGCTGGCTTGTAAATCTAGGACTTCGACCACTAAACAGCTTCCCCAACTTAACTTTTTCTTAGCCGCTTTGATCTTTGTAGGCTTGGGATCCCTTTACTGAAGGAGCTAGGTTGTCCAGAAACGTATGTCTATTTGTAACCAGAACCATTTTCAATCTCCAAACTGAAAACACAAATGTGGTATTTAATGCAACAGAAGGCAGAGTTGTTTTTTATTTAAAGGAAAAAAGGAAAAGGAAGAGAAGCCTAGGCAGTGAATGCAAAAGTGGTCAGAGGGCACAGGCTCTGTTAAACAACTTCCATCTTTTGGCAGTCAACACACACAGGCCGGAGCTCCAGCGCCTGTGGTTCGTATTGCCTCTGCCAGGAGCCTGGCCACTGCGATTGCAGGAGTTCGTAAAGAAACACGGAATTTTCACAGCTGAGGGCAGAGTAGGCCCCCCTGTAGACGGTGATTACAGGTTATGCATAACTGCATTTGTCAAGTACTTCAGGCCGTTGTGAAGTGCTTTAAACTTCTATTTCAAGGTCATACTTTCCTTTCAGAGCAATCTCTAGAACACAAAGATATCAAATAGCCAGAATCAATAACAGGAATTGTTCTTTCCAAAAACTGCAGCTTCACAGAGATTAGCTCAGTTTGGCCCTTTTTTTGTGTGGATCATAATACTGTCGTATATTACAGTGCTGACAAGGTGACTGAAATTGAGAATACTAATATGGTAGCAACTAGGCTGAATCCTAAGAAATACCGACCACCTAAACGTCTACATTTCTCCCTCTAGAACAGCAAATATCTGTAACCCATGTGGGGTGTCCCAGCATATTGGATCACTACTGGGGAGAATATTTGCTTTCTACTCTGTTGGAGACTACGGGCATGCTAGTGTTGACGACATAGGAGTTTTGGCACATATTTTAGGAGGAAGTAGAGCAATCGTGAAGAACTATGTACCTAAGTCACAGGAGGGATTCAAAGGGGACGCCAGAAAGACATGAAGTCAAAGCAGTAGTGCTTCCCCTCCACCAGCTTTAGACACCGACACCATCTGTACTGGGGGCATAATAAAGCAACTGCCGTGATCTTACAGAAGTGATTTAGATAAAAAGGAATTAAGAAATAAAATAGAAACAGAGTTTAAAACAAATCAGCTGGAGGAAAAATCACAGAGGACCTGATTTCCAGTCATGTGCATATTCCACTCCTTAACAGCGTAAAAAGTCCTCAGAGTAAACGGGGGTTCAGTGTGAACAGTGCACACATCACGGCTCACGTGTATTATTTGAGAGCTGGTCTTACGGTCTTCTCTGGCCAATTTAATAAATAGTGAAGTGCAGAATGCTTGGCATAAAAAGTAGCACCATCTGTTCTCAAAGCATGGATCCTTGTCTCAGGGAAGGGAGCTGCTGTTGTTTTCCATGAGAAGGTAGTTAGTTGCCTCACTGGAGGTGAGACTAACCTGCAATTCTCAGAGTATCAAGTACAGTAACAGTTTTATTATTCTCCACACCGTTCCTTGTCTGATAAGCCCCAGAAGTTATTTACAGTTCAAATCACTCCAAGGTCGCTGGCTATTACACTAGGAGAAGAGATCGCAAGGAAATGCAGATTGCATGGCGTAGCAGCAAGTTGCTACAAGTAAACAGAAATTTCTCCAGGTTACTGTCCTGTGTGGGACAAATTCATCAAAGCGAAGGCTGGGCCAAAACTCCTGTGGGGCAAGGGGTCATGAACTGAGTTCAATGGTGGTATAAATAAAGTAGTCGGCTTTCTTGGAGGGCATGAGCACTTATTCTGTCTGATCCCTGGTGGAAAAATCCTTTCCTGCCACTACTCAAGTACCTATCCCTTTGCGGGGACCAATTTAATCACATTTTGTATAAGCAGTGCTTGACTGCATTCACTCCCAACCAATTCCTCGTTTGCCTGTTTGACCTCCGTTAATTCTTCCTCTAATATCTCTTCTGAGAGTCTGTGCTGCGGAAAAGAGAGAGAGAAATGTTGGTTCGCAAAGATCACCTGAGTCTCAGAGACCTGTACGCGTCCCCTCAGCCACGCGGGTGGATACGAGCCCGGCTACACGGGCCACTGCCAGGGCTTGCAGGTTTCCTCCGCTCCCCCATTCACACCAGGTCTGACTCCAGTACTTTCTATTCCTCTCCTCATCAGGGTCATTTCCTATGATAGGATGTTTTCCTATGGAAACAGGATAATATAATCCCACTGCATTTTTCCCTCCATTGAGTAGATTTGAATTAGTCGTCCAATTTCAATGATCTTTGATAGATACAGGTTTAAAAGATAGTTCAATTCCTATAAATTTTAAGAAAATAAGTGGTCACAGAGGTGAACAACACCTTTTTTGTGCTTTTTTATCCTAAATGCTACCATTTAAGCTCCTATCTTACTATGAACATGAGAATGCACACATCAGAGGGTGTGATAAATGTCCATCCATGCCAAAAATTTCACCTTGAGCTCAGAATGAAAAAGCCAAAGACAGTCAACCATGAGACAACACTTCACAGAAAATGAAGCTTCATCAGTCTGGTGCTTGTGGAACCTCCCTTGTGATGGATTTCTCACTGGGGACCCTCTTCTACCACTGCGAATTTCATCTGATTTACCCATCCCATGGGTACATAACCATGAATAAATGGAAAGATTGTGAGACAGCCAGCCATATGTAAATGCTGACAACAAAAGAGTAATAACTAGTGATAAAATTTATCAGTTCTCAAGTGTTTTTTTAAACTAGTAGCCAAGTTAACAAGCCTCAGTGCTGCAGTCAGTATCTACACAGCATAAGTGAGCGGGACTTGTTTTGCCAGCTAGAGTATCAGAGGGGCTGCATGTAGTATAAAGTGTTCAGAAATGTACCAATTACTAGGGTATCAATTGCACTAGAAGATTATCAAGAGCCTTCTATCCTGAAGTTTTTAGCAAATTAATTAAAAGATCTGAACCCTCATGAGTCCAAAAATTCTTTATTGTTTAATACCATAATCTTCTTGTTATAAATAAGGGGTCCAGTTATACAAAATAATCCAAAGCCTTTTGCAATGCATAATCCAGTGAAAAGACTCTGGGTTTGGTTCAAAGTTGGCTAAGCTATTTGTAGCAGGTAGGGACAATAGCAGGATTTTAAAGCGGTCAGCTGTTTGAAAGATCCTCTGATAGACATATCTGAGGGAGAGCAGTAGTTCACTGTCTAGGGAGGACTTTGTGAAAAGAAAGTTGTTCACATTCGTGCATTTAGGAAGAAGCATCTCTGGAATGTCAGGAACTGCAACACCGTGTCCAATTTGCACCTCCATTTACATAAGTTTAAATACAAATAAAATCCCAAATCATCCTAACAGCAGCTGCTGAGGATGAAGCACAGATAAGTCAAGGAAGGGTGGACAACTGTCATTAATATTCATTCATCTGTGTTGCCAAATCACCGCTTTTAAAATAAGGGTGGAAAGTCAAACGGAGATGTTTAATTGAGCAAATAACTTCACTGCTTCCTTATGCTGCTGAAAGGAAATTCAAAGGATTTCCAGATATCAGTCTTCTAATTAATCCAAAGGAAATCCTTGGATGATGAGAAATAGTTGCAAAGTGGACCTCAGGGATTGCCTTGTGTAAACTGCAGGACTAATCCAGGGATTTGAACATGGATATCACATCCTGGCTAACCATCTATTCAACTGGTACTTAAATTCATCCTGCAGCTAGTTACACTGAAGGATATTCAGGGTGGCTTTTAATGCACTTGTGTGGACAATGTCTCCATCAAAAGCCTCCATCAGCTATTTACAGGACAATTATAGGTGCTCTTGGGACTTCTTTGTTCTCTTTTTCTGGTGCTCTTCACTTTCTCCAGCCCCTTTCATGAAGAGATGTTCAAATGCTGATGTGTAAAAGCAATATGTTAATCTGGACCTTTAAAGGAGCAAGGAAGATGTGCCCAGATTCAGCAACACCAGTGTAATCCCTAGTATGAAAGCTGCCAGCTTTTCATTGATCAAATACATCACGCTCAATAAGGCAGTTCTGCAGCTGGCTTCATAACTCCCGCGAGGTCCTTTATAGTGTTGCTAGGAACCTGTAAGTAAGGTACCATCTCATAATTTGCCAGAGAATAACAGTGTGTACAATGCTCCTTGTCTACCAAGGACCAAATTCCTTTTTTTTGCTTTGGTCCTTCAGCATACCTACTGTTGACTTTAACTGGCTGAATGTTCCTCAATGATTTTCAGATGGATTAATATTAAAAAGTGTTGAACTGGACACTGCTTTAATATAAACCTTAGAAATACCTATAAAAAAAGCTTCATAATTTTTTTTTTTTTCAACTCAGGGTTTGTGCCAATGATGTGAAAAAGTAATGAGTCAGCAAGGAGTGATAATCTAATTTTTCGCACAAATAGTTGCATCCTAAGTTTTTAACAGGCCAAAGTTTAATGGGGTAGAATAAATTAATGGCGGTTGTCTCAGAAGAACTAAATGATACTTCCTCTATTCTGTTTGGGTTTTTTTTTAATATTTTCACTTAATTTGTCAATGATTCAATACTGTAAAGAACTTTGCCTTCTGATTAGAAGGGAAGCCTACAGGAAGTTTTATTCTCCAGAGAGCAGTGCAAATAAAAAGAAATTCAGGAAACAGAATAACCATTTAATGTACTCCCCGAGCTGTTCATACCTCACCTATGTGTAGACAAACAAAGGAATATCTAAAGGAATATATTAAAAAGAAGCAATTTAGGCAATCCTAGGATTTGTCATGCATTGTGTTCCCAGGGGCACAAACTTCAAACAGGTGAAAACTTTACAGAGCCCTTTGCTTCACCCCTCTCCCTTCTCCTGCCCCCCCAACACATCTGCCTATGCTAGACACCACACAGAGCAAGGGCAGTGAATAAGTAAGTCATTTTGACCACCTCTCAGGGGAGAAAGCGCATTGCATTTTATGGGCGAGTTTATCCCTTTCCTGCTGACACACCTCGACAAGCTTCACGTGAGGAGAGGGAAATGAGAGCTGTGTGAGAAGCAGGCTGGGCTGGGGACGGAGCCCTGTACTGGGAACACTGGCCCAAGGCTTGTCTTCTCCACCCGGCATTGCTCGGTGACCTGCGTTGCCCCCGCTGCCCTGAGACTAGCTGGTGGAGTTGGACCGCAGCATGGTAGTGACTAATTTTTCTCACGAATAGATGCATCCTAGGTTTTTAACAAGCCAAAGTTTTAAGGTGACTTAGCGGGGGAGTGAGAGAAAACCCAACTGTTCAGAGAGACTGAACGATCAGAGTTTTGCTGCACACCCACGTACTGATACAGTGGTGTAATGCACCAATAAAATAACCGTCTAAATCAGCCCAGCTAGTTCAACAACGAACAGAAAGTTGCTGTATCGTGTTTTCCTCCAGAGCTTTGCTCTAAACTCTTAAGGCACCCACCCAGACTCCAACGGTAGATTTTGTGGCCAGACTTCTCGTACTTGGCTGACTACGGCTGGGCTCCTAAATCCATATTTTGGCAGCCAGCTGCAAACTGACAGAGCGCCAATAAACCTCTCTGAAGTCATCACCTTGGAAAACCAGGCCTCCTTCATTTCTGTGCTGAAAATGGACTTAAAAGCCTTCATTTAGGCACATAAGATTGAAAATATCGTCTAAAGGTTTTACGTTAACCATAGATTAAATGGAACTGTCAGCCAGCAATGAAATAAATGAAAGTCATTCCCTGCCCTGACCAGTGTTGCTTTTTCTCACTTAAAAAAGATCTGAGTCATTGTTATGTGTGTGCCCCCTGAGCAGTTCATGTGTTTTCAGAGCCCAGGCTTGTTTTCCTCCTGCACCTTTCACAGCTGCGTTGAAGCTGTGCCGTCAAGGGATCAGCCAGTGCTTATGCACTCAGTGGCAGACAGGCAAGCAGAATACAGCAAATTTTTTTTAATCCTCCTGCCTTGTCATCAGTGTAGCAGCTTTTTCAGATCCTCAGTTGTCTGCATTCCTGTGGAAGGCATACCACAATCAGAAACCACTTTCTTTCTTTACCTCAGTCCAAACAAACTCAGCCTAGCTGTTCATCTTCTCTCTCTTCACCCAATATTGACTTTAATGTACATTGCTGCCTCCTGAAATCTTTGTTTCACTTACCATTTCCTTTGTGTTATACCCCAGAAATGTGAACTTCTAATCTACATCTTGCTTTAATTCTATGACACTTACTTCTTAACACATGTGATCCTAATTCAGTGCCCGTATGTTTGGAACTTCCTAACTTTCCCATGCAACTCATTTAGATGCCATTCATCATTTCCTGACTCATTTTTATTTCCCTCTTTCTATCCTCCTTTCCCTATTAAAAGGAAAACACAAGCAAAAAAAAAAAAAAAAAGACGACAATTTCAATCAAGAAAAGCCCGTCACTTATTTTCTAGTAGGTCTTCATGTGAAGCGGTCACCAGAAAAATGCCTGCTGTAAGCGATGGAAGCATAATACGGCATTCATGCAAGTGAAGTGGCACGTCTGCCTTGCAGTTGTCTAATTTTAACCTTTTCCTCAGTCTGGGAGGACAAACAAAAAGCCGTATGTGAAAAAGAGAATAAAAAGCACCTTTTCCTTTCAAGTCTTGTACTGGAATGAATGTTAAATGCCAGTTCTGGCCTCCTGAAAGCAAGCCTCGAGCAGGCAGACAGCCATTTCGGAGAGCTGCACGCTTTGTAGCAGCAGCAGCAGCAGCAAAACTAGGAAAGTTCCCTGCAGCTCAAAACAAAATAACAGAACCTCTATCAGTACAGTTTGTGTTAAAGTGATGTTGTTGAGAACAGCCTGAGCCACCTTTAGCTTGCAGGGTAACATGCCTTTTCTACTCACTGCAGAAAACAACGCAAAGAATGAAGCAGCAATACCAGACTGCAAACAAAAAGACCCGGCAAAGCACAGGGAAGTGACTGAAATTTTCAGGAGTGCCCACGGACTGTTTCATCAGAGGAACACACATTGAGTGTGGTGACACATGAGAAAACTGACTAAAGATGAAGCCGGTGCCCGTCTTCTCTATTTTCGCTTGGGACCCGCGAGGAGCAAACATCATTCCCGTGGCAGAAATACTTATCCTAAGGGCGGCAATAAATTAGGCCTCCTGTGCAGTGACTGCTCGAGGACATCCCCAAGGCAAAGAATTGCTGCAAAGCGGTCTCTCCGTGGGCATTTCCCTCTCTGCTAATGCGTAATGACCCCTGTCCCGCGACCGCCCCAGCCTGCGGTCACAGCCCACCGCGATGCCCTGGCAGGAGGCTGGTGCTGCTGGAGCTGCAGAGATGGGAGGGAGATGGGGCAAGCAGCCTCTTGGAAACAGCTGCCTGGGAAATGATCTCCAAAGCGAGCGGCACGATGAAACAGAACCGCGCTTCCCCTCTCGCATTTATTTCTTCCAGTCCTGCGGATTCGTCAGCTTCATGTTGGAAAGCCTCTTGGTACTCACTGGAGGTGGTACTGTGCTGATGTGCCTCCACGCCAAATACGCTGGGAGAATTCCTACTGTGAAAAAAATGAGCTAAGGAGAGGAAAAAGGATCACACATATGTATTCCTAATAAAAATATAAACCCCACAAGTCTGTGGGCTGATACGTTTGAATCATATTGATTTGACAAGCTCCTGCTGGCAGTAAGAATGAAAGAGAAGTCAGCGAAGTGGCATGTGCATGTGCTTACAAACCATTTTGTAACCTCCTCAGGCTGCAGGCTTCTCTTCTAAGGACGACTATTTTTTTAGTCCAAAATGTATCCAAAAGGTTTGGCAGAGGGGATCAACGTAATAGCTTCACAGCTTGCAACTGTGCTTAACAACTTTCAGGGTATTCAGCAACTCCAGTCACGGGCAGGAGATCCTCAGACCTCTTGCTGTGTGGGTCACTTGGCCTGTGAAGACTTACAGCTCCTGCCCTGGGACAGGGCTGTTTCTAGGACTCATTTAGGTGTTTTCACTCATACCTGTTTTGCCCTGCTGAACTGAAACTTGTTAACTTTATTTCTTAACAAAACTTATAGTCTTGATCCAAAGCTCAGCTATTTAGATCATTACCAAACCATTTACCTGACTCATGCAACACAATTATCTTGCTTTACAGCTACTGAAGACTAAATTTTGAAAAATGCTGTAATTTCATGATCAGTTTAGACTGCCATAAACAAGCCCCGTGGCTGATAGAAGCAATCCCACTTTGCTCCCAACCCTGGTGGTATTTCTGGCAAACGGAGTGAGCTTTCATAGCTCTGCTGTTCCGGGGTAAGGAGTTCGAGTCTGAAGCCTATTAAGGACATAGCCTTGGGTTCAGTGATGCTGAGACCTACTTTTTGACTTCACAAAATTTCAGACACGAAAGCAGACATGGGGGAGGACAAGATGAAACCTTCTCTCAGATTTGGATTCAGTTCAGAATCCACTTCACATGGCAACTGATACAGAACTTCATTTATAACTCCAGACTTGGATCTCCAAGTGCATGGCAATATTCCTTTGTATATTTATGTCCATTTATCCTTTTGAAAGATTCGTTTACATTCACCACTGGTGCAATTCATGTTCAAAATCCTTTGTGATGATGTAGATTATCACTGACACAGCCAAACATAATTTCCCATACTTGGGTTCAAAGCTCAAGTATAAATTCCTTCTCCAACCTCAGAAGTGAGACGTACAGTCATGCAGAATTTAGAAAATCCTATCATGGATGGTTTTGTTCATTTTCATCTAAGCATCTCAAGGAAGCCATCATCCATAAGCATATGAATACTTCTCAAGCCTAAGGAAGGGAAAGTGAGGAGTGCCATCTTTCTGACATCTTTCCAAAAGCCTCACCACTGGATCCAAAGGAGGCTGCATCAATACCACTGGTTTAACAGACGCTGAACATTTTGCAGGTGTTTGGCCTTTGTTAGTTTGGATTTTAGATCTTTCTTGAGCTTGGTATGAAAGAACCAGCAAGCTCAAGAACTTGCACAGCAAGTGTTAAGCAGCTAAGTGTCATTTGCTCTGATAAACAAGCTTTTTATAGGGAAGGCTTTGGTAATGTATACACTTGCTAGAACTCATGGAACAGGATGTGCTTTTGGATGCCAAAAGCAAGCCACTGGAAATGACAAGTAGGCATTAATTACTCTTGTTAGCATACTGAGCACATCTACTACCTTTTACAACATGAACAACAGACAAATGAGAAATTAAGTAACGCTGGATGAAACTTGACAATGCATTACATTGATATGACTTTTCTTCTGAAACCCTTGTTGCATTAGGGGTTTATAGCCCAGATACAGACTGCTTTACAGCCTTCTACTCGTGACTCCCCTGAGTGGCATGTCTATCCCTCAGAGCATCTCCCCGCACTGCTGGACTTCCAGGTGATCCAGAGCTACCACCCTGCTTCTAGATTGCTTTTCTGTCGCCAGCCCAGCGGGCACATCTTATCTTAGCAGGATGTCGCCAATGAGGCGACATTCACTCCTCTCAGCTGTGAGCAGCTGATGTTAGCAGCTCTGAGGCTGTTCTGATGCATAAGGGTCGAGATCAGCAGCTGGATGGGACAGGTCACAAAGTAGGGTCAAACCTACCTCAAGCAGGCTGAGACTATTTCCCCCTTCCTGCTGTTCTGTCTTTAGCACTTTGTAACTGGTGTGGAGGAGTTCTCCGCTCAATTTTTCAACCTCTTGTCCCCATTCTGGTAATCCAGCTCATTTTTACTGTTGGCAATATTACTATGCATCATGTTAGGGGATGCTGAATAGTAAATTAAAATATGTATGTGTAGGCAACATGCGACTGCTTGGAATGCACAGTCCATAAATGTTTCTGGACTGGCCCTACAGATAATCCTACTTCAGACAGCTGGAAACAGCTGCCCTGAAAACAGGACCTTACCTGACAGTGGTTGCTAACTGGTGAGTCAGTTAGTGGACAGTGTTATATCAAAGTGGATTAGGGAGGAACAAATCTAAGGTTTGCTGATAGGTATGGAGATGAGAGACAGCAATAAAAATGGAATAGACCAAAAGAGAATGGATATCAACATCTGTAACACTGAGCAACAGGCTGGCCAGGCGCTCTGTGTAAGAATTAGCAGGCTGGCTAGTCTTACAGCCAGGAGCTGTAGAAACCCTATTTTTTCCGAGGGGATTAAGATAAGATAAAGTAGTTAAGATAAGACCTTGTAATATTTGGTGTTTCTCTAAAAGAAAACAAGTACGTGATGTTGCTTTGCAGCTGATAAGGGTTATGAGCCCCACATGTATCCCTGGTGAAACACCACCACAGCAAATGAAGTCCGCCCATGCGGCTGGGTTCTTGGTGTTACTTTATTATTGGGTAAAGCACACCTCCAAAAGCACACTGCTTCCTAACGCCAAATTAAGGTCTTAATTCAATACTGACGCAAGGAAATGTGACACCTGCTGAATCAAAAAGACTATATAACGTGCATTCATAAAGATCTCCCATCCAAGCTCGAATCATGCCCTAGGCTACCAGACTTTGAGATCATAGCCCATCTCGCTGTGGGGTGCAGACAAAGCTATTGCAAAGCTTTAATGCTGCTGCACACGGCGAATGAATCACACGTTCTGGTCATTTGAGTGGGCTGCATAAGGTTTGTTACATCAAGATATGGATCTCATTCTTCTGAACAAAGCAAAACATTTAATGAAAAACTGACGTTTTCTTAATATAAATGAGTAAGCACAGTAATTTGCACTTGTATAACTCCTTTCATCTCCTCCAGAGCTCAGAGCTTCTTAACAGTGAAAGGTGATTTTTTTTCTTTACTTACATTTTAAAGGAAAAATTGAAGCACTTGTAAATGACTTGCACAGAGTTGAGTCAGAACGCAGGTCAGTCTCCTGCTGTCATTCTCGTACGTTGCTGCATCCTCTTCACTACCAATTTAGTACTTCATTGCTTGTTTTTTGTTGTTTGCATACAGAGGATAAGTTTACGGCAGTTGTAGAATGATTTGTCACCTCATTATATAGATTTATCCTGCAAGCTTTGGAATATAAAAATAATTTCTGTAGTATGCAGTATAGTTAATTTGTAAATACTTAGGGCCAGCTTCATCAGAACTAGCAGAGGATGAACAAAGAACATGGTAGCACATATTTTTCTTTTGGCATCAGCACTGGCTTACGTAGCTCTCACTTTGTTCTCTTGTGTAATTTTTTCATGCACTCCATTTTAAATCTGGTTCACTGCACAAACAGTTGTTGATGCACAATGGAGAGAGTGGGATGTAGGCAGGGAGTGGCAATGGGCAATGAGAACTGCCCTGGCCAGCTTTGCTACTGAAAAAAAATCCAGGAATGTATCAGCGAATTCGCTGTGTCCTGGACATACTGAATATAAAATAAGCATGTATTTTAAATGCTGAACTCGGATATCTCAAAGGTTCAATAAAAGCATACAAAGTCTTTATCTTTAGGTCACTAGTTCAAATCACAAGTAAAAGTTCTGAGGTCCATTTCTTAGAGGAAGAGTGCTAACAGCACTGATTTTCACTCTTCTCGGGGCTGTTATTAAAGAGGCAACAGCAGAGGGAATGCATTACCTGCTCTGCCCTAGAGGTGGGTCAAGGCTGAGCACATGGCAGGTCTGTGTGTAGGATGCTGTTGCTCGCTCTGTCCCTGTTGAATAACTATGAAATTAATCCCTTGGGTAGTGAATGTGACACCTTCCGACACCACAAATTCACACAGGCAGATGGAGGCAAAGTGCAAAGTGTCTATAGATTCACTCTGCGTAAATCAAAAGCCACTCAGAAGTAATTTGTATCGGACAAGCATAAAACTGATGCAACCCAGAGTCATGCCAGCTCCTAACTGATCGATAAGAATACTCAGTAAAGCCATTGCAAATGTCCAGCTTTTAATTGGCACATAAAGTTTTATGAAACTGGATCATTACATAAACAGTAACAGCATGTAAAAACTGCAACAAACACACCAACAACAGCTTAATAGTAATTCTGACAGAACATATTTCATAAGAACCTGTTTACCACTGATATCCTTCATGAACTTATATTGGAAATAAAGGCTATTAAATTGCAGTCAACCCATGAAATTATTACGACAAACATTCATTATTTTATGAAGCAGCCTATTGACATTCCTTAGCCTGCAGAAAGAATTATGAACTCTTGTCACACTAGTACACCGTAGCTTGGCTTTAGATTATAAATTCATCACTGTGTTCATAAGCTCTTGCCAGTGTTTCATTGCTTATGTGTAAAATGTGTACACATTTACCAGTCTTGCTAGAATCACAACTAGATAGAAATGTTTATGTTAAAATGCTAGGGCTTGGCATTCGTTCATGTGCAAAAATGACGCTGTAGTTCTGCTGAAGATGAATCACAGGACTGCATAAAACAAGGCACACTTTTTTCACTGTGTTAACAAATAAAGTGAAACTTAGTGCACAAATAACTGCACCATGCTGGTAAGTCTTACGAGTTCTATTCATGGGTCAGCGTTACTGCCTGTGAGCTCAGCTACCCCGAAGGGCTGACTACTGAAGCCTTGTCCACAGATGCTCATGTAGCTCCGCTGACAGAGCCTTTCATGTAGACCCAGATCAGGCAGATAGGAGATGCTTACTGCTGGCCAAATTTCCCTGGCAGCTTCCTGAATTATAGAAAGATCTCTTCTTTTGGAAGAACTGCCCACAGTAATGGTTTTGCTGGCATCATGACATCTACCAGAAGGTGTCTGGTTTCCACATTGACTTGAGGGTATCAGCAGATCTTGCTGAATGTAGACCTAGCCTGACCTAAAGTACTGTAGGAGATATGCATGTAGGGTATAAATCAATTCACAGAATGGATTTAATTCACTCATGTTCTCTTTGGCTTGTTTTACGTTTTTCTAGTCAATGGAGTTTCCATTGTTTCCCTTGGCTATCTATTTCACAGCTGCACTTGGCTGAAGGACCAGGAAGTTGTTCCTGGTTTTTTAGCTTAATTTTTACTTTTTAATATTTGAAGCTTTTCTTTCTATCCTTCAGCAGTTCTTTGGTTTTCTTAAAGTTTCAACCTGTGCATACTTGAAGGGCTCTCAAGCTGGTGATGTTAGGCTTTCCAAAGTTCTCACAGTCATCAGTAAATAAAGTGGCTCTAAATATTCATAAGTGGGAAGACAGAAAAAGTCCAAAAGATTGTAAAGATTCACACTGGCTCTGGGGATCACCTCAAGGAGATCTGAAGAAGGAAGCAAACAGTAATGGAGGCTCTGCCAGCACAGACATTTTCTTTTCATGTTCCCCTGGAAAAAAACCCTCTTCCTAGAGCTTGTGAGTAATCCCACAAGGAGTTCTTATCTTTATCCTCTTTAGAGAAAAGTATCATACTCTGTCATACGCCTCATCACTGAGCGGCAGGAGATGGTGCTGACCACTGTGTTCAGCATTTTCCTGTTCTACAAGTTGTTTGGTTATGCTTTTCATTAAACAAAATTTCAGATGGAGTCTACTTAGAAGAGACGGTTTTGTTGAGTAATCTCTTTGCCACACTCTCGCTGCAAACAGGTGGATAAATGGTGATGTACAGTAGTAAAATACTTTTCTCATCTTGAGTTTTGTGAGATACCATATGTGCTTATGCAGATAATAAAAGACAACACATTATTCCAAGAGTACTAGGGACTTCTCTGAAGTGAACTGATAAATCGGTCCTGATAAGAGCAAACAGAGCTCCAGTCCAAACGGAGATATTCAATTACGTGAGATTTTCACCTGTCTATGCATTCTGACAGACCCATTTAATATGTCAGTATCTTTTCAAAGTGGAATTGGACATTGCTGACAGCATAAATTACATTAAAACTTTTTTTCTGATTTGTGTTACTTACTTGGTCTATTTAAGTCTTGTGAATTTGGGGAGCTCTGCTTCTGCTAATTTGGGAAGGATATTTGTGTAACATTTTCTTTTCAGGTTCTTAATCCGGGATATTAAAACACAATTGTTAATCTGCCTGGGAGATTTCTACATGGCATGTATTCAGACAAGGAACATGATACGATCTGTGCGTAGATGAAAACTTGCAGCTGGTTCAGGGTGGAGTTGAATAATGTTCCTCCTCATTCAGACTCATTCCAACAGAAATCTGAAAAGAGGGGTCTGTAAGCTCTTGTTGCTCCCACTTGACTCCTACACAGTGCAAGAAAGTGGGTGTGAATTTCTCCAGTGTGACAGGGGAAAACGGACCAGCAGCACTGACAGTGGCGGCTGCAAAAGTTAGCCATGCTGAAGCCTGTTATTGCCAGCAATCCTCAATTCCAGCTCCAGCCTGCGGCAGGATGCCAAGTTGGCCAAAGCTCATCCTTATCCTCCTAGCAGCATGGAAGAGCCAGGACGGCTTGTGAACTCAGACAAGAGCATGAATGAGAAAACTGGAATTCATTTAAAAAACAGAGAAACCCCAAAATGAGTAGGCAAGACAGTATGGAAAGGAAAGAAAGAGACAGATATCTTGTGCCCGTCACGTTACTGAGGTCCACCCACCCAGGCTTGCTCTTCATCTGTCTACCTTTGAGTAGCTTCCAGGGCTGCAGCACGGCATCCCGGGAAAAGCCTCCCTCTCCATTGCCTCCTGCCCCGCGTGCTGTGGCTGACCCCGGAGCAGCCGCTCAGCCTCTCAGCCTGAAGCCTGGGTCTCCTTTCTCGCTCTGCCCACCAGCCCCAGCTCCATGCAGCTCCTCCTTCCCAAGGGCTGCCTCATACCCTCGAAAGAGCATTAGTCTGCGCAAACACACATAATTTTGGATCACGTGGGAGAAAAACAGTGTAAACGTAAAGAAGAACTGTGCACTCTTTGGCAAAGAAGACTTTTTAAACGTGTTGAATAATTTCACTGTTGAGTCAAAGGTTTTCCACAGACATTAATTACACAGGGGATTTCGATACACAGGCATGTCTCTAAATAGGTGTGCAAGTACTCTTTGGGTATTTCCACGCAGAACTATACATACAGATTCAACCTTCTTCTGCTCAGAATCTGGGCCACCAGGCATGAGCCCTCTCCTAGTCTTTCCAGTGGTTTGAGCTAAGCCCTGCTGAAAGGTACCGTACGACTGGGTTCAGTAGTGCAACGTGGACTTGCCGCATCTCACTACACGGGAAAGCGAATTTGCATGTGCTTTGCATGAGGGTAGGGCAAGGTCCTTTCTGTCAGCAAAATACAACATTGCTATGCTCCCAGGTGTTAAAAAGGGAGACAGAAGACTTTTCTTGCTTACGAATAATGTCCCACATACAAGGTCAATTTTTAGATACTAAGGTTTTGCCCACTGTTCTAGATTTTGTTTTAAACTACCCCTTCATCCCATTCTCCAAGAAAGTTACCATTTTTGTTTGAATGAGGTATCCTCCTCCCATTCTGAATTATTTTGTGATGGAATAGACCTCTTTCAATTTCTTAATTTTTGTATTGTTTTCTTTAGTCCTGTCAATGAGTGTAGTGTGCGCACTGGTTGAAAGGATCTGTGTTTCTCTCCTATGAGAGGACATATTGCCTATTATACTTGTGCTCAGGTGACTTTCTCCTCTAGTTGCACGTGTTTGAGTCCAGCAAAATTAAAGGCATGGCACATTTGACAGGTAGAGTATTTTACTAGCGAGTATTTGATATACTACTTTTTGAGAGGTAGCTGTGTGTGACCCCTTCTCACACAGCTGAATCTCACTGGCATAGTGCTACTGGCTTACTATGCAAAACACAGAATCCCATGCTGGGTTTGATGTACAATTTTCCCGCCTGTAACGGGGGATCAAGAAGCTTATCTTCTTGTGGGAATCACTGAGCTATTTGTACAAAAAAGTTCATCATTAAGATGTTGGCTTATAAAAATTTAAATAAATTTCTATTTATTTTCTTTATAAAAATGCCTTTGTAGTGTATTTCAGTTAAAGTTTAAGTCACCATTTCATTTTTACAAGCAAACAGAAAATTCAGGATATCAGAAGTGTGAGGTTCTTCCTTGTGTGTCATCGAGACCCCTGGAGCTTGGGGCCGAGGAGGCTGGCTAGCAGTGCGGGCAGCGGTGACAAGCACACACTGCCGTGGCTGGGGTGGGCTGCCTGCTTCCCCACTGGCACCCCGTGCTGGGATGCTCCCCGAGGTGCTGCACGGCACCCTGCACGGGGTACCCAGCCAGGCTAAGCACATGTGAATGACTGAGGTGGCTGACAGAGAGAGCAGACATGAAATCACTGGTTTCCCTAGAAAACCGGATCAGCTAAACCAGAAATGACTGGCAGAGAATTCGGTGTTGCTATATTTGCAGAATCATTTTTAATTGCTGCATTAATCAGGAATGCAACTCAGTTTTCCGACTTCACTTATTAGTTATACCATCATGTAATATAAACTGGAGGTGAATAAGTTGGCTCCATAGTTTGGCTTCCAAGACGTAAATATTTTGAAATTTTATGGTGAGAACCTATGTTCACAGTCCGAGTTTGTTTGGAAGTTATGTGCTAGTTTGGGAAATATATCCTTCAAACAGACAGTAATGTTACCAGAATCAGAAACATATGTAGATTTTTGCCCCAAGTTAAGCACGTGTTTGGGCGTGTGCATGTGTTTCAAAGACTGTCACTAAGACATTATAATTGATTTCCTTCTAATATGTTTAAATCATTTTCTTATGCTCTGTAAATTTTCCTATAAGAACAACAAAGCTTCTGTTGAGATAGATGTTTGCTCAAACACAGAAGTTGGGGCAGGGGGGAAAGCATTCTCCTCCACTGGAATCAGAAAGCAAAAGCATATGTGCATATTTCATTCTGAAAATACTGACTAATTCTCATTAGAAGTCAGCTGACATCGGAGTTACAAAGTGGATCCCAGGATGCGCTGTGGGAAGCTGTACCGCTATAACTAAAAATGAGATACAAAAAGAACACCTCTTGTTCAGTGAGGACAGGTGCAAAAAGCTTGTTTGGATATAGCAGGGTAGAAATACACTGATGACTCCTGGTTCTTTCCCTTAAAATTAATAAAAAGGATTTGTTTCTTTGTTTCCCTTTATCTAGAAGTTTCAAAGCCTCAGTGTTGAAACTAAATCTGTGGTGAAGAAATTTGGGATAGGATTATTTTATTCCTGGCAGGGTATGAATCTTTTTTTTTTTTCTTTTTCTAGAGGTCTTAAATCTTAAAGACTGCTCATTTACTTTTCTTATCATTCTTCTTCCAGAAAAATGACATGCATTAGGTTTGGCAACCTGGCCACCAAAATCTTAATTTTTCACCCTTGTAAATTTTGCAAATCTAGCCCATGGTAGCAGGCCTCTCTAACGAAAAGTTGTTGATTTATTTTCCTCTCGTGGCAAAAGTTTTTCTTGCATTTTCTCTTTTTCTGGGATGACATGCAAGCCAAAGATTCTTATTCATATACTGACATTGTAGTGGAAAGAATGAAGTGAAAATATTTCTATTAGAAAAAGAAGAAATAGTTTATCTGTTAATTTTGATTGCTGCATGTAAGCAAATGCTAATAAAATACAAAACCATGCAATTGCTCTTTTGGAATGAGGGATTAGGTGCTTAATGTGAGTCTGTTGTGTAGACTTATCTAGTGCTCCTCAGAACTCTGCTGAGATAACAGAAAGAACATTGCAGCTCCAGTCCTATCAGCTTCCTAAGGTCTTCAAGCAGTTCCTCATGAACAAGCTTACAGCTTGAGTTCATCTGGTAACTCACACATGCTGACATTGGCTGTACAAATACTTTGCTAGTAATATAGCTTCATTTGGCCGGAGAGAAAATTATGCCCATTTTCACTGTAAAATGAAATTTTGTATATTATACTTCAACAGCTGGCACCCTTTCCCACCACCCTGTTAAAAGGCTGGAGAGGTACCAAGCCAGACCTACAGAGTTAGCTCTATATTTTGTGCAGAGGTGAGGGGATAAGAACAGAAAGTGGGTTTCCAACAGAAACAAGGAAGAAAAAGAAAAAGGAAGGCAGGCATGTATTTTGCCTGTTTGGTTTTTTCTGGCTTTGACAGGGAATTTTCTGTTGCCATTTAATTGCTAGATGTTTTATAAGTGCTGATATAATACCTCAAACTGCAATACTTTATCACGAAATGACTGGAAATAAATATTGCAATACTATTCTTGATAAAACGCTAGTTTTATTTGAAAGTTGACTACCTTACTTGGTGTAATGGATGACATTTAACTGAACACTAGAGATTTTTCCTTGAAACTCCCTGGCTTTCTTAGGCCTCCTACAAGTAAAACGTACTATAGATTTATGATAATGTACAAATATCCAATAATAGATATTGTTTCCTTGATTATTGATGAGAAGTGTGAACTATGAGAAGACTTTTGCAAATTTCCAGGTTAACAAATCCTAGAGAAAAAAGTTCTTAGTAATAGATTCCCCTCCACCCTCCTGGTAACACTAATTCTTTAAAATTCCCTAATCTATACCATAGTGCTCCATAGTGTCACATATTACACACATGGCTTTTACAAACCCAGGTATTTTCTCAGTCCTTGGTTATCTTGGTAACTCTGAAATAACATAGTTCCCTTCTTAAATGGAAAAGAGTGGTTTTGTCCAAAGCATGAGAGTGAAATGCTTTCGAGCTCTCACTAATGCGTGATATGAGACCTAATCATGAATAAACCCCAGAAGAGATAAAATCAAGAGGTAAAGTGGTCAGGCAGGTACTGGGCATTAGGATATGCCAATTTGCACTGCTCACCTGGAAGACTGTTGAAGCCATGTCCATGTTAGTGGGTGCATCCCTTTGATTCACTCGTGGGATAACAGGTGAAAGCACTGCAGATAAACTGACAGTTTATCACTGCAGAGAGATGGTAACTACAGCCCACCAAACCCTTTCTGAAACAACATGGGTAACCAGGTGGTTTCCAACCTGCTGCAGTCTTAAGCAAGATGTCAGAAGGACAAAGCAACATTTTATGTCTATTTAAGAAAGACAAGGAGCCCTGGTTAACTTGTTTTGATGGTTGAAGAGAGGCTGATTGTCAGGGGCTGGAAAAAAGAGCTGCTAAATGGTTAGCTTACCAATCACTGTATTTCTGCTGGGCTGTAATATGGCACAAACTGGAGAATGAATACACTTTATAACAATCTTGGAGCCCACTACGAAAGAAATTTCACTATGAATAAACACCCCTTGCTAAAAAGCTCCTTAAAGGCCCCATTTCTTCTTTCGAAGCAGGTGAGAAGCTTGTTTCTCAATGGTGGGAGCTGAACTATCATTACTTGCATTCTTTTCAGAAGTCTGGTGACATGCTATAAACATAGCTATCAACTGACCCAGTGACACTTGAGGCAAAAATAATCACATTTATATGGATGCTTTAATGGTCACTTTCAGCTCACATTGTTGATCTGGAGCATACATAATGTTGAGAGCTAGGTTTCATTAAAGCGTGGTGAGCAGGAACAGCTGGATGTTAGTCACAGAATCACAGAATCACTACGGTTGGAAAAGACCTGTAAGATCATCAAGTCCAACCTGGGGGGGGAAAAAAAAAAAAAAAAAAAAACCACCACAAAAAAACAACAAAAAACCAAAAAAAACCCCCACAAACCACCCACGCAAGCCAACCACCACACAACAACAACAAGGCACAACACACCAAAAACCAACCCACCCAACACCACACAGCACCATGTCCATCAAGCTACATCCCACAATGCCACATCCATACGCTCCTTGAATACCTCCAGGGAGGGTGACTCTACCACCTCCCTGGGCAGCCTATTCCAATGTTTCACTACTCTCTCGGTAAAGAACTTTTTCCTAATATCTAGCCTGAACCTCCCCCGGCGCAACTTGAGGCCATTTCCTCTAGTCCTGTCACTAGTCACTTGGGAGAAGAGACCAACACCCACCTCTCTGCAACCCCCCTTCAGGTAGTTGTAGAGAGCGATAAGGTCTCCCCTCAGCCGCCTCTTCTCCAGGCTAAACAACCCCAGCTCCCTCAGCCGCTCCTCATAAGACTTGTGTTCCAGACCCCTCACCAGCTTTGTCGCCCTTCTCTGGACACGCTCCAGCACCTCAATGTCCTTCTTGTAGTGAGGGGCCCAAAACTGAACACAGTATTCGAGGTGCGGCCTCACCAGAGCCGAGTACAGGGGCACGATCACCTCCCTGCTCCTGCTGGCCACACCATTTCTGATACAAGCCAGGATGCCGTTGGCCTTCTTGGCCACCTGGGCACACTGCTGGCTCATATTCAGCCGGGTGTCGATCAACACCCCCAGGTCCTTTTCTGCGGGGGAGCTTACCAGCCACTCGTCCCCAAGCCTGTAGCGTTGCCTGGGGTTGTTGTGGCCAAAGTGTAGAACCCGGCACTTGGCCTTATTGAACTTCATCCGGTTGGCCTCAGCCCATCGATCCAGCCTGTCCAGATCCCTCTGCAGAGCCTTCCTACCCTCAAGCAGATCAACACTCCCTCCCAACTTGGTGTCGTCTGCAAACTTGCTGAGGATGCACTCTATCCCCTCATCCAGATCATCAATGAAGACATTAAACAAGACTGGTCCCAAAACTGAGCCCTGGGGGACTCCACTTGTGACCGGCCGCCAGCTGGATTTCACCCCATTCACTACAACTCTCTGGGCTCGGCCATCCAGCCAGTTTTTCACCCAGCGAAGAGTGTACCTGTCTAAACCACGGGCCGCCAGCTTCTCTAGGAGAATACTGTGGGGAACAGTGTCAAAGGCTTTGATGAAGTCCAGGTAGACAACATCAACAGCCTTCCCCTCATCCATTAGGCGGGTCACCTGGTCATAGAAGGAGATCAGGTTGGTCAAGCAGGACCTGCCTTTCATGAACCCGTGCTGGCTTGGCCTGATCCCTTGGTTATCCTGCACGTGTCCCGTGAGCGCCCTCAATATGAGCCTCTCCATAACCTTCCCTGGCACCGAGGTCAGGCTGACAGGCCTGTAGTTCCCCGGATCCTCCTTCCGACCCTTCTTGTAGATGGGCGTCACGTTGGCAAGCCTCCAGTCATCCGGGACCTCCCCCGTTGACCAGGACTGTTGATAAATGATGGAGAGCGGCTTGGCAAGCTCCTCCGCCAGCTCCCTCAGCACCCTTGGGTGGATGCCATCAGGCCCCATAGACTTATGAGTCTCCAGGTGGCATAGCAGGTTGTTAACTGCTTCCTCCTGGATCATGGGGAGCCTATTTTGCCCTCCATCCCTGTCATCCAGCTCAGGGGGACGGATACCCTGAGGATACCTGGTGTGGCTGTTAAAGACTGAGGCGAAGTCAAGAGTAGTAAAGAGTAGTCAAGAGTAGTAAAGATGAAGCCAAGCTGAATGAACAAACAAAACTGAACCTGTAGGATTGCTCATAGTGCCACTGTTTTTATGAAGGGAACAAGCCTTAATAAAAGACAGGGGTCTTTGCCCGCTAATTTAAGGAAACTTGAACTTCAACATGTAAGTTTACCTCCATAAAGACAGATAGAGTTATCAAGAGAAGCTTTATAATTTCATTTATTGGAGGTAGGGGAAGGGAAGGATGTGTTATAAAGAGTTAAGATACACTTCTATTACACCCAGTTAGCACTGGAAATGGAAGAGGACTGCGGTGGGCTCACTGGTGCTGACTGACTCTTACTGTGACTAATAGATACACAGTTTTACGACATTCAGTTTTCTTTACCCTCTTTATGAGCAGAAGTTTTGATCCCGTAAAGTAAAACTGGATGTTAATTTTCCTAGCATCTGATCAAGATAAAACGTATACTTAACCTGTTAAGCCTCTTGCTGTTGAGTTGCCAGGGCTGATTCCTTAGAGACCTGTCTTGGTCAGAGCTAAACGGAGGTCAGCATTGTAATGTCTATGCACAAGAAAATATAAGCTCATACCGCTATAAGCTATAGGGCATATTGCAGTTATGTATGCATCCTAGGAGTATGACCAGTAAGCAACACAAATGAACTTTCATTAGTAAGCTTGTAATATGCCTTAATAACCTCCCCCAAATTAATTCTGTCTCATAAATCAGTAGTCAGGCAACATTCCCACCAATATGGCTGTTTGCATTTAAAAAAGAAACAACTTTGCACAGGCCTACAATGGACTGGGGAAAAAGAAAAAAAAAATTCCCTTTTCAGGTTTGTCATATAAGATATATGTAAATATTTTAAAATGAGGTTGACCATTGGCATGACTGTCTGAAATTCAAGGACAACTTTCAAAACATAGCTAAGCTCAAGGTTGGTTTATGAGTCTCTATATTAACATGACATCATGAAACTATTTTGGGATAGTTTACCAGTGACCTGAAGGAGTAGGTCTCATTATTCTCCACCAAAAGCTTAACAATCTCCCAACTATGAAGTTTAAGAACTTAATTTTTTTTTTTAATTCTAAGATCATGCCCACTCTGAGCAAAACCTCAGTGAAGTTAGTGCCTGTATTTATACCTTCTTGAAGAAAACCCCTAATGATCTCCCTAAACAGCAGAAAGAGGGACCATGGCCATATATATACCTGGCTATGACAGCTCTACAGCAATGTCACTGTGAAACGCAGGCGCCAGAGCCTGTTCCTGGAGCAGATTCCCAGGATCCTCGGTCAGTTATAAACCTGACATAAGACATCTACCAATGCTGTATAAGATGTGCCTAACTTCCCTGCAATCAGATTTTGTTTGATTTTGCTCTGTAGACCTAAATTCCATTTAGGTAGGAAAGCCTGTGGCAGGGAACAAAGAGACTCTTTCTTCCTCCCCAAATGGAGATGGGTTGGGCTTTTTTTCCACGGTTGGGAACTGTGGCTCATTTGTTTGAAAGACATTGAAAACAATCGGTTTCTTATCATGCTTCTCAAATGTGAGAGTAAGTTGTGATGAGGTAAAATGTAGAATATATACAACTTCAAGTAAAATTTTTCTGACTTTTTGGTTGAGTATTAATAGCATACACCTGGAAAATAGAGATCTGCCTGCCAATGGCCAAAGAGCTTTAGAAGACAGTACTCATCTTTGTCTGTGCAGAAAGGGTACCCTGAAGCTGCTGATGGAAATGAGCCATGAGACAAGTGATTGTCAAATATAAGGGAGGGATTGTTGGCTCAGGTTGGGCTGTGGCTTAGGAGTGCGATGTACCTGTTACGAGCTGGTCATGATCAACAGCTTAATAAGCTGACACTGCCTGTTCTAGGACTAGCAGGGCAAGACAGCCTTCACTTGCTTCTTAAATGTTATTCTTGCTAGGAAATCACCTGCAAGATAGATTAGTTTTATTAATAGAGGAACGTAATTCTTTGCCAAAAGGCTAGCTTCAGCAAATAAAGATATTACAAATGTAAACTAGCTTCAACAGAAGACAAAAGGTAATAGGATGATAAATCCCAAGTATGAACATAATAAAATATTCTGTGTAGATGAGGTTTTAATATAGGTAGTAAAGAAATAAACTTCACAGTGTGGTCTTGGTAGTTCTACAAGCATTAAAACATAGTACTAGATAGAAGTTCATGTTCATTTCATTTTATCTAAGGCTTTCTGTGGCCAGAGAAGGCCACTATGATTAAGAAGAAATGGGATGATGGATAAATTACATGGAAATTATGTAAAATGTAATTGTTGTCACTTACAACCCTGCTCAGCCCTAGTTCAGATTCACTTACAGTTCAATGCCCACAGTGGTGGCTTTGGTGTAGAGACAAGCTTAAACTTGCTCATTTCAGGTCTGAATACAGGGAGACAAAAAAACCCCTCCAGTACTTTCCAGTATTAGAGCTACTCTAGAGCTCACAGCAAGTGCAAAACAGTGGTGGGAAAAGGAGAGGGTTCATCATAAATGAAGCCACAGTTGATTCAAGTATTTGAGCTATAGTATAAATAAGGCAATCTTTTAAAGACAGCACAGCTATTAAACAGTAATGAAGGACTGAAAAGCAACTCTGCATAATCACCATTCAGCTAAATGATGATTTCACAGATGGAAGAACAGATGAAATTCAGCCAAACGATTTTAGGGGCAAATGAATAGGCAATAATGTACTTAGGCAGCATTAGCCTCTCTTCATTCTCAGAGACAGTGACCCATTGTTCACAATTAACAAACCCTGAGGCACAAAGGGGACAGATATAGCGGCTGCCTAAGATCTGTTCAAATCCACACAATGAAACAAGCATAGAAAACTGTACGTTGCACTGCATCTTAACATAAATAGAGCCTCGAATTACTTTCGTATATTCAGATTAAGATGCAAGCCCTGCTAAATTATGACGAGTTACAACTCTTCTCTTGGATGGGATGAAAGTCACTTTTGCTATAAGTGAAAGGATCATTGGTTAGGTAGCAGCTTAACTTTCCTTTGCTCAGAAGCCTTTCTAGGGCTGGCACAAAGAAGCATGCAAAGGAGTCACCAGCCCTTAAATGCCAGCTTGTCCTTGAGAGCCGAAAACTCAGAAATAGTGCTCTATTATCTGTTCGCAGCAAAGCAAGTTAAAAATCAGGAATGCATTGCGTGGCAAGCACCTGAGCCAGTAAAAACCCAAATGGATGGCTTCAAGAGATGAGTGACTCTTTTCATTTTGATAACTACCATATCAGCAACTTTGAAAAAGGAAAAATGTCTGACGCTAAGTAGACAATACCGCTGTGAGGAAAAGCAAATGCTAATAAGTACAGTAGTTCATCTTCATAAATGAGCTTAGAGACAATAGTTACAACTTTTTTTCTCCGGGAAGCCCCAAAGAAATTGTCTTTATTTTTATTTTTTTGTCACCTAGCAGTGTAACTATTACTTTTGTCTTCGAAAAATAGATAATTACATGCTCTTTCTTTTGAGGATATTTTACCCTGTAGTACGTGTGTTTTCACACGAAGGATATCAGGTTAGTGGTCTAAAACCTGCAGTACAAGAAAAGGACAAATAAATCTTTGCAGTAGCTGTACTGTGGAAAAAGTGACCACCATTTGAAATATTTTACATTTCTGTGTTAAATTCGATGCTGCAGGACATAATCAATGTAACTTTAGAACTACTATGATATTCTAACACGTCCTTGACAAGCAGGATTTCTTCCTCTGCAGTTCTCCACCAGTTGCCTCTGTCCTATAGCTATGGAAGTTCAGACCTGTAAAATTACAGATATAATGGAGAAAAAGAATAGGGAATTGATGCTTATTTATTTGTTAAATACCAGAACTACAGGCCATCTAATTAAATCATGAGGCAGTGCGTTTAAAAAAAGCAATCCAAAGGGTGTATTTTGTGGCACAATACAACTGTTGTATGTAAGTCATTTCACAGGATACTGTAAACAAAAAAAAATTATCTAAGTGAGTGCAGAAGAATAGCCAAACTCATGGACGGAAGGTCAAGCCTTGAGATGAACAACTTGTGCAACTGAGCACTGGGGGACCATTGGTGATTGCAGTTTTCTGGTTAGAGACTGAATCTCGGAGGCTACAACCAGAGGGAGTATTGCGCTGTGCTTGGCCTTTTATTGTCTATTATTTCCCTTGACGTTTTCTACTTGTCAGTGTCAGGCGGTATACTGCATGATGTGTTCTTCTTGGGTTTTTAATCCCACCTTAGGACAGGTTCTCCCTAGTTTTGGGGCATGTCATCTTGCTGGTGGCTTTGTGCATCGTTGCATTCACCACACGGTACGTGATGCTTGTTTTCTGTGAGGGACTGGTCCCATCCTCCTCTCCCTAGAGGCAAGGAGGAGGCCAAGGTCTGCGTTCACGTTGCACTGCAAGTTTCAAAAACATGCACTAGAAGAATTTGGCCCCACCATCCTAGATACCTAAGAAGTACCCTTGGGGCACAAGCAAAGAGCCAGAAATTGGTGGTCTGCACATACTAGCTCTTAAATAGCACATGACACCCAGTCTCTTTCCGACTTGAAAAATCTCTACGGGTAAGCAAAACAGCTGATGGGATGGGGATGGTGACAAGGTAGTATAGGAAGATGACTCCTGAATTGCCAATATAGGAGCAAAGAAGCAACAAAATGAATGTGTCATTGCAGCCATTGAACCTGACTTACCTCTAGTAAAGCTAAAATGTAGAAAAACTCTCTGAGTTACTAAGACCTGAAATGTGATCTAGAGTTGCAGAAGGCTCACGCAAATGTTCTACCTTATTGCTAAATATGGTAAGTGGCAAGCCTGTGACTAAGAAAGCTCCAGTGTGCCTATTGTAGTGTTTTAGATGGATCACGGTGGAACTATTTCTTGAGCTCCAGAAGGTTTCCAGGAATTGTGAAGGAATGAAAGAATTTTTCTGGAAAAGGGAGGAGGGTCTTGGGGAAAACTTGTGGAATAATGACTTAACAAAACTAAACCCTAAAGCTAATTAGCTATATTTCACATGCACAGAACAGATTTCTGAAATAAGTACCCTTTTTTTGCATTGTCATAGTGACAAATATATTGGGTCATTATGTGGGTACCAAAGATGGAGCAATACTGAATGCCAAGATACTTAACGTATGTTTTGCTGATTTTGAGTGATTTCCATCTTTAAAAAAATGCAAAAGCAGTGTTGGCAGGGGGGAAAAGGTATCGATATTTTTGGCTTCTAGACAAAGAGGTGTCATTTTTGTAGGACTTTTACTTAGAAATAGTATGCAAGTAGCAGCAGTATGGGCATGAAGATAAAGAAAAAAAACTTCTTTTCAGAGATAAAGCCTGTGAAATGAACATGACATGTTAGGCATATTGTGGTCTAGTTAGCACAGCACTGTATTAAAGATTAACCAAATGTGTCAGTATATATTCAAACTTCATTACAAATTCTGGTGTGGTGCTGTAATGACTGATCAGTACCCAAATAACAGACATTTTGTAAATGGTTTTCTGTTCCTGTTTTGGTAGTGCTAGCATACCTCATGTTTTCTTTGTTAATGTCTCCAATCAGAGCATGTCTGAACAAACTAAAACTTGAAATTATTGCGCTCATTATGATTTTTTTGAATTGATGATTTTTGCAACTTAAAATTTCCAGTGACCTTTGCGAGAATATTCCAATTACAAATCACAATTTCACCACAAACTAAATATCAGAAAAAAATTAGTCTTTCACCTCCTCCAAATGACATGACAAACTAGAATTTTCTTCTGTATTCTTGCATCTCTAGAAGTAATAGAAGAACCATATGGTTTGGCTTTTCTGTCACTTAATAAGAGAAAAAAAAATTACTGCTGCTGCTGCAGTGAGGGAAAAAAATTGTATGCTTTAATACCCAACAAAATGTCATGAAAACTGTGTCATAATGCTGTAAAAGAGGTTAAACTGAAAGACTAACATACATTCCCCTCCCATCCCATGGAGCTCTGAAACTTAAATGTGACTTTTTGCGTAGGCAGATTCTGGGAAAGGTTAAAAATAGAGCTTTGTGCACGTAACTAACACAAAAGCAAACCAAATTGACCATATTTTAAAGAGCAGGATAGAGCAGGAGAGGGCAAACATTTTAGACTTCAGGTGACAAAAGAGGAATTTTTGTCAAAGTTAAATTGCCGAATTTTAACTCTTGAAAATGGCATACCTGGAGCAATGCACACTTAAAAGCTGCTAAATCTGACAGCCCTAAAAGCTCTACAGGGGAAAAAATAATATGTTTCTAGATTTATGCCATTAAGCAAAACTAAAACAAAATCTTTCAGTAAAAACTTTGTTGCATATGAATAACAACTTCTTTAACATGGCTAAGAGGGTGATAAGAAATCTGTAAGGGAAATTGATGAGGGTTGACTAGTGATGGGGGTGGGTAGCTGACCATCTTTGGGGACATTACTATCTAGAAGCATTGGAATGGAAGAGATGAGGGAATTTAAACTGTGGGTCCTCCTGGGTAAGCACTAGCCCAAGCTTCTGGGAAGACATGGCTGCCAGGAACCGGAGGCAAAGGAGCTCAGAGAGCTCGCCACGTCATTTGTCTTCATGCTTCGGGCATAATGGGAGCACCTTTGTGCAGCACCAGCACCTGAAGTTTAAGCTGCAGTCTTCCGTGTCACTTGTTCGCCACACAGGCACAACCCCTGTGCTATGGCATGGATCCAAGTCCATCCCAGCCTGTCCCCTCTGACTTGGATAGCAACATGAGCTGGCTAGAAATCTGCTCAGAAAAAAGGAAAAAGTAAGGAGTCAGGCTGCCTGTGGAACAATCCTGTACCGTACAAGTTGCCAGAATATGCCAATTATTGTCATTTAATGCTTGGCGTGAAAGCTGTGGGCCAGGGCAAAAGAGAAAATTAGACAAGTTCCAAGATGATACATTAAGGTCGCCACTAAAAACTACAGATCTATGTTCTGCAAAGAGGATAACCTTTTTTTCCAATTTGAATACTAAATTAATTGTTCTAGAAAAACATACATGATTGTAAGGAGCTTGATGCAAAAAGAAGTCATGGTCAGGTGTCAGACCACCAAACAATGCATATTCCACCATTATTCTCCAGTTTATTCAAGTGTAATTGCAAAGTTTAGTGAGCAAGAATACAGAATAGCGCTGCCGGAAAGCAGGCTTGATCCTGGCTTAGTAACAGAAAAGTTAATCAATCAAAGAAACTGAAAAACTAGCTGAACAGGTTTTCCAGCGCACATTGTAAACCTAGAAAAGTGAGAATTAATAGAAGGGCCGTCCTGGGAGTGGGAAGGACAAAAGAACTGGAAATGCAAACTTCAGTGTTTTATCACCCACAGAGACTGCGTGATATGCAGCAAGACATTTAACCCATGAACTATAATGTTTGTACAGAAATTACATAGATGAATATGGCATGCCAGGCATGGGGGAGGAACCTGGCAGAGGGCATCAGTAGTGTTCTCTGAGCATGGTAGTTGGGATTACAAGAAGAGAGCCCCACCTGCAAACTGTGCTAGGAGGAGTGAGAAAGTGCGCCCTTTACTGCCGGGTGGTCACGGATGGCACAAGGGAGCTGGCGTCAGAGCTCCAGTTCTGGTGGTCTGGAAAAGTGAAGAAGAGTTTATATATCCCGCAGGGTCCTGAGCCTGCCGTCATCCTCAGATGAAGGAGTTGAAGCCTACACAACACGTGGCAGGGCTGCCAGATGAAGGCCACTCAGTCAGTTCTGCCATATAGTGTTCGGAAATTCGGTAAAAATTGAAAAAGTGCTACCAAGAGGGGGAAAACTGCTTATTTTGTTTCATGCTTTTGTTGGGAACGTGTGGCTCCACATTCATCCTTCATACAAAATGCTGAATATATAATCCTGATAGTTTTATGGAAAATCCACTTCTATTGAATGAATTCAAATGCAGACATGGTATGTTTCCTGTCAAGAACAGGGAACTTGTTGCTCAAAGGCAGGCTGTTTTCCATTAACCTTGGAGACCGCAAAGGGACAGGTAGGCAAAGTTTGAACAAGAGGTTACAAACCACAGCATGAGCTTCTAAAATGGTATCCGAATTTGTGGAGTCGTGATAAACTTTTATGGGAATTTTTCTCTTTTTCCCTTTATTTTAAGGAAAATGTAACAATTCTTGTTCAATGGGAATCACCCAGTGGACTTCTGTGCGACACTTCAATGGTTAACTTGTTCAGAATACTGTTTTGCTTAACAAGTGTCTACACCATGTGGGTGAGGTCTATTTGTATGAGGGATACCTAGAACTGATGTTATAATAAACACCAGTTGTACACAAAACTTTACCTCAGTTAGTGGAAACAGGCAAGGTGACTCATGCTGCAGGTTGGGATTAAACAGGAAACTCAAATAAGGAAAAAATGCTTGATAATAGCCAACTATTTGATACCAGAAAAGCAACTGGTATCAGTCTTTTAAGAAAACGCAGAATTCAAAACTATACATTAACATACATACTTACATACTTTGATTGACTAAGCATCATTTGCTTTTGACAAGGTGTGAAGTGTCATGGATTGACAGAATGAACAGTTCTTTAAAAAGCAGCAGCTTCGTGATTTAAACTGGTTTTGTAGCTTAAAATAAGGGTTTGTATGCCAGTGCTTAACTAAAGATATGAAGAAGGCGGCAAATGGAAGAACACCCTGGCAGTAACCTTCATATAACCTTGGACTATGGCAAGTATTAAAGTGTCAGGCCATAGGCCATGCAGTGACACCACAGAGGAATATAAAGTAAGTTTTTCCTTTGGATACTTTTCTTTAAAGACTGAAACAGTGATCCACATCAGAAGTTTTAAATTGACCTGTTGAGTTCCTATTAACCCTCTAAACAGGACACAAACCAGTTCCTTTGTCTATTTGAAAAGGAATCATTGGATGTTCATTATTTCTCTTGGGAAACATGTAGCTCATTTAGAGGATTTGCTTTTTTACAGCACCTTGATGTTGCTGAGTTGCATAGAGCTTTTCTTCACAGGCATCAAAGACCTCATTAATGAAGCACTTCTTTGGTGAAGTCATTTATGAAAGGAATACAATACGCAAATCTTTTTTTTTTAGAAAGTACTTCTACCATAAATTTGAGTGCTGTTATGAAGAGAAAAGTCTGCAATTCTTTCTAAAGGTACAGTAAAGGTTTAAAAACCCAAATCATACCAAATAACCTATTGTTTTTCCAAGCTGGGAAATTTCAGTCAGAGGGAGTTAACTAATTAAGTTTTGCAAAGATCAGTCATGGGACCTTTAGTAAATATGTGTATTGAATAAATTGGGCAAAACGACTAGGAGCATGGTGATGAAATCTACTAAGACAAAGCTTGGAGGCATCTTTAATAGAGAACAGAAGTGGGATATTTTGCACAAAATTGATATAGCAAAAATGGAATAAAATTCACAGTACAAAAGGCAAGGCCTTGTACTTGCATGATGGGCAATATTGTAAGCTGGTAGTCTCAGTCTATTACGGCATAAAAGGGGAAAAGCCTGGCTGCCGCAAAGTTTATTATAGACAATTCTAGAATTTGCCAAAGGTGTTCCTTGTAGAGAATGAAGCAATAATGGCCCTGTATATTGCAGTTAGGAGACTTCTTCAACCTCATTTAGAGAAACTTATGCACTGTTGCTTCAAAGGGTTGCTCATTTACACAAGGATAGGGATGACCAGCATAATACCTGGGAGGTTTATTTCATATACTAATGAAACCTTGCAGAAATAATAGGATTATATGTCTCTAATGCGCAGGTACATTTAAAAATATGCCACAAGAGAGAATAGAGATGAGAAGAGAGAATAAGAACGTTTTCTGTCCAGTGTATATGATAGCGTAAGCTGAATTTGATGCCCAGGGTTTTTTTATGATGAACATGCTGTAGAACATAACTTTTCCCATTGTTTACAAGAAGGAGGTTGAAAATAATGGGAACACAGAAAACATATCAGTAATGATAGATCATCTAGTAACCTGGGTGCCGCTCTGATCAGTAAATGTACGTTGGTACTGCTTATTACTTACTTAATTGCAAAAGAAAAAAACCCAAACATGGTCAATATTAAAATTGTGTTGTTTTTAACACTGGAAATTTAGAGGACTTTTGCCCTTTAGCAAAGTCATGCTTGTACTCCATTTCAAGGGTAGGGGGAGAGATCTAGCTAGCTGAAGCCTTCAGCCCCTTATAACAGTCAACTTCGTCTTGTTTAGTTGCAAATGCTAGAGATGCACTGTCAAAAGCCATAGCATGGACATAGCATTCAATAGCAATGAAGCAAAATTTTATACGTTTAAATTTGGTTTCAATTAGGATGTGATTAGGGCTGAAATATACAGAATAAGTTGAAGCAGAGTCCCATTTTTCAGACAGCTGTTTGTTCTTTAGCATCCATACTGCATACTTCAAACAATATGAGGTTTAAGTTGATTGATTGAAGTGTTCATTTGATAAAATACAATAGAAATTACAGGTATCAGAAGGCATTTAGGCACCTTTAACCATTAAGTGAGAATTAACACAAGCCTATAAGATAAAAATAGGAGAACCATGAACAGAACAAGAGTAATTGGTATTTGTTGAGATGAAATAATAACTGGAATTGAGTATCCAGAGTAGACATGTATTGAGGTGTGCCATAACAGCTAGGATGGAAGTATGACATAACAAGCAAGAAAGAAATTGCTTTTAAGGAGGATTGTTCTTTGGTAGATGCTTGTAGTGACTATTTAAATGTTGAGTGTCCTGCTGAATTGCCGCCTCTCTCCTGAGGATTGCCAAACTGGGAATGAAGCAGAGTGAATTTAGGAAAAAGGAAGATAAGTGCCTGGAGGGAAAGTGATGATTAGGAAGGTTAAAATACTCCTCAAACAAATCTGTTATACTGATGCAGCTCTGTGGTATAAGGTTCAATTGTTCTGATTAGCATGTTCTTGCAGACCCCTACGGTGGAAGAAGCTATGTGAATGCAGCAGCCTAATGAACAGGGAGAGGAAGGAAATAAATATCAGGGCAAGCACTGCTGGTGTGCTGAGAAACTAATTACATTTGGCGGGGCTGTAATCCAGAATGGTAAAACTCTAAACTAGAGAATGCCAGATAGTCATAAAAGATGTGCTTCATACTGGTGTATATAGGAAAGGAACCCAAACCATCAAGGTATGGGAAAGGGGTATAGCCATATCTATCTGAGACATGAAAACTGGGCATCACATTTGTCAGAAATGGAAGTAGACAATGTTTAAGAGACAGCTGAAGAGAGAAAAGAGGAAGTTACTTGAAATACAGCCCATTAAAAGTTGAAGACTTCATGGTTAGTAAAATTACTGAAAGATTAAGAACCATGTTTAAGCTGAGTATTTGTCTTTTGCACAAATACATTAACTATAGCCAATTAAATTTGCCTAATCAAGCTTAACAATGCTACATGCTGTTTCTCATTAGAAAGTCACTATTTTAAAAAAAAATTGACTACTTGAAATGTAATGGTAAAGAGATTCTGTATGGATCTCCAAGGGTGCAGCCATCTGACTCTCTGGCTTAAGAGTAAGTTGATGTCACTGCCTAGCATTTGTCCCAGACAAAAGAAATTTTTGCTGTTGTTATTTTCTTTCTGCAACTGAAAAGCATAAGGAAAAGAACATCCACTTTTTGTAAAACTATGAAAGTGATAGAAGTATCTCAGGTAATACTACACCACTTCTGCTCATGTTCAGTAGAATCAAGGCTGCGACTCCAGCCTTCTTATGGCAGGTAATACTTAAGCCTCAAAACAAAACTCAGCTTGAAACACGAGGGCTGGACAAATACTGCAAAACCTAGTGGGAAGTCCAGAGAAAGACTAACTAGACTTAGGATTTCTGAACTGAAATGAGCATGACTTAAGATGATGTAGAAGTTACAGCTCTTTTTAAAGGCATAGGAATTATTACGGTCTTTATTTCAAAGTTCCCCACTGCAAACACTTATGGATTAAGACTGCAGGATGCTTGCTTATGGCCTCAGGCATGACTCTGCTTCCCAAGAGCATGCTGAGTTGAAGAAGAAAGTTCTATGCTTATTGCTGAAATACAACTTGCCAGAAAGGCAGGTAGCTTCTCACATATTCTTTAGGACTTTTACTGCAAATATATAATACAAACTGATGAAGTCGGCGAAACTGATGTTACTTACTGCCTCCATGTTAGGAGTGAATCCAGGTTACTTCCCAACCCCACTGTATGAAATTACTCCAAGGATCGACTCCACAGCTCCCGTGAAGCAGGCTGGTGAAGGGCAGGGGCAGATCTGTGAGGAGCAGCCCACCGCTCTTTGCTTATGTTCTGCCTATTCAGAGTGGGGAGGAGGATGGACGTCTTTGGATTTTGCCACAGCAGAGGTTGCCTGGAGACTTCCTGGCATAAGTGTTCAAATTCATGACCAGATGCTGAAGGTGTATCTTAGGTTGAACTCTACAGAGGAAATAAGTATTTCAAAATTATTCTTGTCCCTTTCTAGAGAGATAGACCAGCCTTTGAGAGCCTCTAATTTGTTTTGAGTTGCCAGTCCTTGAGGGTTTGCATTTTGTAGTGTTGGGAAAACAGAGGACGCTTACTGCCTGTCAGTTTTATTTTAGTCTGTTTTATATATTTACACAAGCTTACAGTAAAAAACCTCACATTTCATACTAGCAAAGGGAAAGGATTAGATTCTTGATTACACAGATTAGAAAATACTGTCCTTCTGTTATTGTGAGGAAAATCATCACCTGAGGCTTGCCCCTGGGTCTGGTGAGCAAATGAATCATTTTCTGACCTTTTCCCTGCTTGCTGGCCTGATGGACACTGGTATTTTTCCATGGGTATTTTTCTGCAATATAAAATTTACACAAAACTTTTGACCGTGCCTGAATTTCAATGATGTCACCGGGCTTCTCTGGTAGCCTCCTGTAATAAATCTAATGATGACCACACTACTGCCTGTGGACGTGAAGTCCCCTCCTCAACCCGTTCAAGTCTTCAGACCTCAGTGACCCTGTAACACTTCTGGATAATTATCCTGGTGCAGCTCTTCAGAAGTCTTGCTTGTAAAACCCTCCAGTTATTTCTCTGGAGCCACTGTATCAAAAATGACCCTGTTGACAGCAGCTGTGAATCAGTGGCAAGCTCAAGTGAAACTTGGAAGTAAAGCAAAGTCTGCTAATGTGACAAAAAGTCAAATGAGCCAAGGGTTGTTTATTGGCAATTAAAAGCTTAAAAGCTTAAACTAGGCCTATAATCTGTACTTTTCATAGAAAGCACTGCAGGCCATACAAAATGAAGCACTTGTTTAACAAATTGGGGATAGCTAATAGAAGTAAAACTCGGAAAGCTATGATTTTGCACTGCAGTCACGGATGCTTGGCCACTTGTACCTTTAGCCTAGGCAGCCTTTCGTGATAGTTCATAGCCTCTCTGGGCTTTCATAAAACTCACTTTGGCAACTGAAAGCAATCTGGATATTGGACATGTTTGAAATAAGCTCCATCTGCTTTCACTTTATGTCCATGTTGTTGAATAAAGATAAATAGGTAACTTTTCGTTAAATAAAGAGGCTTTAAATCCATCTTGTTATACAAACCAAGCCAACTAGACTGGATTTGGAAAAGCCTGAATAGCCTTCATTTATGAAAGCCAAGGGCAAGATCGAGTTCACTTGTGCGAGCAGTACAGACAGCACCAACTGCCAGAAACATCCTGCAGTAAAATACGTTCATACGGAAGAAGAGCAGGAGAAACTAACACAGAATTTCCTATTGATCCTGATTACCTTCAAACGACTGTGGAAATATGAACTGCCCTCATACTGTGCTCATCGGATAAAATGAGAATGCTTGTAAGAGACATTTTGATAGCTTTCCTTTAAAAACCCGTAACTATTAAATGTACCAATAAAAATGTTAAAGTACTGGCAGCAAGCAAATAAAGTACATGTAAAGAATTGAAAAAGAGGCTTCAGTCTGTGAATTATAACATATAAATAACTCTAGACCGAGTAAGCAGGCACGGAATTGAAACTAAGAAAGAGTTGACAACAGCTCTGTTTATGCTTTTACAGGACTATAAGCAGGCTTGACTCAACTTAAATTTTTAATGAAAATCTCCTTAAAATCAATTTCTGTTTATGCTTGCCAATGTCTACTGCTAGTTATAATTTTTGTTAACTTCAGTCTCTCCCTCCCTCCAGTCTCCTCAATCTGCAGCATTTGCCAGTGGGGTAAAGAAAAAAGGAGGCAGAGTAACTTGGAGAAAAGCAGCCAGCATATCATCTCACAGTTCTTCATTCAAACGTTTTTATTGTCTTAATAGAGGCATTTTAAGAAACCCCATAAATAAAATACTACCAAGCGTTTAAGGAAAGAAATGAAATCTACACGCAAAACCATGCACGTGGGAAAGACCATGTCCTGATGAACTGTTTTTAAAATGAGCTATATTACTATCATTTTTTTGTTATAGTGGTGGTAAAACTAAAAGTGACTTGTTGTTTAAAGTATTTTTCTCTTACCAATGCTGTGATAATCCAGCCTGGTTAGAATAAAAACAAAATGTGACTGTTTTCATCCACGTTAGAATAAGCAATAAGGAGAACAAAGGAGCTAGTAACCTTTGCAGAATATAAGTGAATCAAAGGATACCTTAGATCAAAATAGTTTCTATGACCTTCACTATTCATTTATAACTTCTTTGGAAAAAAGCTGGAGTAATGAAAGGAAACAAATTAAATGTACAGACAACCACAATATAGAGCTATGTGGAAACGCACTTTTGAACTTTTGACTTTTCTCATGCCTTTTGTTTGCTAATCCATGTGTCAGAACAGCGTCCAGGATTTCTGAGCAGAGTCCTGGGATTTAGGCACACCTGACTGACTTTTGGTCGCTGTGACCACATGCTTCGCACGCATGACGAGTCTTTATCTCAACTGTTTTATTTAGCACTCCGTTTCACTGTGTGCAATGGTCTTTGGAGGAGTAGTCAGCTAATTTGACGTTGGCTACCTTACGCATTCCTGGCAATCCTTGTGTAACGGTCCACAGTGCATTGCAGCATACCTGCCCTGATTGATGTAGGCACCTCTATACCTTCACTGTACTTGAATCATTTTGCTAACAAGTGCCTGGTTGTAATGGTAGGGGGATGCTAATAACATCCATTGGGTGCAGGTGAGTAATGGACTGATAACCTCCGTGACCAAGAGCGCAACAGCTGGCTATCTACCAGGGCTCCCTGTGATGTGCCGCCAAGGTACTTTCCTGTGGGGAAACTGAAGAGTAGTGACTCACACAAGTCATTCACCTCTGGCATGTGAGCAGGAGATTCTCTTTTTAAGGTCACTTTTGAACTTTTCCTCTTCTTTACTCCTAACATCCAAAAGATTGCCACCGGACCTTTGATATGCTCTTAATACCAGCCAGTACTATAAAATGCTAGAGATCTGTAAATGTTAGCCTAAGTTGGAAAACGACAAATAACAGCACAAAGGGATGCTTGCTCTTCTCTACAGTGGTTATTCTGCATATGCAGTTGTTCTACCGACAGTACCCGCAGTGCTTCAGTCCCAGAAGCCAGAAGTGAAGCCAGCTATGTGCTGCAGTGCAGTACAACTGAGAGCAGCCTTGCCATGGCTTGCTTGATACTGTCAGGAGCCTGCGCAGAGTCAAGAGTCCCTTCCCATCTGCTACCTCCTGCATGATGTACGCAGCACCTGTACCAAAACCTTTAAGCCATAGAGCTTTATTTGTAATACTGATTCATTTATAGCTCATCCTGAGCAGCATGAAAGCTCTTCTCCTTTCTTCCCCTGACACAGTGCAAGAGACTCTCATTAAAAATGGCACCAACAGTGAAAACCATGAAAGACTTTAAAAGCAGATAACTTGACACTTACCCACTGCCGGATGAGTTTTTCCCCACACATGCAGCAGCTCAGGAGACTATCTCACCAGCTAGATGCAGTCTTTCCCCGGCTGGCCCATTACCTTCCTAAAAGGAATCTTTCATGTCCAGAACTCTTTCGTATTATGTTGTCTCATTTTTTTTTGTCCCTGTATTTATGAATTCAGGGAAGAAATGGAGAGGGAGAGAGAGGCAATAACTTGACACTGCTTCTTTTCAGCCGTCTGAGTGGGCTCTCCTAATCTTGGGAGCTTTTGTGCAGCTCTGCAAATCTAGAGCATATTTGTGAAACTGATTTGAGACACATTTTCTAGGTAAACTCTGCAACAAGTCAGTTCACCCTGACTTATTTATATTTCATCGCATTGTTATTCTGAAACAGAACACTAGGAGGTATTTCTGGGCATCACCTGACAGCATATTGCATTCCCCAAGCTCCACATATATACCCTGTCTTTAATACACTCTGGCTGCATGTGCAGTGGCACATCAAATAGCTTGCCTGAGTAACATTTTCGTACTCAAATTTTATTCTATAATTGACATACAGTTAGGAATGGACAGATAGGTAAATATTCAGGATCTTTGTTTTTTGTTGGAGTGAGAGAAACAATTCGGAATTCACTGGGGAGATTCGTTCTTGGGTTTGATACTCAGCACTTTTCATTTAAGGAGCTAGCTAACCTATTAGTTCCTCAGTCCTGTGGAGAGATTTAATAAGAATACTTTTATGAGCCTGTTTCAGTGACAGCTATAATCTCTTAGTTTAATTTTCCAACTAAAGATATATCCGCTGCTGGGGCCCCACTGATCAGGTATCTGATGTTCAGTATCAGCATCGTTTGAAATAACATCACGTGGGCTTCTCTTTCCTGAGTTGTAAATAACAAAGGGACAAATAGAGCTAAACAGTTATGTGAGCCATGACTCAGCTCTGGTGCCCAATTTAGAAGTGTGTTAGTTCCATTAAATAAACAACCAATGTGGCCAGTTTTCCTCAGCCCTCCCCCTAGTTGAAAGCATGTGTAAGAGAAAAGGAGCGAGGATATAAAGCATACTTTGCTTTCTAAGGCTATATGCATAACTTCAGGCTGTGTCAAAAGACACTTTAAGTGTCAAAATGGCAGAAGACATTCCCATCCTTCCAAACTGTAAATAATCTGACAATCAGAACCTTGCTAGAGAAAGGCTGAAAGCTCCTCCAATGCCCAGTTACAAGGAGTATTTTTCTTTTAGAAAGGAAGTTTTAAATTGGAATGTCACGTTAGAGTAATTTTATCCTAGAATTTCTACTGCTTCTTTTTTTTTTTTTTTTAATTCTGTATTCGTACATCCCCTGCAATAGCACATCTATATCACCATTAGGGAAGGATTTGCGTGATCTCACTGTGCTAACAGATTTGACAGACCTAGTGCACTCTGTTTCTAGGGTTTTCTTCCTTTCCCACATGCAAAAAAATTGCACTAAAAACTCAATTTTTATTCAAATAGTTTCCAAAAAAGTCTGTACTCCTGTCAAAATCACTGAATGAACCTAATTTCTACATTAGATTTTCCCTATATTTTGCTCCTGAATTTTGTAATTTCTTTTGTCTTAAAGGTAAAATTTAATACACATTTTCCATTCCAGAACAATTAAAATTGCATGGTTCTAAACAATGGTTGCTTCAAGTTTTGTGATGGCAGAACTAAACAGCTTTGACTAAGATTTCCAAGATGGGAGGAAGAAGTGCCTTACATCTCCAGTTATAATTGCTTGTAAATCAGGAGCCTGAAACACAGCTTCAGCTGTTACTTTAACTTATCTTTTTCATTAATACATAAACATTGAATTAAATGAAGAGTTCTTTCCTTCACCTTCCATCATGCTTTTCAGACACTTTTATCATAATCTCTTGCTTAGACACTGGAATCAAGAATACTTTGTTCCAGTTAGGAAAATTTAATAGATTCTGCTGAGTATTTCTTTGCCTTCCCTGCATCTGCTAAGAAATCAAATTCTTTGCCGCTCATTCTCAAAAAGCAGT
Organism: Gavia stellata; assembly: GCF_030936135.1. NCBI lineage: Eukaryota > Metazoa > Chordata > Aves > Gaviiformes > Gaviidae > Gavia > Gavia stellata. The sequence continues at coordinate 120,965,594 of NC_082594.1, forward strand.
ATCACTGCCTTTTTCATGGGCTCTGAGTTAGGTGGCTCAGCAATCCGCAGAAGGAAATGGAGGCCACTACTTTTCCATTGCACTTTTGAGTCATTTAAGGACATCATGTAAGCTTTTTATCCCATTTGAAAATAAGGTGTTGAACCTTCACTCCCACATGTTTTGATTTGGAGGACAGATGCCAAATGGAGGCACTGGAGTCAGTTTAAGAATGCAGCAGAAAGGACATCTTAAAAAGCTGAAGATAAAATCCGTTTCTGGTGCTCTGTCTCTCCTTTAATTGCGATCACCAGTCAAGATCCTAATCAATGCACATAAATTGTCACAAGACTACAGGGGCTGAATTTTTCAATCTGCAGTTTGGGGATTACATGGGCTTTATGAAGAATTAGCGCTTATGGTTATTAACTTTTTTCCTGAACTTTTCCATTAGCATTCCACCTCAAGGCCACCCAATCCATTCATCTTACTAAAAAACTGAAACATTAGGTTGATAATATCAGGCAACCTGTGTGCCTATTCAAAATCTTGTCTTGCTTTTCTAACTTCTTCCCAAAGAACCTTTAGATGAACTCACTGACCATGTCTACTGGTTTCATGATTACATCAGCACTCCTTTACTTTTCAATAAGCAAATGTTTGTCATCTGCTAACCTGGACTTGAAAGCATAATTATCTTATTCTGCTTCCTTTCCACTTCCCTTTAACTTCTGGCTCAATTTCAGAGTAAAAACTGTTTACTCAGCTTTACTCAAGTGGATGTCCCTTCAGGTTGATTCAACTTGCCAAATCTTTATTAATTTCTCTTTTCCAACTTGAATTCTCAGTGCTGTGCATGGATAAATACTTATTTTACTGCCAACACCTATCAGTAGATGTGTGATTCCTTTGCAATCTGAAGACAAAAGTGTTTTGGGTTCGCTGCCGTGTTACTCCCACTTTGAAGAAACAGCTCTCATCTCTGGAGACCTAGAGTTTCACTGTATTATTCTTCTTTTATCTTTCCTTCTGAATGCATTGCCAGATTGTTATTGCATTAATTTTCATTGTGTTCTCCATAGTCATGCATTCTTTCAGGAAAGTAGAAATTATAGGTATGTTGATTTCAATACAAATAGGTAGCTCTTTCTAAATGTATCTTATCTTCTTCATATTAAACTAAGTGCATTATCTCATTTAGGAGTGTTTAATAAGTAAGGACTGTAAAGTCCATTTGAATTTCATATTTGTGCTTCCCCCCGAACTAGCTTAATTATACTAACATCTGAAGGCAGTGCCTGCTTACAAAAGCTAGTTAATGAAATACTGATATTCAAACTCCTAGAGAATAAGCAACAGAAAATTCCTCTCAGAGCACAGTATAGCAAAATTTTAGTTAAGAATCTTCATATCAGCCCATTCCTGAATAAAAGCCTTCCTTTAGTTCAGTGATTCTAGTATAACCAGACTCCTTTAAAAGACCATTCTGTACTTTTCCCTTTACAGTATTACCTTCGTATTATAGCCTTTATGTTCTGTACTTTTCACGCTTGAGAGAGTCATGGAATGACTTTAAGAAGGTGACCCTTTAGAAAGCTACTAAACTTTCAGAAAAGCCTTGTTGTATTATGTTAACTTCGGCCTATAACGAAGGATTATAATGGTGCTTGAGCACCAAGGAGGTGCTATAGGCAAGGATATAAAAACATCCCACCCTGTTTTCCTACTGTTGCTTCTAATTATTCATTTTGCTTCTTTATTATATTGACTCCCTGCACTTTCTCTCCTCCTCTCACAATACAAACATATGTGCACGCATTTTATCTGCTAGTTGTTCAAGATTTTATTTAAAAAAACTGTAGGTTGTAGGATGAAGGATGGATGACTAGAATCAGCCACTGCTTACCAAGAGCCCTTACAAACATGCCTTAGGAACACTATGCTTCCCAATGCAGGTAGACTTGCACGAGGTACCTAGCCTTCATTTCGTTAAACGCTGACAGTGTAACATGCCAGATGTACTGTTTTGCACTTACAGAGGTCCCTCATCTTGGAGAGCAGTAGTGCTCTTCGTACATGAAAATTTGTCAAGGACTGAACCAACCAAACAGCATAAATGCCTAATATAATCTGAACTCGTACTGAAATCTCTTTGTGGCGGTATGGACAACTTGGAATAAAGGCAGAATATATTCTAGCATAGCTGTGAGGGTACCTTTATGGCTATTTTCCACTGAAGCAGTTGCATCACTACAGCAAGATTTTTGAGATGAGCTTTCTAGATTAAAAGCTGTGAAGGTCTAACTTCATTAATATCTGTTATTAGTTCATGTATATTCATTAATTGGGTACACCTGCAATGCTTAATGAAACTGGACACAGTGCAAACCAGCTGCTCAAAGCTAATCTGTAGTGTGTACACTCTCTGTTGCTATACCTATCCATTTATTGTTTAAGATTGGCAAACCAGCCTGGTGAACTGAATGTCTGAAAAGACTACCACTGAATAAATACACCCTTTCCTAACTGAGGAATGCAGGAAAATCAGACAGTGAAAATAGCGGCTAACAGCCTGTCCAGAAAGGAAGAGAAAATCTATTTGGAAACCACTTCAAGATTTCAGATAGTAAAAACCACGTGCAAGTTAATGCCTTTTATAAACTGGGCCCAGCTTCTATTTTAGTTTAAGATCTTTAATAATATTAGAGTAATACTAAAAGACTTTATTGTTAATTCACATGCCTTAAAAACTGTTTGGCTATTTATATAGTGTGTCCTAAAAGCTGCTATATTTCAGACAAATAAAATAAACAAACTTCTGCTTTCTAGCTTAAAAATGTAACTGATCTACCTGCTGCTCAATGGTACAGAAGTATCAAGATTTTCAATGCCATTTATTAATATATTAAAATCACCTAAAATAGAGTACCTAAAAACCAGAGAGCTATAATAGATATAATCAACTGAAAGAAGAGTGAAGCAATCCCAAGCATGCCTTTAATAAATCATAACTTCAATTTTATTGCAAAAAATTAACTCATCATTACTAGTTAAAAGATCTAAGCAGAATTTGTGGAGGTTTAACATAATTCAGTTGCCCACCAAAAAGGGAGGTTTTCAATCAAAACCTCCTCTTAGATATGATTACACTGATTTATAACCAGATTGGAGCTGAGAATAGTTCAAGGTAGGTCAGCTTAAGCTGCGGACATGAAGAAAGCCATTGCAAAACAAGGTAAGCACACTACCTTTGGCCCCTGTTATCTCAGGCACCGCCTAATTGAATAGCAACTTCCCTGAGCTCTGAGCCTTTCTCTCAGCTGGATGACAAATAAATTAAGGGGGCAAGTTATTAGGTTTCAGACAACTGTAACTTAGAAGTAAATGAGAAAAATTACTAAGGCCATTAAGAACACACTGTTAAGAAGTGGAAATTTAAGAGATACAGAGAGGAGCCAAGGCCAGGAAACGAAATGCAAAAATAAGTTGAGACCTATGATACAATAATCTTTAAAATGAAGTGTTCGTTATTCATCATTACACTGGTGTGTTTGGTTTCTGTGAAAATTAGTAGACAAAAGAACCAAATCTGCTATACAATAAGAAATGTACCATGCAACTTGCAAATTGTTAATTATAACTGCAATGTTGTAGTGTCAGCTGTCTTCCTAAAAGAAGGTAAATATGGGAAGAAGTAGCAGCATGCCAAGAATCCCTCTGTATATGAAAGGGGAATCAGTCTCTGACAAACTTTTAAGAGTATTTCCTTGGCATACTAACAAATGCCAAGCACCATTTGAAAATGTTTGCTTCCATAGCAATGCATACCTATGCCCCCAGACAAATGGGAGCTATAAAACTGGAGCTGGGGTCCCATTCTAAAAGTAGACCTCTGAAGACAGACTGCAGTTGAGTTGGTCATTTGTTTCCATGGCTAAGGGATGTCTCAAATGGAAATGATAGCTGGAGCTAGAGGTTAATGTTGGCTATATATTTAGGTTTCCCCTAAGTGAAAAAGCACTTTGAGGCACTTTTGTAATGTTTCCAAGTTGTGATCAAGAACTCAGTCCCTTGTTTCCTAGAATAAACGTAGCCTTAAGCTTGCCCAGTGTCAAATTACCTGGGGTAACCTGACAAGCAGAGTACATATCATTTACATTAGCTCTTTCTGGAGAAACATGAGTTTTGAAGAAAATGGCTTTGGCTGCTTGTTATCTAAGAAAATAAGAGAATGACAGGGCAGAGGAGTTTTCTCACCCAGCTATGAGAGTGGGTGCATCAAATGCCAGGATATGGAGCAGTATTTTTCCAGGTGAATGTTGTCTTGTGCCTTCTGATAAAGGCAACTCGTCAAGAGATCTCCAGGAGTTAAGGAAATCTCGTCTTACCCTGTGATGACTTGAAAGCTTCATGCCTCTAGAACTTCAAATACCAGTGGTTCATGAATTAAAAAAAAAAAATTGTTTCATTAACTCTTGATTATTTCTTTATGCAGTTAAATGGAAAAACCCACTATCAGCAACTGACATCGAAGTACTATACTATCTGGACAATGAAAATTAAGAAACCAGCCAAGTTATGGCTGTTGTCTTGATTTCTGAAAAACACTGTCCATGTGAAGCATTTAAAACAATTGCCTTTGCCAGTTAATAAGCTGGTTTGCACAGTTGTCAGTACATCTTACTGGTTAGTAATTGTTCTGCTATTTTGCTACAGCTGAACATTAAGTGTTATATGCTAGATCTTTGTCTTGATTTAGTCTGACAATTTTAATAGCAATGCAGAGCTTAGTGTATCATACCCCTTGACGAGAATATAATACTGGCTTACAGTAAAGTAGGTCCCAAGAAAGTTGCTAATGACAGAAGAAAAATAGCAATTAAAGTCTTCATATTTTTGTCCTATTATACTACTGTGCTGGTTGTGTATGTGTTAATGAGATGTTGGCTGACAGAAAATTCCTATTTTAAAATGTTATTTGGTTAAACAAGAAAACTCCTTTCTAACTGACAAATACAAAGTTCTTTTTAGCAGCAAAAGATACTACCTTAACAACTGCAGGAAAGGACAATTTTTAGATTAAAGAAATAGGAAATCATTCAGACTAACAGAAAAGAGGCATAGCTAGAATTGCCTGGGGAATAATTCATGCATGTTCACCTCTATTGCTGACAGTTCAAGACGGTTGCTTTCAAGTGAGCCTTAGCAATCTGTAATCACAAACTCTTTTGTAATATAGCAACTACTCTTTTTCCTCTCCACGGCCTTGGGTGAATATAGTTTCAAAAGGCAATCTAACGTCCAGATTCTTTTTAAATTGTGACTATGAATGAGAATGTAATAGATTGCTAAAGAAGTCTTGAGACTATTGCAACTCTTGTCTTCAAGTCGCAAAGGCATTACAACGGGACAAAACACATTAGATTATATCTTATATTGCTCTAACACAGATTAATTTTAGAACAAACCAGACAACATAAAAACACAATGTCATGAACAAGCATTAGAATAAAAGGTTAAGATAAAACGTATTATGCACAATGCCTAATTTTTGAACATACTGTGCTTCAATCAGCTGTCCCTATTCTTTATTTAATGTCCTTTGCAAGGACAGAGGAAAACAAAATTAGAGGGAATACATCAAACCTTTTCATCAAAGGGTAATTTTCCAATGGCAATAGCAAATCTTTGACATTTGCAACATAATATATTAAAGTTTGAACTGGAGTTTTTGAAAGTGATTTTCTAAAAACTACTTTTATTCCAAACACTTGGAAAAGGAATCACACTAATGGAGGGAAAATCCAACCTGAAAAATGTTTTTATGACGTTTATTAAAGGCTCAGAATTGCTAAGCTTTGTATGCACTAGTTGAGTAATAAAAATTTGCACTATTCAGATAAAACTAGGTATTGCATCCAGGCTTAAAGGATGAAAAGCAAGCAAAAGTGGCGTATTAAAAGGCTGCTCCCTTCTAAAATCAGCATCATGTAGGGGCAGATGCTACTGCCCTGAGCATGAAATGAGTGAACGATGTCTCATGAAAGATATGTCTGCTCAACAGATAAAGTAAGTGAGGAAAGAAGTTCATTTTGATGAAAGCATTGCACCAAGTGGAAGCCAAGTTTTCACCTCTTGCAGCACAATCTCATGTCTCAGAGAGTTTATGTCCCATAATCTCCAAGTGAAATGAGTGCAGTGGATAAAAATATATAGTGCATACAGTTAGTAGCTTGAGTAGCTTTGGACTATGTAGAAGTTACAGCAAGGAATTGCTGAAGTCCTTTCCTTCCAACAGGTGCTCATTGAGAAGCAAAGTAAATGAAATATGAAATGGTTATGATCTTTGTTTTTTCTCTTTTCTTGTTCTTCCTTTGTATTTTTATTGCTTTGGTATCCACATATGACCACTGTTAGAGACTGGATGCTAGCTTAAAAGGACTCTTTCTCTGAATTACTATAATCATGACTGTGTTCTTATGGTCTCTTGACTCATCTCTGTTGACTCAGCTCCAGTGGGGTCTGTAGATGACTGGGCACAGAATTTACATCCATGGTTAGGCTTATGAAAGTTGTATGTTTGTTCAGAAGCACAGTTTCACCTAAGTCATTGAAACGGTTAAAGATGATGCCTTTAATGTTTTAAACTGAAGTGTATATATGATGTCTGCATAGGGATTCCCAAGTCTGCCTTTATCCTAAATTGTGTCCTGGAGTAGCATTGCTTAGATTTGGATTTCAATTAATTTGTTGGTTCCTGTCAGGAGAAATACCTGTGTTGAAGAGACATTATTTGTGAGACATGGAAGCCACAGTAAATTTCCCGTGGTACGTGATTTTTCTCAGGTACCCTCCTAATAGTGTGACCTCTCTGCGATTCAGCTGTATGTGAATCTGTGAGGTAAGCCCCTGTGTAAATATGGCTTCAGATTTGGTTTTTTTCCTATAATGACTGTTGTACAAGCTGGAGGTGCTTTAAGTGGAAGAATTTCTGGGTTGACAGGCAAATAGATAGCTATGAGATATGGTCACTAGGCAAACTAATGGGGACCAGGCATGTTTTATTTTTATCTTGAAGAAGCTTGCAGGAGGCAACCCTATATCCATGCAACAGACTAAGAGAGCAAAATGACCTTGTGTCTGACTGGGCACGAGTAATACTCAGAAACAAAAATGTCATTAGCTTGTATGTGTCTTTCCAAAGAAAACCTGAATTAAGAGTTCATGCTTCTTTTCAGGAGCAAGAAATTACTGATGGAAGAAGTGTATACAAATACCAGGGCTTTTCAAAAGTGGATTTCAAATCTGAAGTGTAGTAGGCCTATAGGGAAGCTGGAAAGGTGCTGAAGTTTCTATTCTCAGTCAGGTAACTAGAAAACTGCTGGCAACCCTATCTAAAATTAATTGAAATTTCTGCTAATGGAGGTTCTTGCTAATGCTGGAGATGAGCAAGGATAGGAGCTCTCTCAGGGCCTCACAAGAGAAGATGGAATTACATTCTTGGCCCCAGCCCTGCGCAGTTCTGTACTGCAGACATCACTTCTCATCATGTTTGGCACTGGAAAGCCTTTTTTCAGAGCAGCAGGGACAATGATACTACAGTCCTGCCAGCCTGTGAGCAGGCACTGCGGTCTCAACTGTGGGGAAAGCCCGTCTCCATTGCCCACGGGTGCAACGGATTCGCTCGGGAATGGGATCTTAGGAACACTTACCAAAAAGGTGTTGTATCGTCAGATCTGTTGGAGCTCCTGGAGCTAACCTGGGCACAGTTGATCCAGTCTCCTGGTCCTCATGCTGCTCTGAGCATAATTTCAGCCTGAGGTATGGCAGGTCTGAGGTACGTCCATGTTCCGTGGGCAGCTGCCAGGGATATGTCCTCCGGGAGATGGGTTTTCACGGGATTGCAGATCCCCTGGCCAACAGCCATCTGTGAGAGCAATGCTGCTGACACCTCTTTGCCGTGGTGGAGGGGTGTCCCAGAACAGCTTGCTAACATGCCAGCTCTATGGGATGGTTTCAGCAATTTTGCTGAAAGACGGTTTCACACTGCTGGTGCTTGTTGTTGCAGTCAGTCCCCCTGCAAGCTGCTGCCACGGCCTGGTGTTTACAGCTTGTGCTGGGAAATATTCCTTTAGTTACACAGCTCGTTTTTCTCCCCTTCTTCCTCCTTTCTGTCTACCTGTACAGGGCCAGGGTTCAAATTATTTATCTCCAGAAATATTGGTTTAATGGGCATAGTGGTGTTGGGTTGATGGTTGGACTTGAGGATCTTACAGGTCTTTTCCAACCTTAGTGATTCTGTGATTCTGTGATTTGCCATATGAAGTCTCTCCACAGGCAGGGTCTATCAAGAAATGTATATGCAGGGAAAGTTGTTTCCCCTGCAAACTTTTACTGGTAAGTTCCTGAAGCAAAATAAAGAAACAGAGGTGGAATCTAATAACCAGAAATTTAAGCTATGAATTATTCTCATGCCATAGATTGTTTGTTGAAGCTTGAAGAGGTGGATCTTTTACGTCATGCATCATATTTTCTTCTGAGCAATAGAACAAGCAGCAAAAAATAATTAGTTCTGCTTCCACATGAGGTGAGTCTTTTGATGAGAGGTGTTCGTAGCTGACTGCTCAGACATGTTCCGAAATGATAAGAGCACAGATCAAAAATCTTACACAGAAAATGAACTAGAAAGCCCATAGGACCAGAGTAAATACTATCTCACTAGAAAATGAATTCTGATAGGCTCCTATCAACTTTAATTACTTTAAGACTATTATCCATGTAACAAGCTTCTCTGGCATTTCTAAGGAACAGGTATATTTAATAAATGAAGAACTTAGTAAAAACTATGCCCTAATTACACTCATTAGAAAATTTAAGCTACAAGAAAACCAATAAAGCTTCTGCTGTGTCTCACACTGACAGCAATTAATGAACAGTTATCTTAAGTCTGAATTAGCAAGCACCCTTTGCTTTCTTGAATATGATACCTTAGGCATCGTTTCAATGAAGGAAAAAGTCTTATACATATTCTGATTAACTGCACGCTAGTCCTCAGTCTGCAAGTTGAAAACCATGTTGCCATTAATTAATGATGCACTGGTGTCAGAATAATAACAGACACGGAAACGAGCATATTGAAATTGTACATGTACCAAAAGAAAGGCAAAGGACAAGTTACAATTTGGATTAATTATTTTTTAAAAAACTCCACAAATGAAATAGTGCGTGAAGTTGCTTGCTCTCACACGACTTACTGCATTGAAAGTTCTGTAGTAAAATGAAGCATTTTGTCTGCCTTTTCACACCTTCTTAATCATTGCCCTTCTGGCCTGATTTTTGTCAATGCAGCTGTATTCTCTAGCTAAGGTGGCACATGGAGGGGATATTTCCATTGTATGTCGAAGGAGTCAAAAAGAATTTCTTTAACTTTTATGATTTTTATTTCTTTACCAAGCCGTACTTAAATTCTCTGCCTCTTCCCCCTCAGAAATGGGCAGGATCCTGTATTGCACCTTACTCCCAACCAAAGCTTAGCGCAGGCAGGACTTCAGTGTTAACATATGTTTGAAAAGTTGTCAGTAGGTAGCAAAAAATGATTCTATTTGTAAAGAAATGTTAGCTACACACAGCAAGAAACTCTTCAACTAATTGGACACCTGATGTTGTAAATGCAAAGTTAAATACTTGAGTTAATACTTTGATCAGTTAAGTACTGATCAAAAGTGTCTTAAGTAAACTGTTGAGACAATCTGATGCTAAGTATCATTTGAACCAATTACACATGTTTTGTTTCGAATCTAAAAGTAAATAAACTCTCACCTTTTGGTTTGATAACCTTTTGCCTTCTCAACAAAAGGTCATTTAAGGTTGCTGCTTTTCTTCCAGTTTGGTCCCTCTTGGAAGCAATGCAGATTTCAACCCTCCTTTTTGGAGGTTATCTAAGACTGGTGCAGGAAAGAGATGAAAAGGTCATCCTAACCTTTTCATCCCTCTGCTTTGCCCTGAATGGAGTGATATTTTGTCACTGGGCTACATAATTAGGACCTCCTTCACTTCATTAGATCTCAGGCACCCTGTTGGGCTAGTAACAAACTGAACCATGTTTCCAAGGAAAGCCTTCTCTCCTGTGTGTAATGTCTTAATTAAAAAATGAAGTCATTCTGAATCTTAAAACTTGGACAGGTTTAATTTTGATCACAAAGAGGGATGCAAAAAGAAGTGCTTTCTTCTATAGGAAAAACCCAAAAGGTACTGGAAAAGTGTATTAATCTGCTTCACTGGAGAAAGGCCTCCGAGTGTTGAGAGAGTGTGACTGAGAACCACGGTACCACTTCTGTAGGTTTCATGGTAATTAGGAAAAACGGTGAAAAGCAGTGCTCAGCTTCCACAACTGCATTTTTGGAAATGGCTAATTACAAAATACTAAATACTGAAGGGGGCAGTCAGCTTTAACCAAGGTATTCTTTGTCATATATAGTCCTTTCTGCTTAAATATTAGAGACTGATTTTGCAAGAGAAATTGAAATGACACAATTTCCTCTTTAGCAAAGCACAAGTCAGAGTAAAGAAACTGTTTATGAATGCTACTGCTAATCAGTGCTGGAGGGGACTTATTTTTGTGCTTATGTGGTTGACAAAATGCAGGTCTGGTGCAACAAAACCTGAAAACATTCTTTGGGAGTTCTGTAAGCCAGGATGGTAGCAACGTGGTTTCCATTGCTTCCTCCACCCTCCATCACCCATACTGAGAGTCAGGACACATTTACATGGAGTTTTTAATACAGAAAAAAGATATAATAATTGCAATCAACTAGAGACTTATAGATTCTCACCCTTACATTTTAGGACCTTTTTTTAGTAAAATCTGAGTACTATGGATGGAAATCCACTTAACATTCAGCAGAACAATACAATGTAAATAGAAAAAAAATCCTTTTAAGAGGATACTTTGAAAAAGCACTGTACTTGAATCTCTACAAGGCCTGAAGGGTTTTACACAGAGTGAAGAAAAGGCTTATGCACTGGGTTCTCAACCTCTGTCTGCTACTTGAAAGAACACCGTAATCTATGCCAAATAGCTGTGCAAAAAAATGCCCTGAAAAAACATACTGTTAGGTAACAAGTCTATGCTAAAGAACACACAGATATTCTCAGTCTAGATCCTGGCGTGATCTTTGTTAAGCAGAGTCAGATGTGGAAGGACCTGCTGACACTAACATTTTCCGTGATAGATTATGGAGATTTACAGCTTGTGTCCTCGGTGCATGTGCACGGGTTGTGTGCTCTTCACGTGCAGCAACTGTGATGTGGGAAGCATTCGGCCCACTCTTTTTGGTCCTATCCGCACCTGCAGATGTGCAAGGGTGACCTCAAAGGTGGTAATGCATCGTGTGGGAGGGTGGAGGGAGGAGTAATTATCTAAGTTATAACAAATTAATTGTGGCAAGAATAGAACAGAAATAATAGAAAAAGATAGTCTAGGGCAAACAGTCTGGGGAATTGCTACAGGTTGGAGAAAAGCTCATGGAAATATTGAAACAGAAACTGTGTAGTGCAGTACAAAACTTAAATATGATTTTTCAGCTGTGAAATTATAGTGCGTGCAGGACTAAAAGTTGTACCTAGTTTAACCCAAATGTGATTAATCTTTGGCTGGACCTTTTTTTTTTTTTCCTAACAAACAGGTCATCTGCCTTCAGTAGCCACATTTTGGAAATGATACTCTCAGGATTTAATAGTATTCTATTATTTTTTAAGGCAAATCACTGTTTCTGAAGGAATAGGAGAAGGTAAAGGAGATAAATGTATGATGTCAGCTGCAGCCATTTGAATAAACTTGTACCGACTGAGACGGGTTAAGTTCCCCTGATGCAATACAACTTGCTTTATGTATACACACAAAAGGGCTAAAATTTGGGGTCATCAATATGACAGGCTTTCTAAATCATGAAATATTTTTCTACAATTTAGGTCAAAATATTTGGAAGGCAATGGTTTGGTGAGATTCACCACATGCTTTTGTGATCAGGGAGTTTTAAGCACTAGTGCTGATGAGCTTTCTGATTATGACAAGGGTTAAACTATTTTTTCCCTTTGTTTTCCCAGTGCCAATGAGCAAGCTATACAAAGGTACGTGCCATATGTATAAAAATAATTGCAACTCAGCAAAATATTTGTAAGCATTTTGCTGCCAACACAACTGAGGCAGTTGAGAAGTATTAGGCAGTGTGTCTGTACAGTCTGAGGAAGACTGGAGCTCAGCTGGATCCCAGGAGGCATAGTATTTTCAGCTGGGCAACTAAAGGCTTGGTTTTCGGGCTATATCCCTAGTTTGTTAGTCCTTGTGTTTAATATGTCTCCCAGCTAAACACAGGAAGATGGAAGGTAAAATAAATGAGTAAAACTTAGAAAAGGTTGGAAACAGGGAAATTAGGAAAGGCAGATTATAAAACTAACTTCTCTGTGTCTATCTTGCTGTGCAAATGCAGGCTGCTACTGGATCTCATGAAGAAGTTCAAGCAAGCAAATAAGATCAGATATTGCAAGGGATCACGTATAAGGAAAGTGTTCAAATGTACCTAACTGGAGTTAGCATTGCTCTGTTTAAAGCTTAAGAGTTCCTCTTTAGGTCTCCATGAAAGCTTTAAAATACATAAGTTAGGTTGCTATGACATTAGGCAGTACTTGCGTTGACAGCTGAGCCGCTCATTCTGTTTTTATTCTTGGTTTAACTTGCCACAAGCAGCCATTTTTCTGTTTGATAGGCATAGATATACTAGAGCAAACAATCACACAAGGACTTTTAGTAAGACGGAGGGCTGGAAGACAGGTACTCATGACCATTGACAAGCTCTTGAGGTATTTAACTGGGGGACCGAAAGGTCTTAAAATCAATGGGATCTAAAAGAGGAAAAACAAATTATGACCTGGTAAATGTCACCTCTGCTGTATGACTGGCTTACCTGAAAATGTAGTGTGCTGAAATGAAGCGTAAATGAATTGAGTAAGTCTCCAGCTGGCAGGGAGTGGTAGTGTTTCTGCTTTCTCCAGCGGGTTTTAAATGACTCAAGCAGTTGGCCTCATCGCTGAGGTTCAAAGGCTATGAACCTGAGTGCGTGGATATTTTATGTGAAAATACTGGAGGAGCAAAGCCCTGAGTCACAACAGTGAGGCAGAGTGACAGGTGCTCGTTCCCCCAGATCCTTCCTGAGCTGAATCCCTTCTTGAGTTTCTCACTGATGGCATTTTCAGAGGGACTGCTAGGAGTGCCCAGCAGAGACCTGGCACTAACATAACAAAAGATAGCCCTCAGTTGTGCTGAAACTGTTGCAAATACTCAACACCAAAGTAAACTTTCTTTGTTTAAATGTTGGTGTAAAAGCCATTGATATGAGACATACTAGCCCCTAGGCTTTCAAAAGCCTTTTGAATTCAGTAAAAGAAAAAGTCGCACTGCCTCCAGAAGTTGACGCTCAGCTGAAGATTTCCTAATCCTCGCAGCAGCTGCAGCTTCAGTATTTAATGAGGGTGGTCCCTTGGTGACCCACTGAACAACGTATTGCACAGGCAGCAAACCCTGCATTTGTATGCCTTTTATGTATACGCTCTAGGAGAGGGGCCGCATTTGCTTGACCAATAAGGGATAAATAGCTGCAGAAGCTAGTTCAGCATGTAGGGAGCTGTGAAAATATATTCCGGTTGGGAATGTTGTGACAGCTACGATAAAGATGCGTTACTTAACTACCTTTGAGCATCTGGCTCTTCCCACAGTATACTTTGTTTGGGAATATGATCTCTACAAACAGCTTCTTATTGCATGGCTGAAGAGTAGTAACTGAACACGTTCAGACAAATTTACCGTGAAAGTATTGTATTCCTTTTATCTTTGGACAGAGGAAATTCTTCAGGCGATGTTTCTTTTGATCAGTAAATGGCAACCCAGCAGTCTGCTGCTGGCAGTGATGAAGCTGTAGGTATCTGTCTGTTCTGTCTTGACAGTATGGCCTAAAACAGAAATGTGTGAAATTCATTCTCCAAATGCCTTGACAATGCCAACCAGGCATGATGACAGTGAAACTACCTGTGGCAACGGTGCCCTCCTAGACCTAGGGAAAGGCGGGAGGTGTGCTCATAGCACACAGACTGCGGGACAGCCCAAGGACTGTAGCGGGAACCCAGCTAACAAGGGAAAACCCTCATTGTCGGGGGGGTACAGCTTGCTTGCTTTTACCAGTTCCCTGAAACTCAGCCTGCAGAGCAGCAGCACTTCTGCCACCCAGTTAAGATTGATGCTGTCAGAATAAAAACAGCATGAATCACAGGAAAAGGTCTAAATAGCAAGTGTTCACTTCTCTGGACACTTCTGCCTGTAACAAGAGTTGGGATTAATAATCCCTGTTGTTCAGGGAAATTTTCTCCAAGCTCTGCTGAAGGCGTCAGTCTATTTATGGCAAGCACTCTGTTTTAAGCATGATTATGCAAACTTAACAACTTCATCTAGCTATACAAGATAGTTATTTTTTCTAGTCTTACTCTTTCTAAGAGACAGGTATTTGCCTGGGGAGATAGATACTCTATGGATGGGTAGAGAAAAGTATTGTACTAGCCTATCTGAGTAATCGATATGCTCAAACAGACTGGTTACTGTTCTTTCTTGCACCAATATATTGCCAATACTGCTTCAGGAATCTTATTGTGAAGTTTACTCCTCCCAAAGGCTTCAAAACCAAAACTGAGTCACAGTTCTGAGTTTACAGTCCCTGTAAACACAAAATGTTTAAGAATCAGAAAGAAAGGGAGAAGAGCAAAATAAATATGCACCATGTACTGTTAAATTATTTAACCTATATCATAAGGGTTAGGGAGTGTATGCTGGTAGTTAAATATTTGACAAGTAATTTCTATTAAAGAGTGAAAATCATGATCTTCTGAACATCTTTTGGGAGAGATAAAATAGAGCAATGTGGGAGAACCTTCTAGATGATATTTTCTAGCGGGGTTGGTAGGACTGGCGATACTGCTAACACACAGAAGCTGCAGAGAGCTACTGGCTGAGCTGGGTGGAAACGGCTTGTCTTTTCTTGAATGTAGACTGCAACCAGTCATTAACTGTTGATCTGCTTCTTTCAGAGTCACCAACCTGCATCTCATGAGTGTGGCCATAGCTAAAGCTGAAGTGAAATATTAAAAGTTTTGAGATAACTGACAACAAGAATCAGCTGCACAACATAAACTGATTTTGCAGATAAAATCTCAGTTACGAACAGATGGTGTTATGTCCTGTTATCTATACTCACATTGGTTGTCAGAAATGTATCAAAATCTGGTACCCAAAAAGATGGGAAAGGCAATGGGCACACTGTTACCCATCCACGAAGAGATGGCATGTATATTAATTGTACTGCAGCAAAAGCAGACCACTACCTGGTAAAAAGATACCAGTTCGTTTCAGGATGAGCTGTGGGATCACCTCCAACACACCTCAACTCAGAACTGTGTGTGAAACACTTCTGCCACAGAGCTAGTGAAAATGCGCTTTGTGGTATGTGACGGAAGGGACCCAGTACCTCCAACTGGTGCACTCAAAACTCACAGGAGAATCCGGCACTGGACAAAATGTAGCCCTTGACCATCCCACTGTATCTCACCTTAGCTGGGCATTTCAAATATATGATCTGTGTTGCTGCTTTTGAGAGACAACCTGCCATGCTATTGTGGTAACCGCTTATGGTTTAGTACTCAGAGTCCTTAACAACCTTAGGTGAAAAAGGAACATATACAATACAATGAAGAGCATTAAAATAATATTCAAACTGAACTGCTAGGCCAAATGCTCAGTTTGCCATCATTTTTATTTCTGTAACATGTCAGACTGATAACTGTTTTATTTTAATCAATGGAGCAGCGTATTCAGGCTATTTTAGGATTCAAAGACTACCAAAGTTAGGAACTCTTGCTCAGATAACAGAAGCATCACAGTTCAGACAACTTTGCAGAATGGGAAGTTGCCTCTTGCGGTTAAAGTTCTGTGTGCTATAAATACAAAAGCTGAAAAACTGTGAATTTATACTGACTGTGAACAGAGACAGAGTGATAAGGAGCTTTATATTAATCTGGATTTCCCTTCCAGATCGTTAGAGCCAACATGGCCTATTTTCAAGGACCTTGGCAAGACCTACTTATCTGTGGCTGAGGTATCTGTGGCTGTAGACAAATATTGCTTGGCACTTTCAATTGTGATTATGTTTCCATTTCAAAACCACACGGATAGCACTTGGTCACTCTTTTTGTAATTCTGCCTTGTACTTGACATAGCCTGAAATCATACCTAATGCCTAGATTTAAATGCTTGATATTGCACTTTCCTCTTGCCATATGAGAACGCCCTATATACACATATCTGCATATGACAGACCCTCCATTACCGCAACTAGTTGAATATATTGTCATCTTTAATAGCAGAGAAACTGAGGATGAGGCATCCTGTGTTCACTAGATGGCTCTTGAATATTGATGATGAAAACACAGGTGGGAACTAAAGTTACATCAAGCCATTGTAGACATAAGACAGGTAGGATTTTTCATAGAAGCGTAACTCATCCTTGGAAGGGCTTTTTGAGACTTGTGACGGATTCACTCGGTATTTAGTAACTTCCAGCAGTCGGGAGTGCAAAGCTGGAGAGATGCACACTGGTTCACAGGTTTCTGAAGGGGAGTTGCAGCTCAGGGCTCAAACAGTAGACAGTATTGACTGACAGGCTGACCCCTTGTCGATCAAAACACTAGTCTGTAGCAGAACTATAGACTTTGAACTTTGTGATACTGAATATTCCAGTTCGAGGCTATATGCAAGGAACACTGAATTAGACACCCAAGCAATAACCTCACTCTGGGAGCTTCCAATAGCATTGCAAAGCTGTGTCCAGGGTTTAGTCTGCGGCACAGACTAAAGGATGTTGAATTAGACATGTTTCTTGCACATCGCTTAAAATAAATGTGTTTGTACAGGCTCATGGTAGATAGACAGAGTAAGACAGTGCACTCAGCTTTCTTGCCATATAACCTGTTTGTTGGAAGTTAGCACTACCACTTCTGGTGATTAACCACCATCAGTTAAAATTATAATTGGTTTAATAGTTGAACTATGCATATATAATTTCAATAATAATAATGAAATAAACCTCATCATCTCTTAAATGCTGACTTGGAGGCTGAGAGGCAGAACTTAAATAGATAACTGGAATTCCGTAATTACTTTTATGTTACCTTAGTGAAAATTTCTTTACTCTACATGTATCCTTGCCAAAGGATAGAAACAAGTTTGCACATTTAAGAAATCACGATATGGAGTTGAGACCTGAGGAACCACTGCACCTTGAAATAGAGAGGGAACTAGTTAATCTGACTGAAATGGAGGGAAGAGGTGGCCATAGATTTAAATTGATTGAAGTTGAGAGGAAGTTAAAAAGAGTTTTAAAAAGAGTCATTTCAGAAGGGCAAGTTTTCTGATTGAATGTCCATCTACCAACCTGATGAAGCAAAAGATAAGTTTCAATTAAGAGAGAAGAGGAGGTGACTGCTGTGGCTTCATCTGCAGCTTTTGTGCTTACACTCCAGGTCCTGTCATGGCCCAGACCATGTTGAGCTACGAGCGATTTCTGTTGTGAGCCTCTTGTGTTGCAAAAGGCTGGACTGTTACAAGAATAGAAATTTCTTCTGGCTTCGCCAAAGACAGGACGCAGAAGGGAAAGAATACATTAACTAGAGTGCAGGTGGGATGTGCTAAATGGGTATGGAGCTGTGCAGGGTGGCGGTGGCAGGAGGAACCCCCTTGTGATTGTAACATTAGCTTAAGGCTAACCCCACATATTGAGCTGTCAAGTCTGAGAGCAAAGACACATAGGAACTCATTTTTCTATTTGATGAGCCACGGTGGGATTGAGGAATGAAAATGAAACGTGAAATTAGATTCAACCAGCAGTACTTTGGAGGTAATGCAGTAAATATTGGAAGGGTGCTAGCAGCTTTCAGGAAAGAGATGGGTGTTCAGTAACACAGGCCATTATTTATGTTCGTTGAAGTGTCTCCATTTATGTGATTGTACCTTTTTCTCTGACATGCTCACTCCTATGGTATTTTAAAATACTAACTGCCTTTGTAGCTGGTGAGAATGTTTGCAAGCATAAAACCATCAAAATAATAAAGTAACTGTTCAAACAGCAGATAATAAACAAGAGAAGCAAGTCTACTTTTGGACAAGTCAACAAAAGGTGATAAAATTATGTTAATTTTGTGAAACTGACAATGCTTTTACTGACATGTAATGGAAAATTGGTATAACCTCAGTAAGTACCTTCAAACAAATGTTTTGATTGGTGGCTCAATGAAGTCCTTATCTGTTTTTTTTTTTTTTGTCAGCCATTAGAAAACATTAAGCCTTGCAGTGGCTGATACATTCTTAGCCATAAAATTATTTTCACCATTCCTAATTTATGCAAGTTCAGGAATGCTACATAAAAACATAATTTGAAGTCCTTAAGTTTAAGCTATAGCGAAAAATGAACATGATTTATTTTCGGAAAAGCAGTAATAAATGAGATATCTTATTTGATAAAAATTAGATAAAATAACTGTATCTCCTTTCTTCTCTTACAAGTGATTGGTCATACTGACATTCTGCATAGCCTTTCCCCAACTTCTTAATGGGAAAATTGAATCAATATTTACTTGAAGAGATGCTCCTGAGATTATCTATATATTAGAAGTAAAGATTTAGAATTTGTTGTATTGAAGATTAAATTATTTAGATAAACTAACCATGGAAAAGAGAAATGGGGATTTCTGGTGAAAGTGAAGAGGCAGATACCACTGTGCTCACATTGTTCTGACACTTACTGGTTTTGTTAGAGCTGGTCTTTGGAAAATTTCCTCTAAGTATCCAGTCTGAAGTGAAAAATCAAGTAACTTTCTTGAGCACTTTAATTAAGATGATGTCTTCACCACCGCCTTAATCTATACAAAGTAGACATCTGCTTTGCAGTGCTTGCATTATTTGCACTGAAAATGATTTCCCCTGGCTCAGACCAGACCCTCTTTTACCATGGATGTGGTGGTGAGACAAAAAAAATCTTTCATTCATATAAATGAATTAGTGCATCATTGAAGGCTGTTATTTTGCATCTTTTCTGCAGCTTTGTGTTTGTTCTGAGTAGGTTAAGTAACAGCTGCTGGCAACTGTGGTTATGACTTGGAAAGGATAATAGAGTAATATAGTGTATGTTTTCAATAGATCAGCTCAGCTGCTTGCTGTTCAAGCCTGGGAAATGAGAAGTGGTAATCTGTTTTTCTGCATTTATTCTCTACTTTGTCAGTAAAAGTTGCATCTGAAGGGCTGAACAAATCGCAACCATCTTGTCAGATAGTGTTCCAAAATACGTGCTGGTATCCAGCTTCCCTCAGTCCCTCGTGGTTTCAATGATAACTTTAGGCTTGAGCTATTTCAGTAGATGCCCTATTTAAATGAATGTACAGCTGAGAGTGGGAAAAGAAGGTGCAAACTGCCAGTGTTAACCCTAAGTGGGCTCATTTGAAAACTGTTTTCTTCTGAAATTTATCAGACCCCACAACTTACCTTGTATTCCAGGGGTTTCATATTCATACCTGCTAGACTTTCTGATCACTCCTCAGCAACTGTAAAAAAATGACTGAGAGGATATAATCACGCTTTGAGAAGGGAAGCAAGTGCCTTGAATTTGAAACCTGAAAAAGGAGAGACTGAGCTGAAGGGGAAAGCAGACAAGACGTTTACTTCATTGTGGACAACAAAATGCTCCATCAGATGCATCAATCGAAGCCTGTACAGCACCGCCAAGCCCTGGGTAGGAACTTTGTTCCTCCTTTTCTCTCAGGAAGGGGAACATGCATTACACAGGTGGTGTGCCCGTTCCCTGGCTGTTCAGTGCTTGTTGTCTCTGCTTTACCCTGGCTCTTGGAAGAGAGATTGGGAATTAAAGCAGGATTCCTCTCGGTCCTAGTGTCAGCCGGAACAGAGCTTTGGGGGAAATGTTTGGTACTATTAGCCCTGTTTAGACAAGCTTTACTATTTTCACACTGGAAGTTAAAGATATTCAGGCACCCACACTTTTAAGCTTGCCTAGGTATGATGCCACCCTTAATTAAAGGTTCCAAATTCACTGAGAGATTCAGTTTATCATGAAAACCAGTAGCTCGGCTCTCGATAGGCAACCGAATAGTATTTACCAGAATTGGAACTCAAAGTGGTAAAAGCCTTTTTGCATTTCAAAATAATAATTCTTATGGCTAATACAACATTATACCAAGTTCATTTTTCATTTCAGAGGCACTGGACCCCAATGATTTTTTGCAAAGAATAGGTATTTCAAGATTCAACTAGGAAAGAGTACCATTGGTATCAACTTCTGACTTACTGCCCTCCTATGCTATACACTGAGACTACCAAAGTCTGTAATCATCTTCTACGCAGTGCTGCGTCTATCAAATGTAATTCGTTAAAGTTCTGCAATTAATATTTCCTTGCACAGTACCATACTTGCTGCTGGTACTAGTCATAGCTAACAGAATTAGAGCTTTACCTTTTTTTTTTTTTTAAAGGGAAAAAAAGGGGATTGACAGTGCTGTCATATGTGTTTACTTAGTACTACCTGGACTGCCTATATTCTGTCACTCTGAAGAAAATATGCTATTGGCAGCCCAGAAGCTTGTTCTCTCTGTATGATTATTGAAAGGGGTTTGACTACCACATTGGTCTGTAAGAATGGGAACGGATCAAAAATCTGGCAGTGAAAAATATTAATTTTTTGATGGGAAGCAATGCTCATTCTTAATGCTTTTTACTGTAGACTGCATTTAAATGAGGAAGTGAAAAGCTGTACTAAGTAATTTTTAAGATCTCAGTTAGTGTTATAGAACGCTCCTTTAGATGTAGAGAAATTCAAATCAAAGCTCAGTTACTTTGAAGACTGGAGTAATTGTAGAGCACCACTTAAGACAACCTACAAAAGCACTTCAGTTACTTTTTTTTGTAGCTTTTGAGCTCTGATTCAGTTACAGCTGGTATGGGATGGAAATAACGAAGTTGGCTCATTTTTTCTTGTGGAAGGACTTATGCAAAGCTGGCAAACTCCTAGATTAAAATGGATTTAGGAGAAGTGGGAAGATGTTACAGCTTCTCCAATGTGAGCAACAGTAGTGCAGGCTTCTCCTTTGCTGCTGCAAAAGAGTGTTGTTTTTAATGGTGATGTCTGCAAACTACCATTCCTCGTCAGTCTCCCAGTCTTCCATGCTGGGATGGGCTGTAAGGATGCTAGCTACTCAAGAGCATTTCCTAGTTCATCTCTATCCATAGTTTGACCAGTTTAACTTGCTTTAGGCATGGACTATGAGTAGAAGGTGAAGGGGTGAAGGTGTCTGTGACATTTTCCTGTTCTACCCGAGGCTGCATTGGCTGAAGCAGCCCCGACTGCCTGCACTGGGATCAGTGAACTAACTAATCTAGGGGGAAAACAGCCAAAGGGAAAAAGTGGCTCATTTTCAAGATTGCTGCTGTTCTTGAGGAGAGGGCAAGTTGCCACAGTCCCAGTGAACCAAAGTATATCCCAAAGTGGGAATCTCAGTCTACTCCCCAAGCCAGTTCAGCTCTTGCTGCCAAGTCCTCCCTCTCCTGTCTCTGGTCAGCTTTGGAAAAGCAGGACGTCCAGTTACTTTGCTAAGGATGTTGACTCAGTTGTGGCTGGGAAAGTATTCATGGCCCTTTGGCCCAGGACTAGTCAAGCATAACGATGTACATTTTCAGTGAGATGTGCATTAAAGTCCACTGCGTAGGAAAGAAAATGTACTCCATAGTAATGCAATTGTTAAAAATAGGTGATTTTTCATTCTTTTGAGATAGTAACAAGAAAAAAAAGGAGAAAGAAAAAAAGGCAGGCTAGGGCAGAAAAGGAAATTATCTTGCTTTGGATTCCTGTGACTTTTCCTTTTCTCAGAAAAAGGCAATAACTTCGGAAGAAGGAAAACAAACTTAAGCTGCTGATGACATTTCAAAGTTGTCAGTAAGAAGGTACCTGCAAGCTGATCTTTAACAATTCTGTAAGTAGCAAGTAATTTCCATTTGTAATATCTCAGCTTACTGAGTTTAAGATGTGCATTGATCTCGTTTTTATTTTTTATAGTATGCTACAAAATACTTTAACCACTACCTTGCAGACACATAAATCAAAACTAATATATAAAATGATGTAAAGGCAGCACAGTTAAGGGGGCTGTCCTGAAAAACTGCAGCTGTGGCCTTTCTTACAGCTAATAAAGTCTACTTATTCAACACGTACATGCTTTCACATCAGTAAGATGTTAAATTCAAAATTTCTTAAGCCTTTAACCTTCTTTTGGAAAATTTTAGTCTGATGAGCATCAACTGCAAACACTATGTCAACTACGCAAACAGTATGATTACAATAAACATATTGCAATCAAAGGGTAACTGAGTATTTCCTAACATAAAATCTTCTGTAAACCCAGGTGTCATAAATTTCCATAGCAGACAAATGCTTAACGACTGACAGTGAGGTACTGAGTGAACTTGGCTGAAGTGTTGACAGACCAGTATAAGTGAAAGGGATTAAGTTCAGTGGTCTTGGACTTCTCTAATGGGGTGCTACTAGTAGGTCTGATTGATCAGCCTCCCCAGTTTGCTAGTAATAAATTGTGCTTCCACTGGGTGAAGTAGTTCACTCCTGCCCTTGTCCAAGCAAAACAATACGAATTGCAAATTTATCAATAATATTACATCTCTGCTGCATGTTTTAATTGACATAGATGTCATACATTTCTCTATGTCTCGGGGCTATTCAACTCTGCAATGTGATGGGCGGGTTATTCTATTATTTTTAGAGGAAGTTCAGCACAGATAGTTGCAAGCAGTTTGATCATGCTGTCCCACACACAGACATGTGGAAGCACTAACATTGTGGTGTTTGACCACTGGCTTTTAAAAAAAAAAAGGCTTATTCCAATGTACTAATTTCTAATGCAAGGGAAGGAGAATGCTGAGCTCAGTTATGTCAGTTCACTAATCTACTGCAGATCAACACGTATTGAATAACATGCATATATAAATTAATAGACATAAGAGAAGTTACTTATTAAATTAACAATTTGTGGTTTTAGATGAAAGTTTTAGACTATGGAGTATTAAAACTTGTTCAAGCCATCTGCTCTTCCACGGTGCATTCAAACTACACTGAAGAAATTACTAATTTTGTATTTTGACTTAACTTAGTTGTTAGCTGTTTTGTTTTCAAAGAATTCTGCTTAAAGACATTTTATCAGTTTAATTTTGCTAAGACATTAAGGATTTGATGATACTTGGATAATCTGCTCTGCTTAACAACATGACTGAGGAGCAAATGACTAGATAAAATCTCAAGGAATGTTCAGGGGAGAAAAACAGTAATTTCATTGCGGGAAGAAAGAAATCAGGTATTGCTTCAACAATAATTTTCAAAGTAATCCTTATGAAAATCTGTTTAATTATTGCATATAAAGAACTAGGTAGACTGCGCATATCTAACAAAATGTATCCTTTGAGCTGAGACAATTTCTCACTTTGATTGAATTAGTGAGATTCTGAAACCCACAAATTAAAAAAGCAGCACGCTACAGATACTGGCTGTCAAAAGTAGTTACCAAGAAACACTCCAAACTTCCTTGCTCTTAAAAATCTTCTTACATCGCTACTTACAGCTGCTATCATACATAATTAGCTGTGCAAACTGTCCTACTGTTGGCATCGGATAGCCAATATCACAGTGGGTAAACTCACTGCCTAAAAAATCTTCCGAGCTTGTGACCTGAAAGCTTTCAGAAAACATGCATAAAATTCAGCCTATGTTCTGTTACCCTACCTCCACAGCCCTGGAGAGCTACACACATTTTAAAGAGGCAGAAGGAATGGGAGAAGGGCAAGTGTGGGACCAAGCAGTCCACAGATGAGGTGTGAAAGGTATTTATTTTCAGCTGGAACTGTGGGGTGAAGTTTTACCGTATTGTGCACTTAATATAATGGAAAGCCATTACATTGCAGCAGAGCACCAATCTGCCGTTCAACGGCAGATACAAAAACACTTCATGAGCTTCTGTTGGTATCGGTGCACTTTGTATGCATGAAGCCGTCAGTGTCTACATGTGTAGCATTCTGATAAAGCTGCTCGTAAACACTTAATTATCATCTGCAAGATTGTGAATAAACTGGAAAGTCACTAAAGACCACAGATGCAAGGCTAGCCTACTCTAAAATGGGAGAGAGAGTCCTGAAAGCCTTGGTTCTTACTGAAACTTTTGGTTTATTGGCTGTCTTACCCTGAAGCATCCCCATCTCTCCCAGTTTGGGGGCACTGGGGGTTTTGGCTATAAGGACCAAAGTTCAGAGAACAGGGGTAGCACGCCCACTTTGGGGGCTGCTGTGCCTTATCGCGCCTGGGTCAGCCACACACGTGCTGGATGTGGGGCTACAGTCACAGACTTGCTGATGGTCGAGGTAGCCAGCCCTGCTCTGCCCCCGTCCTGTTCCCCCCGCGTGGACAGTGGGTGTCGAGCACATGCCCAGCTTGACCCTGCTGCTCCCTTTCACTGGGTCTTACAGGCTGTGGGATGCCCTTGCTCCTCTAGCAGGGACCAGCAGCAGAAAACAAGATGAGGCACCCCATCCCTATACCTGGAAAGACAGCTCTAAAGTTTACGGGACAAATGTGAAAACCTTAACAGGGAAGTTTCTGAAGGTTGTTGGCCCCCTTTGCATACCTAGGAAAGTGCCAGGTGCACCTAAATGCCTTGGCTATACCCACATGAGGAACAGTTTTAAAATAATGGCTTGGGAATGTAGCAGTGATGAGAAAAGCTTTCTGGACTGATTGGCTTGATCAGTCGCAGGTGGCTTAGCTGAATGAATATAATGAATGATCTTTACTAATTTGTAATCAGTGCTTATTTTGTAAAATAAAAGTCTATATGTGAAAATAAATTTTAGGCTAATGTATTAAAGCACTTTGTCTTTTTTATTTCCATTATTTTTTATAAGACTTTGCTCTTGATATACTAAGAGGGAAAGAAAGAAGGAAAGTCAAGATTCATACAAATGGAAACAATGGTGACTCATTTATATGCAAAACTGGAGCCATAGAAGGAGAAGGGATGTAGCTTTTGGTTCTTATACTATATTATAATAGGTGAGGTACCGAGAATGGGTGTATCTGAAATGTGGGCTCTTCTTCTTTCCCTAGAACCCAATGCTTTGCTAATTTCCTTTAATATGGTTTTGTCTGTAAACACTTCAGTAATAATTGTGTCATGGCCCTGAGTGCACTAATAGGTCTTAAATTGCTGTGATCAGCCTCACCTGGGACCCCACACCCACCCTGCCCAGGAGCCCTATTTCAGCTCTACCCCAGACAGCAACTTTTCTTTTAAGCTGTGTCTGTGCCTAGCTCTGTTTCTGAGTTGTTGTTTCATTTTTATGCGTTGGTCTTAAACCTGACTACCTATACCTGGTCATCATCTGATTGTTGATGGGATCTGCTGCTGTCTGTCCTGCTTTGCTTGCCTGGCTCCAACCTACTGGGGTGCCCTGTTGATGATGGTACTGCTTTTGCGGGGGTCTCCTGTGGTTCCCAGTTCATCTGTGCTTGTGGGCTGCCTGGCTCCTGTATTTCTCTGATAGGCTATCAGCAAATATCCAAAAGGTAAGCTTTTGTCTTTTCTTTCCAAGCATGGTGTGTATATTTTGTTTTTAAATCACATTGAAATGTATGTAGGTAGTGTTCCCGCTTAACCTAAAATAATTTTAGGTGATTTCAAGGAATTAACCACATGAAATATGGTTTATTCAGGAGTGCTACAATCTCTTGTGGGTAAGCAGCTGCTCTGCCCCTTCAGACTCCTGTGGCTGACTGTGTTAAGCATGTGCTACTGACAATAGCAACAGGAGAAGAAACTCAAAGCTCAAAACAAACACGAGGTTGGGGCTGAAGATCAATTGAGAATGACTAGAGGGGAGGGGTGCTTCGGCTTGGGGCAGGACTGGAGTTGACTATATGCAAGCAGAAGCTGCATTTACTTTGCAGAGAGAAGTGTTTGTGTTACTTGCTTATGGCTCTGCAGTTGCTTAATTTACCTAGTGAAATGCATGGGTGTATTCACTATCACACACTAGCAGGCTGTGTCTGACTGATACCTTATGGGTAAGAACATGGTAAAGATTAAAATATAATCTCTATTGACACAAAGTGGGTCTTTGACTATTTGGCCTTCCCAGACTGGAGGATTGCCTTGCAGCCAAGGGTAGCCCTCCCCATGTTGTCCCTTTTCCTTGGTGTGTTGTTTTTGTGTTTGTTGGCCCTGATGGAAGGGACTATCTGAAATATCTTCAAAAGGCAGGTATGAAAATAGGATTATCTTCAACTTGTTCCCACCACAGGTGAACTGTGTTGTAACAAATGTGAAATATAGACATAAAGAAAGGGCTACTTAACAAGAGGCCTTCCTTGGAAGGAGACCTGCAGGAAAAATCTGCTGTTAGAAAAGATGCAGTGAAGTGCTATCTTTTTTTGTGCACTTGAGTTTTTCTGAAGAGGTTCTTTCATCCTGATCATATTGCCTAATCCATGTTACTAGGTGCTTGCAGGTATATGAAGTGGGGTTTTCACTCACAAGCAGAAGCAGAAGGTGTCTTTACATTGAACAATTGATAAATTTCCACCCAGCAAAGGGGAAAATGAAACATGTAGACAGTGACTAATTTCAGTATATGCTGCTGCTTGTATGCCACATGGGCACACAAACTCAGAGAATATGAAGTAGACTTGTTGTGTGGTACCAGTAACACATGTGTGCTGTGGCTAGTCATTGCACAGCTGCGTACTGGTGTGTTTTTTATGTTCTGGTTTTGTGCTTGAACCAGAGGCTTCTGTGACTTTGGCTATACTCCACGCTTGGTACTGCTATCAAGGCAAGCTGCACAGTGTGCGTAATGCCAACATGCTGTGAAAATAACAATAGTTTCATAAATACCTAATAATTTTAAATCCGAAAAGGAAAATAGTTTATAACTTTTGTATATGTGTTTCAAAATTTATTTGTGAAATTTTACTTTTGCCAAGACTTTAGAAGAATTGCAGGTTTGGCTTTTAAGATACTGACTGTGGAAGGCTCGTTTGAGGAAATGAAATGCCTTCAGCTAAGAGTTGTGTTAACTTCACAGGAGCTCACTGTAGAGTAATGAGTACTTGTGTCTTGGTTGTTCACCGTCCTATGACCCTTCCAAGAAAGCTTTCAGTTTTTAAGCAGAATTTTGAATGAAGGCATTCAGAGAACCTTCAGCCCAATTCTGTTTCCTTTTTGAGGGAATCTTTTGAAGGAGTCTGCTATCTCATTTCCCCACTAGAAACCTTACAAGGTCCTTTATAATAAATTCTGAGAGCCCGTCTTTTGTTTGCTTTTATTTTTCTTAAATGCTGTTCCGAAGCTGATTTACAAGTATAAAAACAGGCGGCTTGGGAGGACAATATATTTGAACATGCAAAGCCTCAAGTATGAAATCAGATCCACAGTGTTTCTTCAGGTATGTGATTTTTCTTAAGACACAAACAGAAGTTCAGTTGCTTTGAGATCTGCAGGGAGCCTTTGTGAATATACAGCTTCTTCAGGCTGAATATATTGCTTAATCATGTGTTGCCTAACAGCATTGATCTATAAAGATTTGAACTGAGCTTTCTCTTACTTATGTCACAAATTAAATGTTGGGTGGTCACCATAAAGGGCTATTTAAAGCAATCGCAGAATGCCCCTTATAACACAGGGTGGCTCATCAACCTTCTACTGTTTGAAATCAACCCATAACCTTTATTTATAAGTGTAGAGGACTCAAAGGAACTGCAATATGAAGAACAGGCCATGAAGGTCAGAACCCGTAATTTTAAGTCCCTTCCCCTTCCTTGCTCTTAAACAAACACAATTTTTTTTACATCTCAAGTTATTGTTTGACTTCTGGAATTGTGTAAATCCTCCTTAATATGTTAAACAGACCTCTATCTTGAGAGAGTAATTTAAGGCAGGTGCATGAAAAGCTTACATGTTGATTTGTGTCTCTGACTTAAAAAAATAAATGGATAAATGTTTCTAACCCTGTCAAATTTTCGAACACAGCACAAGTTAACTTTTAAGGCATGTTCAGGTATTTCTGTGCTGCAGGAAGAAATGCAAGGAGAGTGTTTTAGGAAAAGGAAAAACAGTACACGTGCAACTCTATTTAAATGAAATAAGCTGAAGCATCTAGAGTAGCTACATAGATTAGGTAATGAAAGTCATATGGATGTCCCACATAAACGACCAAAAAAAATTCATCAGCCTTCAGATTTTGTAAACTTTAAGTACACATGGAACTGCATTGGGGCTGCTGAAAATTCTGTTCTACCCTGAATACTGTATACATTCGCAAGAGTTTAAAATAGCTGCTTTGAACCTGCAGGAAAGTATATACTGTTTAAGAAATATTTAATTGGTAGGTGACTTCATGAAAAATAACTGCGTTAGCTTATCTGTGCTTTTCTGACAAATATTCTGAGGAGTCTTAGGTATTACTTTAGTAATTTTATACTTAAAAACAAACAGATTGTCTAATAGCAAAATTCTGGATATCTGTGGAAGAGAATGTTTTTTGTGTTGCTATAAAGACAGTGAGTATTGATTCTAGGTAGCACCTTGATATATCAATCTATTGTTTCTTATACTGCAACAAAATTCAATAGACACATGGTGATCTTATTGATCTGTGTTTTTCCCTTTGCTTGCCCTAATTTAGAGGAATCACAGCTCTTAGACTGTATTTTTATTCTTAAATATAAAATACTGATAAGGGAATTGCCAATTACATTAATTTCTCAGTTTTGTGTATAACATTTGCCTAGGTATGAATATGTTCCAAGCCTTAACTCTGATAGCACTTACTGATGTTTGCATGCTTAAAAAAAGTCAATGCAAATGAAGAAATGAAAGTCTAGGACTAGTATGTGGATTGTGAAATCATATGTGTTTACTTCATGCAGATAAAGGTATCCATGTGGAAAAATTGTCCTGGGGGAATACTGTATAACAGTTCCGTGTTTCAGAAATGTCTTAACAAGTTCAAAACACTTCTTGATTGCAGTAAGATGCATTTATTTCCCAGTTTTGTACGTTACTGTTAAGTTGCTTTTCTCAGAAGTAAAGTAAGTGGTATCTTCAACTCTATTTAGATCCAGATGTGTCTACCTAGGCTGTGAAGTAGTGAGTAAGCAATGTCATTTTAATTCACCATATTTCTGTCTGTCAATAACTCATTCAAAACAAGTTTATCTCTCTTCTCTCACTCCTTACTGACCTCTAGTTCCTTTGCTATTTTCCCCTTAGGTTTATGTGCACTATTTATCTCCTTGTCTACTATAAGAATACTTCTAAAACTCCTGTAAAACTAGCATTATTAGGTATTTTAAATTTTAAGAAGTAAGGTTCCCCATCAGTAGTTAGTGCGAAGAAAAAATCATTAATGTGCTACAGGCTGTACAATTGTTAATAATTGCAGGTTGTTAAAAGTACCTGTAAAGTTGCCTGTCTGTGATTTCCTTAAATGCTCTTTATAAATACTAGAAGATCACTGTGTTTCCTAAATCTTGATTTGCTCATTTATACCAAGGCAACAGGTATAATGATAGTCTTTGAAAATGTATGTTCACTGAAAAATAATGTAGTTTTAATTTTTTGCTAGTGTATAATGCTGACCTGTGAGTGCTGAGACACACACTAGGGTTTGCTGTATAAGGAACAGGCTGGTATAAAGTTTTCTTGAAATTGGAGCAGGGTTTATCTTTGCTCCAAGTGAATTTATTTCTCTACACTAATTTAAGACCCAATGCTTCTTGGGTCCTAAATTTTGATCTTGGCTTTTGGAGCCTCTATATCAATCTCAAATGAAAATACCTCTAAAACTTTTCTCTTTGTAACCACCTAGAGCCAAGTGATACAATAAGGATATTTATGCAACAGAAATGTACATTTTTTAGTGTTGGGTCAGTTAGACAGGAGGGTTGCTATAGGAATATTAGACTGTTTCTTTACATTTGGTGCTGACACCCAGCATGGTATCTGAGGTTGTCAACACATTTGGTTAACGGATTTGGTAGCAGGTGGGAGAACAGACCACTGAGGCCTGAAGCAGCTTGAGTTGTCTGTGATGCTGTCCCAGAGAATCAATTACATATTAGCAGCATGCAGTACAGAATAGATATTTTTCTTTTGTCAACAATAATCAAAATTCTCAAAGCTGAAACAACGGTTGGTTTTTTGGAAGCACTGTCAGAGCTTGCAGATAAACTTGGTGTTGTGTGGAGGTGGGAGGTGTTAAGGGGCTGATGCATCCACTGGGTGTAGTGGAAGAAGATGCTCAGTGAAGACTGGATGCTTCAACAGGTTCAGTGTGCGTTTACAGGAGCTGGGCAGGAAGCTTGAACAAAGCAGACCTTTTCTGATGTGAAATTTCTTACTTGACTTCAGTGGCATTGACGATCACTCACAGTTTATGAGGCTACTTCGTCTTGCCCAGTTAATATGTGAAACAGATCTAATAGCAGTTCTTAGTATCACAAAAGAAAAGAAATTCTGGTTTTCTTGTGCTTTCAGTATTTGAAAGTATTCTGGTCTTCTTCTGACATCTTAATTCAAAATTGTGGCAAGAGCTTAAGAATAACTTGAGTAAATAAAAATGGACATAATGACATCAACACATTGCATAGGCACCTTACCTCATAAGTAATCACTAACAGAAACTTGTATAGTGGTGGTACCTGGTGGTGCTCCTTTCAGTAGGTATGTTAACTACAAGGAGTATATATTATACACAATTCAATGGGTCTCAAATTAGTTGAGTAGTATGAGACATAGCAAGTTGAATTTGCATGTTAAGTTCCTAGGTGAAAATACGTTTGGTCTTTTTGTTCTGCAGCATCCTTTTTTGCTTGTTAAATAGTTAACAGTGCAAGTTTTTCTATAGTTGTCATCCATTTTTATTTTAATGGGTTTTTCAGTTAATTACTTAATCTACACCCTAAGCACATACTTGAGGTCCAAAATTTATTACCATCATGTGAATTGAACGTGCAGGGTACTTGGACACTTCCCAGTTGGCATGTTCACACCATGCAGTACTCTGTTAAGGAGGACAGACTACATGTGATGTGGGTAGAATGAATGTAGTCTTTCAGCCTAGATGCACTTCAATCATTAATACACAGTCTTGCTGTTTTGGGTGTACTTATAAGCCCTCTGTCCTTCCAGGTGAGCTGCTAAAGTTGTTAGCTTTATATATTTGTCCTGCATGGCATTGCTTTATACCTATGTTAGGTTCTAGAAATAAAGCAAGAAAGCACTGTAACCACTGTGCCAGACACGCGTGGTGCTGCTTGCTGCTGGGTAGGCTGGGCTGAACAGGGTGGCTCCTCGGGAAAGACCTGCCCAAGGCTGGGGCGAGTCGGTGGGGAAGCAGTTTGAATGCCTCCGTGATAACGAGGTAAATAGCATGGCCTTCTAAAATCCCCCCCTAGGCAAAATGTTTGAAATGAGCTGCTGTCTCACAGAATTATTTAAATAAGCAGAAATTTATTCTGGTTGAAAGGCTGTATCAGGCCTCCTATCAAGGGCTAAGACCGTGGTTGCTGTATCCTCTGATGTTTTATGTGACTACAAAATCTTATGAATTCAGTAAATGTTTTGTAAATAGATTCGGTCTAATAGCTTTTGACATTCCTTATGTGAAAAAGGAAACAATTAAAATAATTGTACACTTGTTCATTTGATTTTTGTCAAGATGTTGATAATAGGATTAGTGTGTGTTGCTGCTGGGTTTTAGTGAACTGGCATAATTTTCTTCAGTTCAATATAGCCTGTTTCTTAGCCTCCTAGCAACTGATTAGAGCAGTAATGCATCCTGTTTCGAGTGTGAGGGAAGAAACTGCAGACATCAGTAATGAACAGGCCAATGCTATGAGAAATATATAATTGCAATATCATGCTGGAACACAAGCTTGTACTGCAGCTTGTGCCACTTGCTGTTACACTGTTTGACATGAATGGGTCTCTTGCCTCTTTTGACTTCTTGAAATACAATTAAATTATTTTGATATAATGTCTTTAACTTAATTTCTAACCTGGAACAGTTAGATCAGTTGGTTGGCTGGTGTTAGCAAGTGAACAGGTTGAGATGGAAATCTAGTACACAGGTACAAAATCAGTGTTGTATGTAACCTAATGCATAAGCAGTTTTTATTACAGAAAAGCAGGAGGCTGCAGATAAACACAAATTCCTAAAAGTATTCCAGATGGAAAGATCAAGAGAACTACAGAAATGAGGCCGATCCTGCATGTGAGACTTGGCAGTAGAAACTAAAGAACAGAATTGGCAGACATGGGCATATAAAATGGGGAGAAGTTTTGTAAAGGAAGTTGATCCTCAAAAAGTTACTGCTGTTCTCTGAGCTAACTTGTAGTACTGCTTGTCTTACCATGGTAGATCAAATGTGATGGTAAGGTTCAAGGTCAGCCAAGTGGGGTGTTAGGGAGAAGGAAAAGGAGATGGGCCAAAAGAAGCTACTGGAATTAAATATGAAGGAATGGATGCCTTCCTACTTTCAAAAAGGCTTGGGTGTTACTGTGGATTCCCTGAAACTATTGATATGGTGTCAATAAGAAAACGAATGGAGTATTAGAATCAAAAGGGAAGGGATAAAGATATTTTCTATTTTGTTTCCTGTGCATCTTGCTACATAGCCTGCTCTTGAATATTGTGTGTCGTTTGGGCCCCTCTTGGCTCCATCTTTCCAAATAAGAGAAGACCTTAAAAAGGTACAGAGAAGGACAATTGTTGTCATAGGATCAAGTGAAAGTCTAATGTAAAAATTAATTTAGAATGGCATTGAGGACCTTTGTGCAGTTTAAATATATGGATGTAGCTGTTTCGGATGTAGCTTTATTCAGGCTACTGCTAAGTAACTATTTGCTTGGAGGTAAAGGTGGGCATACCAGAGATCATTCTATGTACACATGCCCTACTGATAATATTTATTTTAAAATCAGTTGATGGCTGCTGTTGGAGACATGCTCAATTTGACTCAATACAGAAGTTACTATGGGCTTACGGTGAACATGTGAGCTATAAATCATTTACTTGATTTAGTTGACTAAATAGTGCTTGATATTTCATAAAAGATAATTTTATTCTTTGTTCCAGCTGTCTGACAGCATTGTGGAAACTCTTCAAATACTAAATTCTTGTTAATTTGGGCTTGACTAATGAGTAGGAAGTGGAGCGGTGTTCAGATTTCTCTAATTTGAATGAGTCATTGTAGCCGATGTGTTTGGCGTAGCCTATATACACCACTGGAAATGCAGACGCTGATGTCAAACTTCATTTGCTCTTGGATACTTTTACTTTCAGACAATGCTGAACCTTTCTTAATCTGACAGTTTATTTACTGCTTTTTTCCCCATGTACTTGTAGCAGTAAAATGTGTACCTAAATAGGTCTGTTATAAATTGCGGAAAAAATAAATTAGATCAAGAGCTCTATTAGATCAAGATCTTAAAAACATCATTTGTAGATATTCCTTCAGGTGGTTGGAACCAGTATTTTTTTTTATTTTACAAAATGTCAAACTTAGTATGTGGCAATAAATCTGTTTGACAGAATACAGGCTCATAAAAAGCTGGGATTTTAAAACTTACATGTGCGTGGTAGTCACTGTAATTGATATAGAGCATAAAAAAGCTGTACTGTGGTCCACTATCAAAATTTATTCAGTGACCAAATTGAAACTATTACATTTGAAAAGGGTTTCTGGTGGGTTAGAAAAATATAAAACATGGATATTATTGTGAAGTCTTTTTTTTTTTGCTCTAGATGATTACAGTGACTTGGGAGTTACTCTAGCCTTCCAGCCATGTATGTTCTTACATGTCTTCTAAAATGCAGAATAATCCCACGCACTAGGGGCCTGACTGGAATGATTCTTGTGAGCTAATAATGCACAGCCTGGCATTTGCCTTGTAATGCTGTCATGTTTTGTTGCTATGTGAGAGAAAGCAGCAACTTGCTAATTTAAGTCTAATATTCAGATACCATTCTTCTTTTGTTCTTAACATAGGTCCTTGACTAATCAGGCACAGTCAGATCATTTAGCTTGGCTGCAAGTTCCTGGACTTCACTGGCTTCTTATTATAGTGCTATAAAACTACATTATTACTAGCTCTTCTCTCATAAATGTGTAGCCTATTATATTTCATAATTACTGTATTTGATTAAAATATGATAAAACTTTTAATTGAAACTTTCCACTGAAGGCAATGTGAGCAGTGAAAACATTGGGGCGGGGGGGAAGCTGTTACTGAAGGTTTTGTGGGGTTCTTGTAGCTGGTGGGGTTACGTAGCACTTGTCGAAGTTGTTAGACACCACTGGCTTATTTTAATCTATGATAAGCCAAATCTTTGAAAGTGGGTTTCTAATAATAACTTGGCTGCT
The DNA here is from genome assembly GCF_030936135.1 of Gavia stellata. Taxonomy (NCBI): domain Eukaryota; kingdom Metazoa; phylum Chordata; class Aves; order Gaviiformes; family Gaviidae; genus Gavia; species Gavia stellata. Next base: position 121,000,204 of record NC_082594.1, read on the forward strand.
TCTGTATTCGCTAAATCTCTGTTTCGTGATGAAGGGTTTGGCAGCTCAGTTGTTTGTACATTGCTACTCAGGTTGAGCTGTGGGACAGCATGTGTTTAACATGCCTATGTTTTCCTCTGGGCTTGGTTACTGTCTGTGCAGTTTCATGATAAGAGAGGAAACCAAGTGCTGGGACCAAATAGTTGGTGGTCAAGCAAGTTCTTTGGAGGGCTTCAGCCTTTGGATGGCCTGTGGTTAAGTTACTACAAGTTTTCATTTGAACCTAAGACTCATGTCAAGTTAAACACATAATTATTCTGTCTGAAGGAACATAACCCAAGTAATTAGGATGGCAATTAAAATCAGGCAGTTAAACTGCATTATCCTGATTTGTGTTCTGGACCAATCTCTGTGAGATCTATCTGTCATGAGAATGGTATGATCAAGTGAAGTACTGGTAGATAACAAACACTTTTCTGGTGACAGTCACCAAAACACACAGCATACAAGCAAATTAAATCATATGTGCTTATCGACTCACCCTACAAAGGCGATTAAAAATTACTTTTGAAATTGGAAAGAATATGGGGATTATGAAATGGTTTGGGCTGGAAGAGACCTTTAAAGATTTTTCTAGTCCACCCTCCTGCCATGGGCAGGGACATCTTTAACTAGATGAGGTTGCTCAAAGCCCTGTCCATCCTGCCCTTGAACACTTGCAATGATGGGGCATCCACAACTTCTCTGGGCAACCTGTTCCAGTGCTTCACCACCCTCATCACAAACAACTTTTTCCTTATGTCCAAACTAAACCTACCCTTTTTCTGTTTAAAAACATTGCCCCTCATCCTGTTATTACAGGCCTTGGTAAAAAGTCTCTCCATCCTTCATATAAGCCCCTTTTATGTATTGAAAGGCTGCAGTAAGGTTTATGTGGAGCTGCCTCTTCTCCAGGCTGAACAACCCCACCTTTCTGTCCCTCTTCAGAGGGATGGAACATGATTCTGATGATTTTTGTGGCCCTCGTCTGGACCCACTCTAACAGGTCCATGTCTGTCTTGTGCTGGGGACCCCAGAACTGGATGTGGTACTCCAGGTGGGGTCTCATGAGAGTGGAGAAATGTGCAGGGGGAGGAGGGGGGGAAGGAGTTTGGTGCTGTTGCAGGTAACTAAGAGCAAGACTACAAAGCACAAGAAAAATTCTGTATGTGTGGCAAATGCTGCAGAGTGTCCTCTTACTGTTAAGATATACAGGTTTTCTTTTGAGATGTGAAAAGCTGAATTAAATCAACAATGAAATGAAGCAATAGCATTAGGCTCCAAATGCTTTCCCTTTTATTCTTGGTTTCTGGTATTTCCCCCATCCATTGGCCCATAATTAACTTGTGTTTAAAATTCAGTAGGTATCTAGGGATTTAAAAGCTAATGTGTCCTTAATAATGGTCAGCAATTTTAATCCTACTCTCTTTGCAAGTGGGACAATAATGCAACTGCAATTTAAATGGGCAAGAACAGTCTCCCTCTCTTCTCCTCCCTTGCCAGCCCACTAGTGCTCAGCCTATTGCTCTCCTCTCTCATGCATCAGGAGGATAACCTATGTGGTAAATGGAGACATGATCAGGGTCAATCTTACATGTTCATATCCATGTTTGAGGAGTGCTTAGTTGAGCATGGATTGCCTTCCCAGTACGATTTACTTCACTGCTCCAGAATTGGCTGCACTAATGCAGCGGAAGAAACAGTGGAGGGGTGAGGATGAGTGACTGGGGCAGTAAGAGGGGAAGGCCTCTTTCCAGGGGTCATGCTGTTTTATCCTGACCATAAATGCTTGCATTACCTATGCAGTGCTTAGTCTGATATCGTGTCCTGTCGGTTCTCTGCTGCCTCGCAGTTTTTCCACTCCTAAGCAAAAGTGGCCAGGAGATAAATTTTCCTCTTGTTCCCTCTCACTCCTCCCACCGCTTGTATATATCTCAGGTCTGTAGGTTGTCATCTGCAGGAATATTAAATATGATTGAGTCTTACCACCTGTCCTGGGATACTTAGTAGGACAAGCAGGATTTTCCTTGGGTTTTGGTGAAAATAGCTCTCATTAATATATCTGATACTCCAATTAGATAAGGGAGTGTTGGCTGTGCCACGTAGTCTTTACGATGGGTCAGCCTACAAAGAGTAAGATGGTGTTTCAGAAGTGCATGTTTTCTTCCAGAAGATGGCAGGTATGTGGTCTTAAAACAAGGTGATTATTTTGAACTGCTGCTGCCTATGCTATCAATTTACACTGAGCTGAAGTCCCTACTCTCTCCCCTCCTGTCTCCTTTCTTCATGATACTGGTGTTATCCATGATCATTGGGCTAATGAAGCATTTTAATAAATCATGGTGTAAAGTCATGGCCATCTGCTTGAAAAGGTGAAAATGGCATTTTCATGCATCTAGGGGATCTGTTGTACAGTGAGGATAGTTGTAACTGTTCAATAGGAGGCCTTTCTATAGGTATCCTAGGTGAAAGGACTGACAGGATATTTTGGCTGTTGCTTGCAAAATAGGCTTTAGCCCTTCTTGACATTATCTAGACTGCACAGTAAGAGAGCAACAACAAGAGCACAAGTCTTCATTTAGTAAAGAACTTAAATTAAAGAACCTCTCTGCAGCATCCCAAAGAATTAACAAGCTTACAGGAGAAACAAAGGGATGTTTAAATTTTGGCATAAAGCTACAGCTGGAGAGAGACTTTTGAGTCTTCCGGATTGGGACCACCTGATACCTGTAGAAGTCATCAGATATACATGAAATGCAACATGAGATATAACTTAGATCTGTAGACATCTTCTAGTCCAGAGCCCTCCTTCAAAGCAGGGCTGATTTCAAAGTTGTCTTCTGCTTTACTACTGCTCTTTCTGGAAGTGATCAGTGGGACTAAGCATAATTTAAAATTGTAAACCTCTGCCTTCAGATATAGGTGTCTCTAATAAAAAAACCTCACTGAAATCATTTTGGGGGCTCTAATTAAGGTAGCAGGGTTCTGACTTGTCACTGAAAAATTTCAGATTGATTTCTAAGAAGATATTTTTTAATGAGTATCCATTTCAAAACAGTCTTCCTGCATGAAAGACCTTTCCTTCTTTCTATCAATCAATAATGAACTTGGAAAGAAACTATTCTATGTTTCATGATCAGATGTTTTCAATGTAGGTAACAGCTGCATCTCTTCATGCAGACCCAGAAGACAGGATACAAACAAGTATGCTTTACATGGATGTCAATCCATGGCTGTCACTACAATGAATGCAAGCTCTAGTGAAAGAAGTTATAGTGAACTACCAGCATAGACATTTTTAAGTGATAGCATATGCATGCAATGAAGTCTGTGGTAGCTTATGCATGCTGTGTGTTAAGGAAGTTGCTTACAATAGCCAACTAGGTGCTTTAATGACAGAAATGGAGCAAAGTATCTTGAAACCAGATAGGGAGACTGCAACAGCTGTTAAGCTATTTCTTAAAATGCACCCTTACTACTATGGAAGAAATGCAAGACACATGGTGGGACTGCAGCCACTATTTATATACAATGCCTCAGTCCCAGGAGAAATTTTTCATTTATGAATATTGAAGCTTTAAAAAAAAAAAAGCGCCAACATATTTTACTTGTTACATCTGTGTACTCACAGTTTTGAATGCATACTATCATTGTGTGATAGATGTTAATCCTAGATTGTAAAACTTCTTTTTCTCTCGGGGTGGAAGCACATTATTCACATCTGGAGCTCCCTAGAAAGGGGCTTTGAGAGTTATTTTGCAACTTGCATATATAATTATTTTGGTACTGGAAGCATGTGCCCCTTGCTTCTACAAGAACCCCAGTAAAAAGGCATAGCACCTCAGACTTCATGGAAATAAAGCTCATGTGGATGCAATGAAATAACTTTTACATCTTGTATTGAGTATGAATTGTATAGCTGACCTAGTTATTAAACATATAAAGTATTATAAATATTTAAATCTAAAATTTCTGTTCTCTGCAGGAAAAAAATGAAGCTTTAATTTGCCCAAAGTAAGAGCAAGCAGTGACAGAACAGTAGTAAAAAACTGTTTTTCTGAAAAAAGTCTGGTTTATGTATACTTGTTATATGATTTACCTTCAGAAGATACAGGTTTTTCAGACACAGCAAGACCATTCAGAATCTTGCTAGAAAGACATGTATGGATTTCCTTGAGAGCATCCTGGAAAGACAGACTGACTCTCTTCTGGACCATCAAAAAGCACAGGACTGACATGCATTTCAGACACTTGTACATGTCCTCTTCCAGACCTAATCTGCTAATGTCTATAGTAAAACTGCCTTTTAGAGCATACCTTTTATTCTAGACTGCTGCTCCAAATATGCTTAAGTGAATGTGTCTTCTGGATTTTTCATTATGATCCTTTTTCTCTGCCAATTCTGCAGGTGGCCCAACTAGACCTTTTTAAAATGTAACCTCAGTATTACACGGACATAAATAGTTCTTAATATTTGTGTCGTTAGCATTAAGGTTCTAGGTTTTAAAACCTGGTCTCCTTGGTAACAAGTGCTGCAGACAAATTGAGAACTTTGCATTCTGCTTACAAGCAAGAGAAGACTCTCCCGGAAGTATATTTTGGTTCTTTAAATAAGATATTCCCAAAATAATAGCAAGGCTTTAAATGCTTTTCAGAACTTTTGGCAGTGGTTTATAGCAAGCAGTTTTTCTCTACTGATCTCTCCTGGAAATCAGGACTATAGTCAACCATGAAGCTCAGTATGCCTTCAGAAAGTAGGCATGCATCTGTTAGTTATTTGAAGTCCTATTTAAAACTTCAAGGAACCTCCAAGTAAATTTTAAAGCTTTGTCAAGCTTCTGTGCTTGTGGTGTCCACTGTGGTCCCTGAAGAGGAAAGGCTACAGGGTCACAGCTGTTCCTTGAAATGAATTGTATGATTTATGCTTGAGTGGCTCTGGGGTCACAAAACAGAGATACAAAATCCCCAAAGGACAAAATAGATTCTTTCATCTGCAGGATCTAAACAGGTGTTGCCACCTTTTATGCCAGCTGCCAAATCTTGGCAGAAAGCAGTGCTAATGAACAGAAGACAAAATAAGGCAGCAGTACCTTGTCTTGAAACTTGGGTTTTACTGCTTGATTTTCATTCCAGATGTGACTTGCATAAGTGCATAAATATGAAGGAGCTGCTGTTATGTTTGCTATATACTTTTCCAGCACTTGGATATACTGAGTGTTTGCCCTGAGCAAGCTGATGCATAGTCATGCTAGACTGAAGGGTGGAGGGTTGAAAAATACTGTATATGTTTTTGAGTGGCACATGTAAATTAGAACGAAAAAATACGTTATTCTATATGGATTTGAGCTAAAAGAGCTCTAACTACCTTGGTTTTGTTTGCTAAATTCAAATGTACAGTTAAAAGCAAGAGCCTGGCACAGAAATTAAAATCCTATGAAGTGGAAGGTTCTGAAATAAGTTGGTGTGACAGGTCTCCCTTTATTTCTAACAAAGGGTTTCTGCATGAGTTACTGGTTAGGAGTACTGGAGGAACATGGGTAGCAAAATATTTTATAACATGCATTTCTGAGGAATTGCAGATACTTATTTTTGATCACCAAAACAGCACTGGCAGTTCAAATCCTGAAGAATAAGCAAACATGGTATTAGAGATATTTACATCTTGTTCAGTTGTATATTGTATATTAAATTCTTAAAGGAAAGAGGAAAAAATAACTCAGTACATGTTGTAAGTTTGAAAGATCTCTTTACAGTTTAATTGTATGGTTAATTTTTCAAGATGGCATTTGAAATAAATATGAAAAATCTTCAAACATCTAGAACAATAGAAAAAGTAGTTAACTTTTTTATTACTACTGCTGACATCAGCTGAAGAGCAAATAATTTGATTGTTATCTAAACCTTGTTTTTATTAAGAAAAAAAAGTTAAGATGTTATCAGTAATTGAGATGGGTTTGTAACAACCATCACTAGTCTAAGGTGGATGTTGAGGAACATTGATTCCTCATGTGGATTAGCAGAGACAACATGACACTACTGCTGAGCCCTTAAAGAGGGTGGATAGAAGACATGCTTTTCTAGGCCAGAATAGATTGGCCAGGATGAGTATGTCAGTACCAATGTACTCTGAGAATGGGCTAAATGTCAGGTTATTGATCGTTGGGAGAGGAGGTGGCTATTTAGCTGTGTGACAGGAATGAAACACAGTGAGAGCCTCAGTGCTCCTCCAGGGCTTGTGGTTACAGCTGTTCCCTCCCCTCCAAACTGTGAGTCAAGAATAAAACAGTGATCCGGATGAGAGGCACAAGCTTAAATTAATGCTTGGGTCAGTAAATTTCAGGTAGTTTCAGTGTATGATGAGAGTGCACCTATGTTTTAGCCCATGAACACCAAAGTGCATTTTCTCCATGGCAATCCTATTGGTGATATAATGAGTATGAGCTGAGTGCATGTTGAACCTAAATGAAGAAGTGAAGGAAAACAAATGAATCTGCCAATAAGCGAATATGTTCCCTTAGAAACTAGGTATCTTAATCACAATTAGGAAATCAAACCAGACACCTTTGTTTCTGTGAAACTTTGTATATATCTTAAAGCTTGTGGTGGGTTAATACTCCAAGCTGAGGCCATAGGGAAAGATGTCCTGCATGACACTGGAAAGCCACAGTCTTGTTTGCAAGAACTGAAGCTTCTACTTTTGTGTAATACTGCTTTTGTGACTGAGCAGAATAATCTAATTGTAAGTCTGCATTTGAAAGGAATACTAGAAACGTTTTGATATGGTTGAAAACTTTATTCTTAAACTAGTTGCAGTACTGGAATATGTCCACATCTACAGAGGTGTTTCAACTCAGAGGATTCACAGACTGCATTCTTCTGCTTCCCAGTACTAACTCCTTTTTTTGTAGAGTTTTGTAGAACTTAAACTTAACAGCAAACTTTATCGGCAACAGTTCTTGTAAAAAAAAAAAAAACCCTGCATTATAAACTAACAAAACAGCCTTTGAAGCACAACAGTGATGCAAACCTAAAACCATGACTACCATATGTAGCCACCTCCATTTGTTAGTCTATGTTGCCACTTGAAATGTGATCATTAAAGACAGAAGGAAAATGTAATTTGTAGTTACCCTGGTTAGATGTGGAACTTATTAGGAAAGTGTCAAGAAATGATGCCTTTTGAAGAAACATTTGTTATTTTGGTTTTGGAAAAGATGTTTACTTCTACTTACTTAGCTCAAAAAATATTGAAGCTACCATGGTTTCCCCAAGACCAGTTTCAGAATGAAAGACTCAAATTTTATTCCAACTGAGTTAGGTGAAGCTATTGCATTATACTGGGATGCTTCAAAGATTTAGGTTAAGTAGGAGCTGTCAACCCAAGCTACTTCAGCAGTGCTTGGAAAGAATGTATTGATCTTCATGGTGCATGAATGGAAGTGGATTTGTATACTCGGGGGGATCTTTGTGGGAAGAACTGGCTTGGTGCTGTTCTGGAGAAGATAAAAGGCTTTGATCAGGCTGCAAACTCTCCTTTTGAGAGGAAGTAACTAATATGACTATCTGAACACAAAATCTGGAGATGATAAAAGCTGCTGTACAGTTGCTTCCCAAACTTGTACACTACAGATATTAGCCATTCCAAGGCTTGACACTAGACAAAGGTTTTATTTAAATGTCATGTCACTGCCTTGGTACATGGAGCTCACCTTATTAATAATACATGTGAAGAGCTGTCGTTTCAATCTTCAAGTACTTTCTCTAGGGGCAGAAAACCTGTGGCTCTGAATTGGCAAAATTTCTATATGCATAACTTGGTTTTAAAAAGCGTATGAAACTGTAAGGGATTATTTCAACAAGATTTCATAATATGAAAAGTCTTAATGTTCTATTACAATACGCATGGTTCTCTTTCTTGCTTTCTGTTTATCAAAAATAAGTAGCATAGCAGCTAGGCTTAAGACACTATATTTTGTTTTTAGTGTAGAGGTGAAAACTCTGTTGCTTTAAGTTTGCTGTCACAAAATAGAGTTAAGAGTTGCACAGTTAATGAGTGTTCAGACTTTCAGCCTTGCATGTCTTACAGGCAGCCTAACTACTCAGTCACAGATAATTTTGCAAGAATTAAAAGTAGAAGAACTAAACCAGCAACTGTCTGGATCAATGTCTAACTGCACTCCCCATATTGATCATGTATCAGGCTTTAAACTAACCAAAACCAAAAAATGTGGGTGTTATAATATATACTATAATACATATTTCTATATGTTAAAAATATATTAAGACCCCTCTTTTGCCCAGTGTAATTGAATGTTTTTCACCCTGCCAATCTCTCCAGGAAATCCCACAGGATCATGGTGGTTGAGTTGGGCAAGAATTCAGATTTCAAATGCATTGTCTTTTAAACTTAGGAACTAATTAGATACACATTTTTTTTCTCCAATTGCTTCCAGCTCTTAAACTCTTAGTAAAAATTCAGTTCTTGTGAACATTCTTACTGAAAAAGTGTTCAAAGATTATTTACCCTGAATTAACAGTTTTCATGGAGGCATTGGCTAAACTTAAATAGTCTTTTGCCTTATCTTGAAATTCTTTATCCTTTTAATAGACTTGCATCAGAAGGGAAAACAATCAGTGGTTTAAAAAATAAGATCTTCATTGCCTTGTTTAAAAAGTTTGATATAGAGGTCAGGGTGAAAATGAAGTAACATAATCTGGGCATCCTGCTTCTCCTAACAGTGCTAGATTTTTCTAACTGTGTATAGACAACTGTCTTGGGGTAGCATAGAAAAAAAAACCTGAGAGGAAGACTGAGGAAAACACCTCTAGGGACTACTAATTAACAGTGAAATAATCTTTTGTATTACATTGTAGACTTGCTGTATTGGAATTAGCGGAAATTTATTTTCTCTTTGTGCTTCATCAATTTGCATAAAACACATTAGTTCACAAACATGGGGAAGCACTGGTTGTACTGACACACTGAAGCCTGCCAGTGAACCACTTTCTTGATATGGTGCATTGTCCAAACAGTCTTTCTTTATTTCTTGCAGTAGGTCAAACAAAATTTTTTAAGTCTTGACTCGTTGATTTTTTTTCCTAGATGTTTCTTCAAACCAAGTTCTTAGTTTGCACTACACAAAGAGTCTTTAATGCTTCATAAAACTTGATTTGAAAATTTTTAGAGAAAGCTGGAAAATGAGGCAGTTTGAACTGTTACATCATTTGGTACTTCAGGGATGGCTATAAGAATTTGCTTTTTTTTTTTCAGAACTGAAGATAAACTATTAATAGGAAAAATTATATGAACCAATCTATGAATCATTAATTAATCAGCTTCGGATATAGAACGCTTCATCTCTGCCAACTTAGGCAGCCTACACTTAAAATAATACCTTGTTTAAGAGGAACTGCTAATACTGAAGACTAAATTTTATTCTATTCTTGATGTCTTAAGCGCCCCCAGCTGTGTGATTGACAGGAATATAGCTGTGTTGCCATTTTGAATTTGCTATCAGATTTTAGAAACATTATCATTCAGGTAGAAGTCATCATACATAATTTTTTTTAGGTGTTTGAGAAGCTTTAGCAAAAGACCAAGCAGCACCTTTATATGGAAGGCAATACAGGATGTTGTCTTAGGCTTATCTAAGGCACTGCTGTGGAGTTCATGAAAAGCCATTCACTTAAATGAGAAGAACATGTAACTACTGTTCTATGCAGCCTCCCAACAACCTGGAGAGCTACAAACAAGTGCCAGTTGTGAGCCTCTTATCAACTGTGCTCCATGTTCAACTATGCTAGTAAGGAGAGGGTTTTGAGAACAGAAGTGTGGGGGAAGCTTGTATTAAAAGGAAATATAGCATTGGAGAAACAAGATTTGAAGGTCTTTTGTGTATCTGCCTGGTATGTTGCCATAATATATCAGATAAAGCTTAGGCTGTTAGGAACAAAACCCACACCAACAGGGTGAGATTGCTTTTTGTGATGTCCATACTGGCATTCCCTATGCAATTCTCAAGACTAAGCTGTAATTTTACAGCCAGGACCACCACCACCACCAAACAAATGGCAGGATCCACATAGTTTTTTTAGGAGTGGCAATCCAACTGGAGTCCATCTCACTTCAGAAGCTACAAGCCAGAAAGTCCTGTGTTTTTATGTGTGTATGATGCTTTGCATGGCAGTGTTGCACTCTCAGCTACCTGCTCTCCCTGCCAGGTCTGTGCCAGTGGCTGATAACCCATCATTCACATAGTCCTTGAGGTGCCTTTGCTGAGGATAAGGCTGTAGCACTGAGGATGCTCTATGCTCTTTGCCATGTTTGAGCTCAATGAAGGCATGAGGATCACCTTGTGTCCCATACTGCATGATAGTAGAAAAAATGGAGGGAGGAATTGGTTTCTTTATTCCCTCCCACCACCTCTCATTCATTAAGGCTACACCCACCACCATGTTTCCACAGTACAGGTAAGGTTAGAGAGTCTCGGCTGCAGGCAGATTAGTTGTTAATGCCTTCTTAGCATCAGGGAGACTGAGGCCAAGGGTAAGGGTTCCATCTTAATGAAGTTAATCTCTGCATAGACTTATGCTGGAGGCAGACAACTCTTCCAATGAGACAAAAAAGTCACCAGATAAACTGGCTGTTGTGTTATTGTTCAAAAGGTCAGGCTGAGAACCATTAGACAGTGGGTTAATGTGATTGGATGTGCTGTGTGAAGTGCTTAGAAAATCTGGGGTACCAATTGCTGGACTGTCACCAAGAAGCTACTTAAATAAAAGAGTGGGGAAAATGTAAAAGTCTGAAGGACTCTGTCCTGTTAGCTTGTAAAACTCCTGGTTGCTCTGGCACAAGCCTGAGGCAGTCCTTGCTGGAGCATGTACCTAGGTATCTTCCTTCTGGTAGCTCTGATGCCACCATCCCAGGCTGCCAGTGCGTAGGCTTATAAGGATGCTTGAGTCCACTTGGTCCCCTTGATTGTCTGTAGGTCTGTGCATTGTTTCCCAGCCTGCTGTCTTCCTCCTTTCTGTTGCTTCTTGCAAGTGAATTAAATGCAGTTTAAGGGCCAGAGCCTGTGCTGGGTAATAATTCCCCTTTTCCTATCTGAAAAGGAAGCAAATAATCCAGTATTGAGTTGTTTAACCTTTTAGTCAATGTTTTTGAACCAGAAATTTCTTAGTTAGCCTTAGGTTAGGAACAGTGACCATTTGAGTATTGTTCTACCTGCTTTGAAGTGGTTAGATCATGCTTTTAATAACACACACTTGGGTTTTCTACTGCACTTTAAATTGACATAGTATTTTCTTGGAGGGTTATAGGCATTTCCAATTGATAGTAAACTGAAATGAGACAAAATGCACCATTTTCTTGATATCAAGTAATGTTATGACATGTGGTGAGTCAAGTAAACATACATTATAGTCTATAGTTTTCCTTGGAGATGTATTTCACCTCATGAATCACAGAATGATAGGGGTAGGAAGGAACCTCTGGAGATCATCTTGTCCAACCCCCTCTGCCAGAGCAGGTTCACCTAGAGCAGATTGCACAGGAATGCATCCAGGTGAGTTTTGAGTATCTCCAGAGAAGGAGACTCTACAACCTCTCTGGGCAGCTTGTTCCAGTGCTCTGCCACCCTCATAGTAAAGAAGTTCCTCCTCAAGTTTAGGTGAAACTTCCTATGACCAAGTTTGTGCCTGTTACCTCTTGTCCTGTCACTGGGCACCACTGAAAAAAGACTGGCCCCATCCTCCTGGCAACCACCCCTCAGGTATTTATAAGCATTGATAAGATCCCCCCTCAGTCCAGTCTTCTCCAGGCTAAAAAGACCCCAGTCCCTCAGCCTTTCCTCATAAGAAAGATGTTCCAGTCCCCTAATCATCTTCATAGCCCTTTGCTGTACCCTCTCCAGCAGGTCCCTGTCCTTCTTCAACCGGGGAGCCCAGAACTGGACACAGTACTCCAGATGCGGCCTCACCAGGGCAGAGTAGAGGGAGAGGATAACCTCCCTCGACCTACTAGCCACACTCTTCTTGATGCCCCCCAGGATGCCATCGGCCTTCTTGGCCACAAGGGCACGTTGCTGGCTCATGGCCATCCTGTTGTCTGCCAGGACTCCCAGCTCCCTTTCCACAGAGCTGCTCTCCAGCAGGTCAGCCCCTAACCACTACTGGTGCATGGGGTTATTCCTCCCCAGGTGCGGCACCCGACACTTGCCTTTGTTGAATGTCATAAGGTTCCTCTCTGCCCAACTCTCCAGCCTGTCCAGGTTACGCTGAATGGCAGCGCAGCCTTCTGGTGTGTCTGCCACCTCTCCTGGTTTTGTGTCATCAGCAGACTTGCTGAGGGCACGCTCTATCCCTTCACCCAGGTCATTGGTGAATACATTGAACAGGGCTGGACCCAGTACTGACCCCTGGGGAACACCACTTGTTACAGACCTCCAGATAGACACTGTGCCACTAATCACAACCCTCTGAGCTCTATATATCAGCCAGTTTTCAATGCACCCCACTGTCAGTTCATCTAACCCACACCTCCTAAGCTTGCCTGTGAGGATGATGAGAGAGATGGTGTTGAAAGTCTTGCTGAAGTCAAGGCAGACAATGTCTACTGCCCTCCCCTCATCTATCCATCCAGTCATGCCATCATAGAAGGCTATCATATTGGTCAGATGTGACTTCCCCTTGGTGAGTCCGTGTTGACTACTTCTGATAACCTTCTTTTCCTCCAGATGCTTTGAGATGATGCCCAGAACGAGCTGTTCCATCATCTTTCCAGGGATGGAGGTGAGGCCGACTGGTGTGTAGTTTCCTGGGTCTTTGTTCTTACCCTTTTTGAAGACTGGAGTGACATTGGCTTTCCTCCAGTCCTCTGGCACTTCGCCTGTTCTCCAGGACCTTTCAAAGATGATGGAGAGTGGCCTAGCCATGACTCCTGCCAGCTCCGTCAGCACTCATGGGTGCATCCCATCAGGACCCATGGACTTGTGGAGGCCCAGTTTACTTAACTGGCCTCTAACTTGATCCTCTTCAACCAAGGGAAAGTCTTCCTTCCTCCAGACTTTCTCTGTTACCTCCAAAGTCTGGGACCCCTGAGGGCTGGCCAGAGCAGTGAAGACTGAAGCGAAGAAGGCATTTGGTAACTCCGCCTTCTCTGCATCATCTGTCACCATGGCACCTGTCTCATTCAACAGCGGGCCCACGTTTTCTCTAGTTTCCTTTTTGCCTCTGATGTACTGGAAGAAACCCTTCCTGTTGACCTTGACATCTCTTGCCAGGTTTAATTCCAAGGAGGCCTTGGCTTTCCTTGTTTCATCCCTGCATACTCTGATGGCATTCTTGTAATCTTCCCAAGTGGTCAGTCCCTTCTTCCACATACTGCAAGCTTCCTTCTTCCACTCGAGCTTTTTCAGAAGCTCCTTTCTCTGCCATGCAGGTCTCCTGCTTCCCTTGCCTGATTTCTTGCTCGTAGGGATGCACTGATCCTGAGCTTGGAGAAAGTGGGACTTGAATATCACCCAGCTCTCTTGAGCCCCTCTACCCTCTAGAGCCCTAACCCATGGTATTTCTCCAAGCAGTTCCTTCAGGAGATCAAAGTTAGCCCTCCTGAAGCCCAAGGTTGCAATCCTACTTGTTGTTTTGTGCATACTGCACATGATCCTAAACTCTGTCTTCTCATGATCGCTACAGCCAAAGCTGCTGCCAACCTTAATGTCCTCCACCAGTCCCTCTTTGTTTGTCATACTAGGTCCAGTAGTACACCTCTCCTTGTTGGCTCCTCCACCACTTGAGTCAAAAAGTTATTATCAATACACTGGAGGAACCTCCTGGACTGTACATGCCTGGCTGTGTAGCCTTCCCAGCAGATATCAGGGTGACTGGAGTCCCCCATGAGAACCAAGGCCTGTGATTGTGAGGTGACTCTCAGCTCTCTGTAGAAGGTCTCATCAGCTTCCCCATCCTGATCAGGTGGCCTGTAATAAACACCCACAACAGTGTCTCCCATATTAGCCTGCCCCTTAATCCTCACCTACAAGCTCTCAACTTGCTCTTCATCCACCCCCAGGGAGAGCTGGAGAGAACATTGTGGTTGCTCTCTCTCTTAAAGAGCAACTCCACCACCTCCCCTTGCTGGCCTATCTTTACTAGAAAGAACATAGTCATCCATGACAGCATTCCAGTCATGAGCTATCCCACCATGTCTCAGTAAGTGTAGTGAGATCATGGCCCTGCAACTGCACACAGATCTCTAATTCTTCTGTTTTTTTTCCCTATGCTGTGTGCATTGGTGTATAAGCATTTCAGGGAGGGAGCTGTGTCTGTTAGGCCTTCTGGTTGTCAAAAATAGTAGCACACTGCCCCACAAGTGCTGAGCTACTGCACCCAGGCACCTCTCTAGCAAGCCTAGATACCTCTCTGTCCCCCTTTGAATCCAGTTTAAAGCTCTCTCAATGAGCCCTGCTAACCTCTTGTCTTAGAACCCTTTTCTGCCTGTGAGATAGGCTTTTCCTTCTGTTGCCAGCAGGCCTGGTATCTGGTAAATCAAACCATGGTCAAAGAACCCAAAGTCCTGCCAGTAACACCAGGCATGGAGCCAGGCATTGATCTGCTGGCTCTTCTTGTTAACCCCCTCATCATTCCCCACAACTGGCGGAATAGAGGAGAACGTGGCTTGTGTTACTGATCCCTTGACCAGTGTCCCAAGGCTCTGACATCTCTCTTGGCCTTGGGCGACTTCTCACTATTTCATCATTGCCTACCTGAAAGACCGAAAGGGGATAATAATCTGAGGGCTGTACTAGGGAAGAAAGCTTCTTTTACATCATTAACCTGGGCCCCAGGGAGGCAGCAGACTTCCCTTTGCAGTGGGATACACAAGACCATACAGAATTATGTCAAAATTTAGCAATTAAAAAAAAATCTGTTTTTTTCTATTGCTGCTTGAAAACTGAAATTCCTGATAGTGATATAAAAACAAACTTTTTTTAGTAGTTAGGGTTGTAGTTGAGCTTTTAAAATAGGTTTAATTTATGTTTGGACTTGAGTTTGTTTAACCTGTGCTAAGTATTATAGAATATAGCTTTACTACTTTGCCTTCCTAGTTACTGTCTTAATGAATCCTAGCTTTACAGTGTTTGCTGAATACTAATAATGTTTTGTTTTGGATTAGTTGGGGAGTATGTGGTACCTACCCTTCATTTATTAAAGCAGTTTTCTGTGCTTGTATCCATAGGTGCAGAAAACTCTCAACAGGCTATTGAATTTTCATTCCAAATTAAATTGTCACTTAACTGCTGTTGTCATTGCTCATAAGTGAACTTTTTCAGCTGTTATCAGCATTGTATTCTTTAGAAGGAACTCAAGATACTGAAGTTTCACAAAGCAAGAATGACTCTGGGGATAAAGTGAACTTCTCCATCCTTTTGGCAAGAGCCAGCATGGTTACAGTGAGGACAAAAAATTATTCGTAGAAGATAAACCAGTTAATCAGGCATGTTGCTATTTTTTTAAACAAAAAATATATTGAAATTTTGCCATGTAGGTACCTATGTATCTGTATACTTCCTTTCCATCTTACAAAGCAGATGGATTATCCCTTTCAGTGACTTTTGGTCAAGAGGCTCTATAGTTGATTTTGGTTTTCTGATATAAGTGTTCTATACAGTTGTGGAAAGAATTCATAAAAACATAAACAACTGGAAAACTTTTATGATAAAATTTTCTCTTTTGAAGTATCTTAAATGATGTAAATTGTTATCACATGTGTAGGAATAACTGCTAGGTTTTTATCCCATAAGTGACAAATAATGAAGCAACTGATGCTTTTCTATTTTGAAATGGGCAGATGGTGTGTTATAACATCTAACTGTAACTGGGGTGTGGAAGATTTTTTTAGTTTGATGTTTTTTCAGTTAGAAACTAATACTTTCTCTCCCTTTCTACAGTTTTTTTGAAGGGGGTAAGAAGGATTGGTGTTCAATTTCTTTTCTATGCCTTTACAGCCATTGCTTATATGCTTTTGCCAATATAGCTGTTATGGCTTGTTTTGATAGATAACGAAAGTGATGCTGTTGCAAAGGAAATACATGGAAAAATCCCATGTGGGGATGTTTTGTATCAGAATTCATCATTAGCTTTTTGCTTTAGAAATATGTCTAGAGACTGAGAATTTGGCAGTTATTCCAAGGCTGTGACATGCTATGATTAAATCAGTCTCACATGGGCTAGCTTTTAAGAGTGTTTTTCTGCTTTCAGAAGGCCCTGTGATAGTAAGTTGGTAGGTGCTAGGAATCCTCACAAGTAGAAGAAAGTAATTTATTAGTTAGAGTTTTGTTTTGCTAGAGCCTTATAAGATTCATTTGATACCAGTGAAGCCTTTTAGTTATGGGAAGGGGTAAAAGAATCAGTTAACTGCTCCTTAGTGATTTGGGAAGTGTGCAACACAAATATAGGTAGAGTCAAGGAAAGAATTCAAAGTAAATATTTGCTGAAATAGGTGTTAGTGAAAATCTGAAATTGACCTGTAGTCTGAGGACTTCAAAATTATTTGAAGGATATCTTCAGCAGTAATATCATAAAAATTGTATGGGTTATGATTTAAAGACAGAGGTTTTGACTGGTAACAGGAAGTTTACTGTTGCTGTAAAATGGGTGAATAACATAGCCAGCAGTCCAGTTTGAGGCTACTTCAGTTCTGAATTATTCAACCAGAGGGAGCTTAAGGAGCATGAAATATTCTTACTCCACATGGTTGCTAGAGGCATCTTTTGGCATCAATATACAATATTGATCTATTCCCAAAATAATTTGCAGGGCTATAGGACTATATCATATGGTATTGTCCATTTTGCTGACTCCTTTTCTCAACCTCCAACTCTACATGATTGCTTCTTGTTTTAGGAGAGGATGTAAATACAAAATTTCGCTTTACTTAAGCTGTAAAACTCTAGAATTGTCAAATGAGGAGTTCAATAACAGTTGGCCTAACTGTCTTCCAAAGTTTGTGAAGTCACTTTTTCCTCATAGGTCTTGTGACATGTGTTCCTCTGCAGGCTCAATGCTGATTTGTGCTGAAGTTACAGGAATGACAAAACCCCCAGTTTTTCATTTCTGAATGGGTGGTGCTCTGTGTTTATATTTTCAACAGTGTCATCTGTAGAAAAATATCCAGTACTGCTTCCTACTACTGCCTTTCAGGTAACATCACGTGGTGTGCAAGCTGCCCTACCTAGTGTGGACCCATCTATTACATAGCCGGGAAAAAATAATTGACTACATCAATAAAACAGATTAAATGTAGAGGATGGGTGTAGGTTTCTGACACAAGAAATAGGGGTATCAACAAACAAAACTTTCTGAAAATTGGTCTAGAATCTCTAAGAGAAGATTGGAAGAATACAGAAGATTTCTTTAAAAATGTGGGATATTATAGTCTCAGTGAAATTGGAGAGTAGTAAAAATGGAGTGAAAAGGAACTGCTACTCATGTCTGAACAGTCTTAACAGTCTTGAAAGGCTGACCTCAGCTCCTTTAGAAACAAAGCCTACCATGGAAACTCAGTGCTTTCCAAATTTCTGTAAGTAGCCTCATATTAATCTAAATATTAGCAGCTGAACATGTCATCCAATTTTTGGTTGTGGGGTTTTTTCCTTTAGAGGGTCTCCTGGTAAAAAAAATTCAGCAGTAGTAGCTTATTAGCATTTCAGGCTTTTGCATACAGCTTCCTTAGTGTGCTTCAGAAGCTGATGGGTTTAAAAGTGCATCGGTCTGACTCTGTACCATGACTGCAATTCAGAAATCAAAAGATCTACCCTTTTGTATACTGCATGTCTGAGATAAACTAATTCATACAAAATATCTGGTTACTGGATTGTCACCTATCATTGTGAATACTTCAATTGTGTTTTAAACTGTATAATTGACTATAAAGTATCTCAGTCTTTCAGCTGCCACTTCTTTCTCATATGCCTTACATTTTTATTTGTCCCTCCAGGGTGGCATTTTTTCCTTCCCTAAGACTTAATATAAGATGGCTAATAATTGGTCTTGTCTCCATCCTTGTTCCTTTGAAGATGTGAATGATTGTGCTGAAGATATTTGTGTGTGCTAGAAAAAATGAACTGCTTTGTAGTCCGTGGTGTGAGAAGGAACTGCTACTCGTGTCTGAACAGATCTTGTGTGTCTTGAAAGGCTGACCACAGCTTTTAGAAGCAAATGTTAATTTGCAAGTAGGAAGTGCTGTGTGGCTCTGGATGGAGAGTCCTATGCTGCAAACTGCTGGGGGTTGCAGTGCCAGGAGGGTGACAGAGGAGGTGTAATGCTCATGGTTATCAGCACAGGTTGGATGCTAGTCCTGCATTCCTATCTCTTTCCTTGTCTTCATTTTGAGATGCACTTAGAGTAAGAAATTTGTGAACTAACTGAAGTCACTAGCATATGGAAATAAAGAAACAGGAGTAATTATGGTGCCTAGACAGGAATTGAGTGGAAGACCTCAGAAGTACTTTAAGCCTTTAAGAGCATCCTAGAACTTAGCTTTTGAAAACCTGGCATTGTGTTACTGACACTTCCAGGCAAATGTGACAAAGAAGCATTGATTTGCTATCATTAAGATGTGCGAACTACCTTGATACTATAGCTGGTACATATTCTACAATAGGCAGAACAAATAAAAATAACTATAGTTCTTTCATGCTTAGCCTTCAAAATTGATTTAATGGTTCAGCTTACAGGCAAGGACCTTTAAGTTGGTACTCAATGTAGAAACCAAAGGTGTCAGTTTGGCAGCTAGATTCAATGGAAAAAAATGACTTGGAGGCAAAAACACACATCTAGAATTCAATAGAAAAGCTCACTAGTTTTAAGATTAAACTGGTTTTAAAATGCCTGCTTGTACTACTGTTAGGTTGCTGAAAACTTGCTGAAGTCCACGTGGTGAATAACGGGTTCTTCTTAGTTAAGTTTATAGCTTACTTAAAAATGCAAAATTAGTAGGGAGATAAGTTTCCTTGTAGCTCAGGTATGTGAAAAGATTGCTCTAAGTCTTTGTCAGACCTAGTGACTCAACAGCAAGAAATGCATCTACATGTTACACCTCTTATGTAGTCTCATCTGTACTAGGTGGATTACGAAATGGCCATTGGTGCTAGTAAATTCTGTGATATGAGCTTTTAAGATTACTTGCTAAAACTTTCTTATACATATCTTCTTTTGATTGTTATTATTTTTTCAAAACTGCCACTTGCTCTGAGGGGAAAATACCTTGAGTGAAGAGCTTCACTGCCACTGGTTGCTTTCCTATTCTAGTGTTCTTCAATTTTTTCCGATGGTGTGATTCAAGTAGAAAAGCAATAGAAAGTCAGAGCATAATAGACAAATGCTGGAAAAAATACCTGGCTTTCTGCACAAGCAAGGGTGCTTTGAATGCTCATCTATGTGAGGTGCAGAGATTTGGAAAATATTTCCTCCAAATGAGCAAGAGGGGTGAAAAAGATGGGGCTTCTGTGGGTAGAAGACTGGAGGAGCTGTGATGAAGAAAGGGTAAAGAAGAGTCACTCTAGAACTTGCTAATATAATGGGTTAGAAAGGGAGGGGGGGACCCCTGAAATTGATGACATTTGAGGCTAGCTATTTACCATAAGCATGCTTGACAGCCTTCAAAAGTGATGATTGTTAATATGACTCTTGATTTGTCAGCAGTAATAAAAGCTAGACTTAACTACCTCTTCTTCAGTCAAGAAATTGTTAGTATGTAGTGATAACTTCAATGTGCTATTTTTCCTTCGTGAGTCACCTCATGTTGTTCAATATTTGTGGCTCATCCTCAATCTGATGTTATAAAGGAGGCTTCTAATCACAAGTATTTTGTTTTAATGTTTCTCTTCAGTCTTACTCCCTGACAGCCAAATCTTTGCTGATGCAATTTGGCAATATTTAAGGCTGCTGTCTGCTCACCTAATTAAGAAAATGATTGGGTCCCTGGAGGGACAGATCTCCCTAGGTGAGACAAATGAAAGAATCGCTGTCTTGCTGGAGAAAAGCCAATCAGAAAAGAACGTTTTGAGAATGTCTCTAAGATCAAAGTGTATTTTCAATTTTCTTTTGTGCCTCAGCAGAGTTAAACCAAAGAGGAGCATAGCCCAACGTACATATTTATATTGAAGGAAATGAACCATCATCGAAGTCAGATACAGGGGGTTTTGTGGCATTCACAATGAGATATATTCATCCCTCCTGTGACTAATGAATACAACAAGGATAATCATTGGTCTTTAGACTCTCAGACATGTTACAGTACTCACCTGACGCTTGCTTTTTTGTTATCGGTTTCTTTTTCAGAAGATGCTAATGATCTGATGTAATACTATATAATAAAAACCTACATGCTGGCAGCTCTGGCCAAAATGTAAATGCAGGTGAATAAATGAAACCCTAAATAGTGTTTTAATGGAAATTTCCAAAACTCTTTGGTTTTCACTGAATTTGTTTGAAGTTCAGGAAGTACAGACATTAGAAAAGTAAAAGCTCTAATATCCTGCTGCATTTTACCTAGCTAAAAACAACCTTATGCCCCAAAAGAAGGAAAAACAAAAAAAAAAACCCCAAAGGAATAAAAAAAGAACCAAAAAAACCAAACCACCCTAGCCTGATGCTTAAAGGTAATTACTTTCTCTCTTTATCCAAGACCGGGACAGCAACAGACTGTTCATCTGTGTCTACTGCAGTAATCAGCTAAAGGAAAAAGAGCAAAAATTTGTCACTCTAATATTTGGAAGATGGCATTGAAGAGATGAGAATTACTAGTAAGAATATTAAAACATAAACATAGAAATTTCAGAGTCTTTTATTACAAGAAGGGATCTATAAAACAAAAACTCTCCCAACTTCTTAATTGTATCTGTTCAACACCCAGAGGTATAAAATAGCTATGGCATATGGCTTACACTATGATTAGTCTCATTTCTCGAAATGCTTTAAAAATAATCAGCAAGATCTGTGTTCCATCTATACAATCCATCTGGATAGTAAAATTAAGCAGAAAAGCAGTCGGACCTATTGAAGGACTGTGACAGTTTGCAATGAAAAGGGTACAGCCAAGGAGTACTAGGGATAATCAGTATTCAGTTGTTAATAGCCAGCCAGGGCAATCTAAGTCTTCATGTTCAGCTTAAGCTTAAAAGAAAATCTAGCTGTGATAGAAACCAAATTACCTTCAGTCTGTGTCAATACCCATAAATATCATGTAGTCAGCTGCCAGCAATTCACCGGAAAGCTAGTGGCCTGCTGAATGCTGCAACCATGCTTATATGCCAAAAACCTGGTTACCCTTTGCTTTTTGGCAAACTTGGATTTGACTGTCACTCAGATGACTGAAAATGCTGGGTCAAACCATGTAAGCTGCAGCTTTCTAAGAAAATATATTATATACTAACTGGGAACCTGCTCATTCAAGGAAGCATACAAGAAAATGCTTTTAGCTCTATTTGTGTAGAACTGATTGAAATGAATGTACAGCTTGAATTTTTGTGAAGACTGTATTGTTGCTCTGAATTAACAAAATAGCATAGGACCATCAGATCATCCTACCAATGTTGCTAGAGTTTCAAATTACTCAAAATGTCTGTATTTGAGGAATCATCAAAGAGCACAAAAATAAATTGATTTGCCAAATTAAACTCTTAGAGAAGAGAAACCCTTTCAGAAGCATGCATCTCTTGACATATTAGGAATAACCAAATTGTATTTTGATTTTTTGCAGGTTGAACTCGTAGTGATTAGCGTTTCATGATATATAGGCACCCCTAATTTTAAAGGAAGATCTAAGGACATGAAAACTAGTAACGAACCAAGTAATACTGGTAACAGGGTCCTACATTAAGTTTTACAATATTTTAGACTTAAGGTGTATTTAAATGTACCGGGGGCGGGGGGACAGGACACGGATGGACGACTGTGGAGAAGAACCCCAACCCTGAAAACTTATCACAGTTCTGCTTTTGTTGTGTTTTTAATACAAAGTATAATAAAAACCCATGAAAAACTAAAAAGACAGGTGGGAATCTCTAGAGGAAAATATTGTTCAGGGTAAGTGCTCCAGCAAGCTAGCTGCTAGTATTTTTTCTCTCTGACATAAAAATTGGCTTAGTATCTATTTCAGTATATAATTTTTTTCCTCATAACTTTTAATTAAAAAACTGCAATTTTAGAGTATTCCCTTAAAATCATGGTAGTGTAACTAAAAGTAATTTGTTTTGTTCATGAAACAGTAACCCATAAGTAATACTAGTAATAAATAAATACTTAAACACTATGAAAAAGTTCAAATTTCCTATGTTCTACAGAACACAGGTGTTAAAATTGTGGCTGAATGATAGTGGCAACTATGTGAACTTGACTAAGAGCCTGATAGAGATTTCTAAACAATGGTGAACTTAAGCAAGAATGTGATTAAAAGGCAATTCATGATGTATCGTTCATTCTGGCCATAAAACAAGATGGTTAATATTAGCAAGTGGCATGCTTAACCCATTTTTCTGTATTTTTTCTTATGACCTACATTGTGTGTTGGTTTAGATCATTTACTCTTAAATTGTAGACGAGACCATTCTTTAGAAAAATAGTGTTGTGAAAAATAGTGTAGTGGGAGACAGAATTGTACGCAGCTCATAGCTAGGTAATTGTGAAACTAGGTAATCTGGACACATTAGAGAAATGACAAACATGTACAATGTGTTAGGTTCAAAAGGAAAACACAATCAAAATTCAGCCACTTGATTTTTTTTTTTTTAGTATGTGATGGCTTATTATCCATAAAATGTCTTTCACATCTCAGGAGCCTGAAAATAAGGTGGTTGCACTCTCACTAATACTGGGCATAAACAGTCCAATACAGTTAGGTATTCCTATTGCATCATGAAATATTTTTAGGTGCTTTCATTATTTCAAACCTTCTGAAAAGCAGCTTAATTGCGGATGAGAGTACAAGCTGAGATAAACTAAGCACTACAAGAGTCCCAAAATTCTTACTTGCCTACGAAAACCAGATTTAAACATCCACTCACCTTGCTTGTTGGCTGGAGTCAACAGCTGTGGAATTACAGATTGTATCTCTTCTGCCTCAGTAGCACTTCATAAGATACACGACCTAAAACCAGATATAGACTCGTTCTCAAAACATTTCCATTTCCTTGCTCAAAATGGAAGCTGAAAGCATACAATATCCAGTGGGTTATACACGGGCTTGAGAAAATACTGGTGGGTGAAGTATGGCCTGCACTTAAGGCTGTAAATGTGTTATTCTGATGAGTGTAGATTGTACTATATGTAGCTTTTTGTATTATTAGAGATGGATACAAGACAAAATGGCAAGTGTGGAACTAATGCACAGATGGGTCCATGAATGCAAAATGCCAGATTTCAATCTCTATAAATAATTTGTTGCTTTCATAATTTCAGTTACATACTACTTCTGGCAGTCAGTAATTAGGTATAAAACAAAACAAGTGCAAGAGAAATTGCAGGAGTACCACCAGGGTCTAAGATAGTTGTGGTTGTGGTGGGAAGAAGAAAGGGAAGCAGTAGGAAGATAAGCAAATGTATTCGTAAGTCTGAAATGTATTAATTCTGGCCTAAAGTACCATAGATTTTGAATACTCTGAGCACCAAAAATCCAAACTTAATTGAAATTCTAAAGACAATAAATAAAATCTGCTGTACAAAGGCACACTTCTGAGAGGAGAGCAGCAGAGAACATGGGATTGCTGATCCAACAGACCTGCAGAGTAAATTTTGGAAACCTTGTAAATGTAACCAAGTTTTCCCTCTTGCAGAACAGCTTTTTATTATAAGTGGCTATATGTGGTTTTGGGCGTGATTGCTGATGGTATCCAGAGGGCTACTGGCTCACATGTGTGTTACTCACCTGAGCTGGCTACTTCATTTTAATTGAACATCCCATTTGGAGATTCTGGTCAGCATAAGTTAGTCTTCCTACAGCTGAAAATGTTTGGCATGGATTGAGTACTTCCTTCAGAGAAAGGGCTAAACAATGATTTGCTATCCTATTCGCTTAGAATTTAATTTTAAGTGCAGCAAAATCATGTTGAAAAACAATGACTTGGGAAGAATTTTTTCCTTTATTGATTTGTCTAGCAGAAGTTGTCTGTCACCTTTCACTGAAAGGAGGGGGTGTGCCACTTTTAAACCACAGGCAGTATAGGACAGAAGAAAAAATTCAGTCTAGCCTTTGCTCTGAAACATGAATATGTTGTACTTGACATTCCTGGGAGGAGATCTATACCTGTCTGCATAGTCATACATACAGTTAGAATTGCTTGCTCTTTGACCTAAGAACTTTTTGTTAAAGATGAAGTGACTTGTAAGAGGAAATGAAGACCTGACCATGAAAGTAGAAAGAGAAGCACTCTTTCTGATTTTATCATGTATAACTTCATATTAGCTGTGTTAGTGAAAGGTGTTTGCAACACAAGTTGCTGATAGCTGATGAGAAATTCTGTGGTGAATTACCAAAGGCTCTACTGTATAACTGTGCAGCTGAAAAGACACCTTCCTGCTAATAACATAGCAGTTGTGTGATGTCTAGGAATTATTTGAAATAATTTGTATTCCTAAACACAAGAGGTGAAGCTATATGAAAATGATCAATTGCTAGTAGGAATAGTCATTGCTTTCTTCTTTTACTAACCAAAATGTTCAAGTAGCTGGTTCTGTGCTAATCTGTCTCCTTACCTTTAACACTGCTTCCACATTTCCCCTATACAAATAACTGTAGTTAAAAGAGGACAATGTCTTCAAGCTTAAGTATGGCATGATAGTGTACCTCTTTGGTGAAATGGGATCTAAACCAGAGATGTATCTCTGATACAGTTTGAGGTTGCTATGTCTGTTAGTAAGCTCTTCATTTACCTTGCACAAAATCCCTACATTTTATGTGGAAATGCACAGGACCCTTCTGACAAAAGCTTATGGTGTTAGAAATGGGAAAGAGGAAGCAATTTAGTCTGTTAAGTCTTCCAGGAGAAAGATAGATGCTGCAAGAAATCAGGAGTGAAGGCTAATCTAAGGTGTAAAAAGGAATCCAAGCTTTTCAAATTTATCAGAAGGGAAGAAGAGTAAGACTAAGTATCCCATCCATCACATGCATAACTTGAAGATGACTGAGAGACTTGGGTCTTATTTCAAGCCTAATGAAGAAAGTTTGTACAGTTAAATAGTAATGAATATCTTGTGAATGTATATTACATGTTGATGAATGCTAGATGAAGATGAAATAGGAGAGCTTGAAGATAATGCAAATGACTTTCAGCTTATGGTAGTGAAATTAGATTATGGACTCATTAAGTTCACCTTGCATTAACTCTATAGCAGTAAAATTGAAAATAAACAAGTGGTATTAAGAAAAGTACAGACATACAGTACTTAAAACATCAGCGATTTAAAAGGAACAGTATTAAATAGCCTTGTAAATGTCTCAGAAGACATGGTGATTTGTAGCCTGGGTGACTTATATTTGCAACAAAGAATACTGACCTTGCTACTGCTCTACTTCAGCTAGTAGGAGACAAGTAGGAACTATGACAAGTCAAAGCTTTTTAATGCAGTTAACTTGTTTTCCTGGCATTAACTTTGGACATTTAATAGAGAAGTACCTACAAATATTACTAAATAAAGGATGAAAACCTCTGCAGTGCTGGCAGCTGCAATAAGAAAGTGAGGAATTATTAAGCAGTGGAAACTTAAGTGAATTACTTTTATTTGTCATTTTTATTAATTATCTGCCAGAAAAATATTTATCTTTATTAGATTTCTAGGATTAAAGTGAATTAACTTGCACAGTTGAGATACTTCTGAAAAGCTAGAGTACAAAACTCTCTCTAGTACTATTCAGTGTGTGATCGTCATGCATTAACCATTTACTTCAGAGGAAAAATATACTGAGGAAGAACACATCATTTTCTCACTAGTGAAACAGGTTATCACCTTCATAAATGCGCAACGAAGTCAGAGGCAGAAGCACTATCTAGAAACAGTCAGAATAGGATATGTGTGCTTTTAGATGTAATCTTAAAATTGGATAAATGGTCATAGTGCAGAGCAGGCATACTTCATGCAAAGTTTCTTCGTTAGCTACCTGATATGCTTGCATGCGAGTCGTCATATCACTGTAAAAGATGTAGCCTGCAAGCTGTTTGTCCTGTCAGGGGATATCAGCATGTTAGAATACCAGTGCCAAATTCAGCATGGATTCAACAGGCACTCAGCTGCAAGCATCATAATAGAGGTAAAGCTGGAAGACAGCTAGTCAGATCCCAGCAGCAAATGTCACAGGGCCAGTAAAAAAGGTAAGAAAAAGATAGTTTAATACATTACAATGTTTACTGGAATGCCATAAGCTATTAACATTTGCATAGCTTCAACATTCGTATCTAGAGACAGAAGCCAAATGCTGTGTTTCAGGCTGTGGGAACCTAACAAAAAGGTAATGCTATATTGATACTCAGCTGGCTAAAAAAATGCCTGTAATGGAACGTATTCATAAGAAATATAGCCTAATCAGAATTTATGGTCTAATCAGTATTTCTAACTAGTGAGCGGGAGACTTTGGAAAGAAAAGACTAAAAGGGAAAGTAAAAAATAACAGTGTTTTTATCTGTTTTAATGGTATGCCTTGAAGTTGCTAACTCCAGTGAAGATCAAAAAAATAAAGATATAATTTCAAGGGGAATATTCTGTTATGTGCTTTCTTTTGACCAAGACTGTGTTCGTAGTACCTGGTTCTACGTTATGTTGGGACAGTCGCATTGCATGCCAAGCTGCGCTTAGGAAAAACTGGAATAACTTGGTGGTAGAGGCCCCTACCTATCTACCTACTTAATATGCCCAAGGTTTTAGTATGTAGGGTGCATATTCTGTTATTAAAGTTATTTTGTAACATGTGGTGAGTCAAAAGGAAGTTTATGGAGACTTAGGTGGGCTAACAGTGTGACAAGGTGTGCTGAAATACATTTGCATGCTGCATTAAACAGCAGCAGAAAAGCAAGTGAGCAGGTTAATTGTGACCAGACATATTGTTCAAAGGGTGTACAAGTATCACATAGTAGTAGCTGCATGTGAGCATGCCCAATTACCTACTGTAATTTCTATTTGCAACAATTTTTGTGGGGAGAAAGGGGAGAGGGAGTAGGAACCTAAATAAAATTGGAGCTTTAACTAAAAGCATTGGCTAGGATAGCCCTCCGTACTTGTGCGTGTCTCGTAAATCCACAAGCTCACCTATTGTGTTAATGAAGCATGAAATGAACTGTGACTTCATGCTTTGAAAGCAGGATGTATTTAAATATCTACCAGTAAAATGAAGGTGAAATTCAAATTGATCTAGACTGATGATATCCTCAGGAACCAGAGGGTTGCTTTACAAGAAGACCAGCTGAACAGATGAAAAAGTAAAAACAGTGGCTAATGTACAGCTGTGCTATGTTAAGCAGCATTTTAGACAATGGAAAAAACCACTGGAAATTTCCGATTTCTTAAATTCAGTAGTGAACCTGGAGAGTTTAGAAGGTCAAAGCATTTTTTTAGTACTATGTTATATTTGAATGAATGGCTTGTGAGAGGGTTGTAGGTAGATAAGGAAACCTCAACAGGTAACTTCGACAGCATTACTTGCGCTCTTGAAGCCAGTATGAGGCCTGAGTTGTGTGAATTGCTGTAAACAGCTTCTAAGTCAGAGGTCAAAATCGGAAGGGCCAAATAGGAGAAAGGATTTCATCTTGCTTGGTCATCTGAGACAGTGCAACATCCTCTGCCAAGGCCGTGTTTGCAGCAGATACGGAGTTGAACCCCAAACACAAGCCTTATTTTGGTGCTTTAAACACTTAAAACTAGTACCTTCCTTGGCTTTGTGGTACCTCATTTTGTGTTCGTCTGACGGCTGCATGAGAAGAGTAACGGAGAATTCTAGAAATGTTTTACTCAGCAGTGCTTCACAAGAAGAAACCAAAAGCTGTTCCTCCTCACTAGGAGCCCAGCAGGGAATTACCTATGCAATATGACTTTGTGGCAAATTAACAGCTAATAAAACTAAAGAAAAATGAAAAGAAAGCACAAAGCAGTTAGCTGGTCAAATGTGTTAAGCTATGCTCTTAAGTAAAGAAAATCCTTGTGGGCTAGGTAAGAAGTGATGTACCTTTACAGAGCCTAATAATATGCTTTTATTTTAAATGATCCCTTCTCTGTGTAGAGAAGGAAGCCATCTTTCTCAGCTTCTTCTGTTAAGCCCTTCTTCATGGCTTTGTAGCTCTTGAGTACAAGTAAGTACTCGGTGGTACTTCTGGTATCTGTTTGTGTTCTTAAAGTCCCTGAATATCAGAACCCTTTAATCAGGATGATCTTTCTGATGTTAAAAAAATACCTCGTTGGCTATTGCCTGTTCAGGCTGTGGTTTTTAAGGAATCTTTTGCCATCTGTATTTCTATGAGGTGTACTACTTCCTCCATAAATTGTCTTCCCTTCTGAGGCAGTGAGACATTTTTCTAGTGAGATGGCAAATCTCAGGGAGATATACCTTAGTTAAGTTTCTGCTAAAATATGGAAAATAGACTAGCCATCACACATGAGGTATTTGGGAAGAGGAAAGTAAAGTATAAGTTGACTCATTTAAATGCAGGAGAAAGAAGAAAAGAAATGACCAAAACTAAGAAAAAACAGCCTTAAAATCAGTCAAATACAGACCATAAAGGAAGGCGGGATTACAGGATTAGATATCTTGAGCAGGCTTGAGCATGTACTGAACTTCTGGGGGGGGGGAAATGTTCAGGTTAGTACTTAAATTTTCGCATTAATTTAGTATTATTGTAAATTTTTTGAAGCAACTTGTTATAGCTTTCATAAGGAGAGCAGCGCGGAAAGGTCAAACCTTTTAATGTGGCTTAGAATAATACGATATTAATGACAAAAAATCATTTGCTTAAGAAATCAGGTGTATTTAAAATAAAAGTATATTTGATCTGTTAAGTCTGATGTAGGCTCACCCATTTTCAAACAGAACAATGGCAGGATTGTCATGAAATTTCTACATGTGTGGACCCTGCAGTTACAGGATTAAGAAAAGGGATGAGGTGAGTGGGTTCAATTCTTAATGTAAGTCAGCTGACCTATCCTGATTTTTTACCAAACTACATTATGTAATTAATTAAACTTATTATCCAGTTATCTTCTTGTCTTTTAACTAGCAATGATACCAGTTCAAATACTGAACTGGCAATAACACTATGCAAACATGAACTTTGAAAGACAATGGGTAAATTTATGTGCGAGAAAGAAAGAAAAAAAGCACTGTAGAAAACTTGAGTATTGCTGAAATGTCTAGTCTTTAAATTTGCCACTTAAAAGATATGCAAGAACTGAAGCCCAGCTGAACTTCTTTGGTAAATATCCTTTAAGGAATTAAATGGTTAAGTGTACATTTGTTCACTGGAAAATTTCTAACCAAAAGTTTTCATTGCTTCTCTCATGGCTTCCTGTAATGTCATTGATGCTATCAAACAAATTACTAAGGTTGTAAGACACAGGCTAGATGAGTACAGACAGTGCACAAATAATGTGAACCAAAAAGTGCTGCAGGATCATGGTCCTTCCAATCCTACAAACAAATGGCTTTGGCCGTCTTTTTTAAAAGGTGCCACCTGATCTGTTGTGAAAACATTCATAAACTATCTTGTTATCCCATTGTTGCTTGGCAGTTTGGACATGAAAGGTGGAGAGAAGACAACATGACCAAAACATCAGATTATAGGAAAAAAATTGCATTACTTAAGATAGGAAAATTGGAATGTTGCGTAACAGGCCTGATGAAGGTCATGCTGCATATACTGAAGATGCTCACTGGCACAAAAGCTTATCAGCTACCTGGGATGCTCTATGTGTGATGGAGTAGGAGGATGGTGAGTGGTTCAGTGGATGGCAAGTGAATAATACCAACCATTTACTAAAAGTAAGGAGAACAGGAATTGTCGGAATGTTGTGGCAGTGCTGCCCTGCTTTGGCCAACAGTGACTAGAGCTTAGAAACATAGTTGCTTGTTGCTTAATGCAATGTTCAGTTTATATTACTGATGCTTCATGAAAACCGAACTAGCCTCTGCTGGTTACTAAAGCATCTTTGTCGGGAGCACTTCAAGCAGACATGAACCAATAAACCTGCTCTGTGCATGCAGTAGGTTTTACAAGGTACTGGAAGCTCAGCATAGAGCTATTGATCTGGTTTCTCAGAAGGCATACTGACAAGATGATGGAGTTTGCTTGGCAAGGGGTGCCAAATAAAAGCTATGACATGCAGATGAACACCTACAGATTGGGATCTAAGTAATACAAAATTAGTTGTACTTCTTATTCCTGGACAGTAGTACAAGTGATAGTTTTTGGTGATCTCTTATTTCCTTTGCTCAGTGCTAGAATCAGTTAATAAATAATCTGCAGTACAGCAGCTCAGCAGGGAGAGACCTGCTAAGTAAAATACCAGCAGCAGGTGAATGTTGCAATATAGATGTAATTTCTTGTGCCTTCAATACAACAGATGAGCCGAAAAGAACAACTAGGGCCTCAAGGGAGTAGCAAGATTTTTCTTGATGATATTTAATAGAAACCTTAAATCAGAAAGATTTGTCAGTCAAAAAATTATTAATGCCTTCTGTAGCAGAGTTTGTCTATTATTGTCAAGGACTGAATTCTGTTTATTTCTGTATCCCTATTGCTATTTTAACTTTAGGTTATGCTGAAGCAGGAAGACTTGCCAAATCTCTTGAGATTACTCACTCACAAAATGTAAAGATACCTAGCTTTCTCTCTTTAACTTTTTGAGGTCTTAAGTGAACAATTGTGTTCTGTAATACTCTTGCACAGCATGAACAATTTAAAAAGTTTGAAATAAGTTTTTTCTAAAATTTAAGAATTAGAAGTGATGCACTACTGTCTTAATTTTAGATGTGATGGGAGAGAACAATGGGTTTGATCAGAGTGGAGAAGATTGAGGAAAATACTGTGAAAAGTGAGGATAATGATAGCATCTAAGGAAAGGCAAAGTTCAAGTTGTGTTGCCTCTTTGTTCTTTCAGGGCATATTATGGTCTTTCCCAGTACCTTTGCACTACAAGTACACCATTACTTATCATAGAGCCAATGGAAAGGCAAGAAATAAATTGTTGCAAATTACACTTTATTCTGGCAGTCTGACCTCTTCATAAAACCTGATGGATAAATTACTTCAGGCTTGTTTGTCTAAAATTCCTCTGATCACCAAAATGGTATCCAAGATAGTACCAAATGAAATAGGAAAGTAAAAATTCTTATCACCTGAAGGTCTCACTACTGGTTAACATTGTATTGAGAAGAAAGCTACAGCTTTATAACTGGCCATAAATAAGACTTGTTTTGCCCAACAGGTTTCTGGCATAAACAGCCATAGTAAAAGTCTTTATACCTTAAGAGGAGGGAGGAAGGGCAGGAGAGAAACTGTCCTCCTTCTGCTGAAAAATAAGTGTGTCTGCTGATGGACAATAGAAATCATTTGTTACCATTTGTTACATGCAGAATGTGTGTTTAAAAATATACACTGCTATACTACTGTGATGCAGTTTTCATTAGAAGGAAAAAAAATTATGCCATAACTGAGTGTTGGTATAGCAATTATACTCTTGGATGCATGCATCTGACTTGATCCATAGTTTATCTGAAGTTAGAAGTGTGAGTTAAATAAGGCTTTTAAAATCTCATGACGAATGCTGAGTATTATTGCATTCATTTAAGATGGGTGAGGAATAAAAGGTGTTGGGTGTTGTGCCCATATCTTTGGGCACACTGTATATAACAGGGATTCAGTCTTGACTTGAAAGTAACAAAGGAGATTTTTTTCTCTCTCATTTAGCAACTTCATATCCTCACTTTTTCTGTGATAAATGTGACAAAATATCAAGAATACGGTAGTCTACTGGACCCATGGGATTGCATTTATCCATAAATAAATTAGAATTAAACACTGATATTATCAGTTGCTGTTCTCACTGGTTGCCTTTGCTATATTAATCTTTTCAGTTTTCTCTCACCTCATGAGCTTTTGCTTTCAGCCAAGTGGGGGCTGGTGGCAGTTTTCCTCTGTGGTAGTTGAAAGGTTTTTGAGGTTTCCTAAGCTCTCTGACCTTCATATATGCCTACAGAAAAAGGTATAGCATAACAGTTATACAACAGAGAAAAACCAAGTATTATGTGATGATGAAAACACCTTTATTCTTTCCTCTTGTCCTTCAATTGCATTTGATAAGTCAAGTAGATGCAGATGTAAAATAGCTGGGTTAAAAACCGAAACAACTAATGCTGCTAGTTGGCCAAATCCTTGTGTGCCAAAGGTAAATTTTTACCATAAAATTGTGTGTATTTGAAAAACGGTGGCTACAATGAAAATGCTAATACGGTGTAGATGACTGTAAAATGTTTCCTTTAGATATTTGCTGACACAATGAAACTATCCTAATTAAATGACTGTTAGAGGAATAAATCAAAAGAATCAACTTTGAACAGTTGTGCTGCAGGTGGCTGAACAGACAAGCTGCCTTGTACCACTGTGCAGTAAAGACAGCAGCTGGAAGTGAAATAGCTGTTGTCAGCTGAAGTGTGGGCACTTGAACAAGGACTTCTTGCTAGTTGCTAGCAATTTTTGCAAGACTTTTGGCATTAGACTTCACTTATTATGGATGCCTCTAAATTAGTGGTGAGACATCTTCAGGTAATTTAATGGGATTAGAAGTGACTTGGAAGAGGGAGGCATTTACCAGGCTCTGTTCTGTTTATTTCATGAGTGTTGATTGAATTCAGCACTACCTTTCTGCATTGTGCTGAATGCTAAGGGCTCCAGACAAGGGTTTCAAAGCTGCATTCTCAAACAACAAGGCTCCTGGCTGGATCTGGTATCTCAGCAAACTATTCATCAAAACAAGATCTTGGAAAAGAGTGAAGCCTTGCCTCAGCAGAGGGCTTGCACTAGTTGAATGGCATATGAGGGTGGTGGTGCATTGACCTTGGTTGCATGCCAGGTGCCACCAAGCTGCTCTGTCACTCCCCTCCTCAGCAGGATGGGAGTGTGTGTGTCTGAAAATAAGACAGGGGAAAAAATGTATGGGTCAAGATAAAGGCAGTTTAATACAGCAGAAGCAAAGGCTGTGCGCAGAAGCAAAGGAAAACAAAAGATTTATTCTCTACTTCCATTCAGCAAGCGATGTCCAGCCACTTCCTGGGAAACAGGGCTTTAGTATGCGTAGTAGTTGATCTAGAAGAAAAGTGTCATAAATAATGAATGCCCCCTTCTTTCTTTCTCTTAGCTTTTATTGCTGAGCAGATGTCATATGGTATGGAATAACCCTTTGGTCAGTTTGGGTCAGCTGTCCTGGCTCTGTCCCCTCCTAAGATCTAGCCCACCCTCAGCCTACTGGTAAGAGGGTGACTGTTGGCAAGGCAGTTTTGATGCTGTGGGAGTACTGCTCAGCAGTAACCGAAACACTGGTGTGTTATCAATACCTTTCTAGCCACCAATACAAAGCACAGCACTGTGAGGGCTGCTATGGGGAAAAATAACTCCATCTCAGCCAGACCCAATGCAGGGGGCAGGGTGGCTGGAAGGAAAGCTGTGTGGACATCTTAGATCATGGTGTAGTTATTTAAATATCTTTAACAGTGCTTCATTTCCTTAAAGATCATGAGGAAGTTGGCACTAGTTCAACAAAAGATAGGCTGCTTGAGCTTACATAGACTATAGTACAAGTACATGACCATGATTTTAAGGCTAAGTACATCTAGTTGTAATTAGAAGCTTTTCTGACATGGCTTGCCACTGCAACAGCTTGTGTGGGTATAGAAGAGTTGCTGTTAAGGCAAACATATTCCTGGAGCATGGACTTCATGTCACTGAGGCAATTGTCTATAATCCATTTATAGTCACTAGTAGAAAAAAAAAATTAAAAAAATGGGATTTTTCTGATCCTTACAGGCATGCTTACCTTAGAATAAAATAATCAATTCGTTAATTCCAAAAATATTATTTTTCTTCTTTGTCTATTAAAGGAATTTAAATGACCATTCAAAATTACCACCTATTACATCTACAGTGTAGATGTAAAAAAGTTTGAGATGAATTGTAGATGTAGTGTTTAGCTGGAATGCCTGTCTACTTAAACCACTTCAAAAAAAGAGAAGTTAGTGATAAAATAAATGTATAGATAGATCTTGAATAATTACTCTGAGCTCTTTATTATCATGGTAATAGTTCAAGTAAATTGTTTCTGTATACAAACTCATTAGTGTGTAGCTAGTAACTGCTACCTACTAACATGCTGTAAGACTTTAAAAAGCACTAGCGTTCAAAAAATTAATTTCTGCCTTTTTCTCTATTGATGTGAGGTTTTCTGTACTGGTCCAGTTTCTCACACGCACTTACAATCCTTTAATGAAAACTGTTTTGAAGGATGTAGAAAATCTTTGTGCTTCATTTTGATTGCATGTTTAAAAAAAAAAGATTTTAAAGCAAGGCAAGGAATAGCTTGACATTATTACTAGTTTCTACATAAAATATAACATACAATTAAATCATCCATTTTTTTAAAATCTAGTGTTCAGGTCTTGTAAGAGTTTTGCAGTACTCTGTACATCTCTGAAAGCATGTTGTATTTCTTGGTTCCCTCCTGTTTCCCCCTCCATAGGACTTCAACTATGAAGAGTAATTCTGTGCAATGTTTATGTACTTCTCATGATGTTCTTTTCTTAAGAATGGGTCTCAGAATAGGTTGCCAGAAGTGGGATTTCTTAACTTTTACACTGTTTTTTGTTAGGATGAATAAAATACGGTGTTAAGTTGCAATTTCTATTGTGGTGTCTGTATTTCCACTGACATAGGGAAAAAGTGCCCCTTGACATGTGATTTAAGAAAAAAAGAATACGAACTAGTATCTTCGGAGAACAGGTAAATTTCTGCTATGAAATCACATTAGCCATTGCATTCATATGAAACTGAAGTTCTACAACTAAATGTAAAGCCTGAAGCGGAAGGGTTTTTCTATTGCAGCAACATTTATTTCTTATTGACCTGACCTGTAAATCATGGCATGCATAATGCAACACACATTCTTAATTTAATGGTTGTGGTTTCTAAGTGTTTGATAAATGATGAATAGGTAGCTCTGACACAGTCAAACCTTAATAGTGTTTTTTGAAGAGTTCATTTCAGATGCAACATTTCAAGACTTGATGAAGGTAATTCTTGTTGTTGACTACATTAGCTTGTTTGATGCATTGCCTTTTTATGTTTTCTTCTCTATCTTAATTGGAAAAGATTTAGCTGTATCAACATTATGGCTTTGAGTAATGGGAAGGAAGACCTGCCAGCTGCAAAGTTGTCTTCTGTTGCTTGCAGCTTAAGTCTGAGAAGCATATGGCAGTAATGACCACTAAATGCTTTGCCCCACTTGGGGTTCTCATCTTACTTTAGACAACTTTGATATATTAAGGACACTGAAGGAAGGACTGGAAATTATGGTGCCTCTTGATTCTACCTTTAAAAAACAGGAGTGACACAGCCCAAAAGAAACAAAACAGTATTTTGTTACCCTAGGGAAGTCCATTTGAGTTGGTTTACTTTCCAAGCCTGCTAGCTGAAGATACTCAAACTCAAGCTGCTACTAGCATGGAAAAAGCATTTAATTAGTGAGCAGATTTTGTAGTCTCTCTTATTATATGTGAGTGTTTAACTTCAGATAAAA
Source organism: Gavia stellata (assembly GCF_030936135.1). NCBI lineage: Eukaryota > Metazoa > Chordata > Aves > Gaviiformes > Gaviidae > Gavia > Gavia stellata. The sequence continues at coordinate 121,036,039 of NC_082594.1, forward strand.
GAAATTTAGTTCATTTTTTAAATACTACTACTGAGAACTCAATTTCTTTTGAGTTTTTTGGTCTCAAACTAAGTGATAGACATCTGCTGCTGCTGCAGCAGCTGGAGAAGGACAAGGTGAAAATAAGCAGCTGATACACATTTAGAGCTGATAAAGGGTAAACTGGACTCTGGAAAGTAAAATAACCCCAACTGATAAGTGCTAGAAGTAGTCCAAGATTTTAAAAAAAAAAAAAAGTGACCCTAACATAGGAAAAGAAGGGTATGATTAATGTACCATTTTAACCAAATGATAGTCGTGTCTCTGCAGCATGTAGACATGTGTAAGGAAAAAAAATTCCCTCAACTTGTTACAAAATAGTAACTGATAGAACAGTATTTTGAAGAAGGGGAGCAAGTGAGGAAGAAGGGCAATTTATACTCACCACAGAAGTATTCATACAGTTCTTCAGTTGGTATTTTTGTGTTGAGCTATTTTTCCTTGAATAAGAATGTGTTCGAATATTGTAAGGACAAATTTTACGTCCTCAAAGGGAAAGAAAAGAAGTAAATCCAGTAGTTTATCTGACACAAGAAAGACTGCCTGGAAAATAGTACTACAAAGGCTTATGGCTCTTCTGTGGTACTATCTCCTGGCTGTCAAGTCTAAATAGTTCTTGAACTATTATGTGAATGGATATTTATAACCTAAAGCTAAAAATCTTTGTGTTGACCAAAGAAAGACATTTTAAAGGATGAAGGATATTTAGAAGATAACTGTAACTGTAAAACAAACCTCAGAAAGACAAAACATGTCTCAAAAATGGGAATGTCTTGATTTTCCTGGTTTCTTCCTCATAACTGTCTCTCTAAACTTAACACAGGAACCATTCATTTCAACTACTTCTCAAGTGCTTGCTGAGAAGAGAAATTGAGACTCAAGACCTGCAGTCATATTCAGCCTGAACCACATGACTGCTGGGCTTGTTTTCTGAAAGCCAGGGTAAGTTTGCAGTACAGTGAGCTACACTTGCGGAGTCACATTGACTTGAGGTGAAAAGAACAGTATATATTAATGTTGATGCATAACAGCTCTAATGCTGCTTGTCACCTCTTGAAGTCACCCTGGAAATTAGGCTATAAAGGAAGCAGAATCTGATTAAAAGCGAGAAAGCAGACAATGTCAGTTTTGAATTGGTGTCAGCTCTTCTGTAAAAGAGAAATAGTGTCAGAGAGGTTCTTATCTAAGGTTTGAGTTATACTAAAATGCATTAGTAACAAGTTAAGAGTGATTAGAGACAAACTCAGATGAAAATCTGAGAGAACACTTATTCAAATAGTTCACCTTCTTTCCATAAACAACTCTGTGAGGATGCTTATTGAAGTAAATTAGGCTTTTACAGTCTGAACACTTCCGTACTTCACTTTTTTCCAACTCTCCTTAACTTCCACATAGGTACTATCTATTAGTTTGGTTTGTGCAGTTATCACACTGGAACATAGGAATAGCAGGCTCCTTAAATGCCCAATCCAGTCAACCAGCTCATTGCTGAATGAGACTTTCTTATACTCCCTTCCTTACCTTATATCACTTGTGTAAGGTACCAGTTGTCTGTTCAGCTAGACCTGAAGCTTCAGTTCCTGAAAACCAAAATTTGTATTTAACCTCTGCAGGCATTGTATGACTAGAAGATGAAACAGTAATGAATGAGGACTATAAAGGGAAATAGGTTTCCTGATAGCTGTGATTTAATGTAAATCATAAGGGAAGAAGTTATTCTTATGTAAGGTAATATGACCACCAAGGAAAAAGCATGAGCTTTGTGGAGAAGTCCCTTGAAGGAGTTCACCTTCTGCTCAAAAATCCCAAGGGACTTGTATCTAAATTTTACTAATGTTAGTAACACTTCTCTAACTCAGAGAAGGGACAATGTTTGTTCCCAGAGTAATAGCAAGAAAGCACAATTAAACAGGGGCCTCAAGAGGCCAGAATTCATGGTTTCTATTTGAGTTGATGACTATGTTTCCTTCTGACCTCAGGGGCAAGGGATCATAAAATGAATCCGTACAAAATATGAACAGAAGAGACCAACCATATAGTTTTAAGTGAAATAAATAGTTGCAAAGGTTGTCATTGAGCAGCCTAAAATGAGGGCTTTTTCTAATGAGCCAGGCTCTTAAACATAAAAGAAATAATTGTCTTGTTAGATGTATGGTCTCCAGCCCTAATTCCAATCAGCAGTACAAGGCAAGTGGTCAGGCCACCAGGCCCTACTTCACTCATTAAACGGAGTAGGCTGATGAAGCTGGCCTGTCTCACAGGCACAGATATACTGTGTGGTATTTGCAAGGTATTCCTGTCTCTGACAGAGCATTCTGATTTTGAAACAGGTGTTTAGAGAATAAATATGTAGACTGTGGTGTTCACATTAAAACTTTCAAGCTCCTTATCTAAAATATCAGTAGTCTTAGTTGATTAGAAAGTGAAAGCTAGTAAAAAATTCTGCCTTGGGTGTTGACTAAAAGCATTCTTGGTAGAGAAGAGGAATGCCATGAAATAAAACATGTATTGATATGGTAGGACAGATCTGGGCAACATGTTCAGAAACCTACTGAGTGTACTGCATTCTTCAGGCTGACGTGGTATTTGTTTAGGATGGCCACAAGAGATATGCTTGATTTCGGAATGCAAGAACACACTGGGCATAGGGAAGGAAAGAGGTCAAGGCTGTTAATACTGCAGGGTGTTTTTTCTACTTAAGCCACTCTGAAGATTTTCACAATAGCTTCAGGGAGATATCTATCTCAACAACCCTTTCCTGTGGATTAGTCCTAATTTAGCTAGCAAGGAGGTCCTCCTACAAAAGCTTTTGCATTGCTCAGTCATCCTCTGTAAGTTGTATTGAAGAGCAGAACAAGTCAAGTAATAGAAGACCTCAACTATTATCAACTCGTTCACAATTTTTTTTTAGTGTTTTTAGAGTGTGAATACTGATGAGCATCTCAATTTATACTAGCAAGTATCTTGAAGATCACATGAAGTCTAGAAAGTTCCTCGGAACACAAGCTTGCCAATAAGCTAGTGGAAGGCCTGTCTTGAGCAGTCAAGTGTTGTCCAATGAAGAGATCCACACAAGCTTCAAGTGAAACCAAAAGAAGGTTATTCATGAGAGCTTAGTTTTCATGGGGAGCAATTTAGTTTATTAATGAGTCTTCAATTTGCAGTCTTAATGAGCTACTCACATTTATCTGCTACAAGTTTTCTGCATAGCTGTAATCCTGTCCGTGGGCAGTATTTGAGAATTTTCTTGGACTGTTCCTATCTGGGAAGAGATGGACAGTTGTCTATGTGATTTAATAGCAAAGGTTTCTGAAGATGAATCAGCAGTATTTGCCACATAAATTGGTCCAAAATCACACACTACACAAGTACACAAGATCTTGCCATTTCAACAAAAGAACACATTATTCTTGGCTATGTTAAAGAAAAATGGACAGTCTTGTGTAAAATACCATCAGTATGCATTTTGCCAGGCACTTGTAAGACCTCAGTTTCACCATCAATTCTGACTCCCTCACTTTGAGGGAAGTGAGCCAGTTACTGCCCAGAGGGCAGCAAACAGACTGAGGTCAAGAACATAAAAGCTATGAGGAAGTACTGAAAAAGCTAGATTTTGTTGACTAAGGAAAACACTGAGGGAAGGTGTAAGCCTTTGAGTAAGTGTAAAATGTTGCTAGGCAAGATCAAAGCAATGACCTATTCTTGCCCTATATGCATGGGATAAAGAAGGCATGAATGAGAACACTGCAGCAAAGGATGTCTAGGCTAGGATTAAGTTAAACTTTTCCAGGATTAGGTTAATTAAACATGATATTAAGTTTTCTACAGTGTTGGTGCAATTTACAGTAAAATCAGTGGGAGAAGAGGTTATGCTCCCACCTGTGGAAGTGATTTGGATGCATATGATCTGCCCTAGGGTGAGAGCTACACTGGGACGTCTTCCAAAGCTGTATGTCGTTCCTTTTGCAACTTTTAGTATCCTCAGCAAGGCCATGGCCTCTGTCTTAGGCCAAGCTTAAAGGATGTTTATTGTAACTATAACAACTACAACCAGAAGAAAGCATTACCTTTTTACCTTGTGTTGAATAATACATCCCCATGTATGAGATGCTTAGTACTTTTTTCCCCCAAGGTGTACCCTTTTTCAAACCTTTTTTTCTGTTGACCTGAGTTACATGCCAAGTTAAGAAAAATATCTGGCAAGCATTTGTGAATAATTGAATTAAATTGACTAGGTTAATAAAGGACACCCTATATAGTAAGAAAGATAATTGGAGTTGAAGGAAAATTGCTGTTTTGTGGTGCCTTAAAACATCAAGGAGGGTCTGTTTTCTTGTTTCTCTGAAATTCAGATAGAGTTGTCATCTAGAAAAATACTTTGAGCTTATAGACTGGTTGAATTTTTATTTTCGCACTTCTGTGACAGAACACATTTTTTCCTGTTACTGTTGAGTTGCGTTTACCAGCCTGTTAATGACTACGCAAATTTGGAAAAACCTTCATGTTAAATAGCTAACTAAATTTTCTTATTGTGACATGGCACTTCAGGATCTAGTTAGACCCTCAATATCAAGTAAACAAACCGGGGCTTAAAACTTCAATAGCTCAGAGTGAGACTATTCAGCCTGCATCACGGTGTATTTGGGAGCTCAGTAGCTGCTCTGAATTCAATGTGTCAGAATTGGAAAATTGGGTCCCATGCTTGGGTTTAGATGAGGAGGGCTTGAGTATGCTTTGTCCTGAAAGTAGATGGCTGCGGAATTAGCTACCTGTGCCAGGGTGTGAACAGCAGTCCTCACAATGTGCAAAGGTTTACTGGTTTCCTGACAGCACTGTCTTTGTGTTGTAGTGGTCCTAACTTAACCAATAAAATCAGGTTCTCAAAAGTGAGAGATTTAGCCAGAAAAGCAACATCCATCCCTTACTTGTTAATACTTTAGGACAAAATTGCTACATACCTTTTTCCCTATATAGTTTTAGAACTTAAGTTTTAGTCAAATTTTTATATCTCAAGTTTTATCAAATGTGTAAGTTTTGATTCTGTGAAGACGGGTAGTGGGAAACTATTTAGGTAGAAGCTGTGGATTTTTCTCTTCTAAGGACACTTTCTTGGCTGTTTCAGTAACTTATTTTCCTGTATAGGTTTTGAACATGCATGAAATACGTCTGTGGCTCCAGGCCAAACAAAGAAAAGCTGCTTTTTAGCACTAGAAGAAAAAGGCAATGGCATTGTTTTATGCAACATCTTTTAACCTTTCAGAATAAAATTTGATGCAACTTTACTCTAAATTCTAATATAAGCTTTTTAGGGATAGCTGAATTGTGCTGAAAGGTTAAATTCAGGAATCCAGTGGAATAAAAACAACTTCAGCGCTCGACTATCTTTGCACCCCTATTTGAGTAATTTGAAACTCCTGAATAGGTTTTCTTGGGTTTAGAACAAATCTGAAACACACATTGGTAGTGACAATATTTCTGTCAAATAATTTGTGCCGAATACTTGATTCACATAGTGAATAAACTTATTGGCTGCCTTAAATATTCCGTAAGGAAGAGGCGAAGAGACTGGCTTTAAGAACACAAGTCAAACCAGCTTCCTTTGCTCTGATGTGTTTGTCGTGTCTTCCTAACCTAAGTTTCTGTTTTTTTTCCCATCAACAACAAAGCAGTCCCTATGCTCTGTTTAAACTGTTTAAGAAAAAGATTTGGGCTTTGTTTGCTTTGACTCAGTTTGCCAAATGTGGCTGTTTAATGTTGTACATATTTCTTCAACTGCTAGCTGTACGAGATCAAATTTCATAGATTGGTTTGGCTTGACCATGTGTATCAGGCAAGGTTTCAGTAACATAGCACTGTTGCTTTTAATAGTAGCACGGACAAGAGCATCATTGTCAGCAAGTCCAAGGGAATAATATGAAAACACATGCTTCTGTTTGTGTTTGCTTGAGGCAAGTGAGGCCATTGGATACAATTAAGGCTTGTGAGGCTGTAGGGGAGGACAAAGAAATGTATGGACGGACTATGTTGATACTAAAAAGTAGCACACGTGCTTCTTGGAGTAGGTACAAGACTTTCAGTGCCCATTAAGGCAGACTGCATTATACTCACCTTGAATAAGTACGTGAAGTCGCTTACCAAGATCCTCTGCTACATTGCTAGCAGCCAGAATAAGAAAAGCTTTATCTGTTGCATCTTCCTATGAAACCACTTAAAGACCTGTACAGTAATTAAACGCTTACTTAAAATATATCATAGTTTGGGCTGTATCATAGATGGAGACTGTTTCTTCACAGAAGCTTTTCCATTAGAGAGCAGAAGGATAAGTATGTCTAAAAGAAAGCAGAGAGGACTGTTCTCATCACAGAAAGGGAAGTGTTCAGGAGAAATATCTGAAAGGCCTTTATTTGGAGGGAAGGAAAAAAGGCATGCGTTTGCTTTTCTGTCACTTACAGAAATTACTTCATTATGTCCTGTCCTGCAGAATTTTATCCTGATTTAATGCATTAGGCTGTGGAGGCTGCTGATGGTTTTTAAGTGGAAAAGCATATTTATGGATGACTGGGTGGAATCTAAGTGACTACCAAGAAAATCTAGGCTGTTTATATTTATTCTGTGCAATGGAATTGAAATGTGAAAAAGAGAAAACCAGCTCTTCTGTGTCTCGAGCGTTATAATCTAAACTGTTTTAATGAAATGTTTATTATTGACATAATTGGAAAACAGGATAATGGAAAATACAAATTAGATAAGCTTACAGTTTCCATGTACAGCAGAAAAATCATGAATATTTTGTTCCTATCATGAGCTTGTTAAGATATGTAGGATCTCTTCATACATGTAAATGTGTAGTTCCTTAGGTACAATGATAGAAAAATTATATTCTATTAACTCTTCCAAACATGTGTAGAGCTAGCTATCCCCTAGTATAACAAATCCAATACATTTATGGTGATGCTGATACGGCTTTTATGCAAAATGGCGGTGGGGATCAATGTGAATGTAATATCTAAACTCTTTGTCTATCAACTTTTCAATTTAGTACTTTACCTTACAGTAGTAGCTAATAAGCAAGTGAAGTTAAAATAACTGTATTTCCAGGCTTATGTCTAATAAATTTTCATAGTGACAAAGGACCTTTCTTTTTAGGTACTGGCCTAAGCTGCTATGACTACATCACAAATCCAGTATCATTAATGACTGAAGGAATCATAAAAACATTTCCTATAGAGACCCATGAGGCAAAGCAGAGATGTTCTTCATCATGCTTCGCACGCTTAAAGACCAGTAGACTCACCTAAATTTGTTTTCGCAAGACATTTTTAATAACTACTAAGAAGTTAGTGGTATCCTGGAAACTAGAAGATTTAATATCAAGTTAAAACTTGCATATACGTTTTTTCCTTAAAATCTTTTTTGCAAGAGAACAGGTGGGATAAGGAACCTGTTCTGTTTTCTTTTAGTTGTTTTTCTGATTGGTTTACCTTCAGCTGGACTTCCTCAATATCAGTTCTGCTTTTTTGGGTCTACACAGGCTATTAGTTTAACAGGACAGGAAAAACAGTTGATGGCTTCCCGCTTCTATCAGAGAATGAGTAAAATGTCTATTTTAGAATGCTTCTCTCTATAGCAGTAATAGATAGAGTATGTTGAAATAACATATAATAAAAGATTCAAGTAAATCATGAGGAGTGTAAACTAGATTAGATGTTTGGAAACCATTAAACGCCATGAGTAGAAAGTAGGTCAAAATGACTGCATAAACTGAACTTCCTTCTTCATCAGAGACTTGCAGTGGAACCCTAATGTGAAATGGAACACAGAAATCAGTTATTTCTGTATAAAGGAATTGGTTAGGAAGAACAAATGTGCTGCTTTAAATGCTAGCCAAATCAGCTTTGAGAGTTTAAGCACTATTTTTTTTATCTGATTCTGACCCAAAGTGTGGTTTCATCCTGGCATGGTTTAAGACTGCTTTTTTCATATGCCCCTGTGGTGTCTTCCTAGTTGCCCACCAGTGAGGGAATGAATTTTTATGAACTTCATACACATATATATATTTTTAAGGTTGCATAGCTTTCACTCAATATAATCTAGTGGTTTGGCAGTTCCCTCCCTCTTTAACTGGAAACGTGCCTACAAAAGGCTGGCTAAAATCAACATTTAGATGGAGCTCTGCTTATTTGGAAGTTACTATTTTGTGTGTAGGATATAATTTACTTCACTATTTTTTTGCTCTTCTTGGATGTTGAGCACGGTGACAAAAACTTATTCCCAAACAAATCAAAGAACTTCGTTACAGTTCATAGCATAAAACATGTGGACATATTAAAAAAATTAAGTAGAAGCAAATAATTTTGAAAATTAACAATTCCATAGGATTATTTAAAAATTTTGAAGTTCTAACAGGAGCTAAGAAAAATTTCAGAACCAAAGACTACTGTAAAATGCATACTGCTTCCTATGTTCAGCTCATTTATTACGTATCTCAAACTTGTGTTCAAATTAAGGAACACTGGGAAAGAGCATAAATCACTATATTGTCCAGAAGAAGAATAGTGAGGGGAACTCAGCTAGGTAACAGTAGTGGAAGAAAGAGTATCTGAAACATCTGGTAGCCCATCCAGTTACTAGCATGTAGAAATGATAAAGAAAATACTTAAAATTGAAAAAAAGGTCAAAAGAAACTGAACTTCACTCTTCCTCATGTTCTTTTAATAATGTCTGTCCTATGAGAATAACATATGTTGTTTTGGTCAGTGATCTACTACAAAGACAGGAAGAATAACTTGAATAGAATGGAGTATCTTATCTGACATAAGATAATGTGTCTTTGCTCTTAATGTTTTGCACTGTTGTTTTCATAAATAACAGAATTGTTGCTTGTTCTGGTTGAAAAAGATGTTTCCTATGTCAAATATTTGTTAGATTGCTCAATTTCATATGTAATTTAAATTCAGGTTAATATTTGCAAATTTTTTCTCTTAAAAGATAAATTGTGTGGGTTTCATGACGTCAATATTCTTTTGAGTCTGGGACCATATTTTCAATGTTAGGGATCTCTTGTATCATGGGAATACAATTTTTTTACAGCTATAAAAAAATAAAGCTTTATCAAGTATTTCCCTTTTTCACAGTCTGGCAGGTATTGGTATGCCAAGTTCTTAAGGATTTTTGGACAAAGGTGATAAGTCTGTGGAAATTTAGTTTTTGAGAGGACTTTTTAGTTGATTTCCTTCTTGCAAATCCCATACAAAATCCAATAGAAAAAAATCAAGAAAAGTAACACTGAAGGACTAATTGAAAATGAAACACATTGATAAGCATACAGCTAGTCTTAAAATAGGCCACAGGTGGACTTAAACCATGAAGTACAAATAACCATAGTATTCATTGGAATTTATCTTGATTAACACCTGTCTTTCTGAGAACAGAATCTGACCACCAGCACTTCATTTTAAATCATGTTATACTATGGTTTTGGCTTCCTAGAATGAGATATGTCAATGAGAAGTTGCTGTCTGCTCAGAATTTGTTGAAAATTAGTTATTTATATTATTTTTACTCTTTGACATGATGTGCATTGAGTGGGAGTATATGAGATCTGCCTTGGAAAATAAAAAACCTCGGTTACCCACATGAAACAACCTTTTAAGTGACGAATGAGCTGTGATTCAAGACCTGTTCTCCTGATGCCCTGAGAAAGCTACCTTCTTGCTGTCTGCTTCCTCTGTCAGGCAGATACTGCTATTGCAGACTGCAAAGCTCTTTTAAGGGCGTTGAAAATTTACTGACTCCTGCTATGGATTTCACACAATCACACACACAGAATCATTAAGGTTGGAGAAGACCTGTAAGATCATCAAGTCCAACCATCAACCCAACACCACTGTGCCCACTAAACCATGTCCCGCAATGACACATCCACATGTTCCTTGAACACCTCCACTGAGGGTGACTCCACCACCTCCCTGGGCAGCCTGTTCCAGTGCTTCACCACTCTCTCAGTCAAGAAATTTTTCCTAATATCCAGCCTGAACCTCCCCTGGTGCAACTTGAGGCCATTTCCTCTCGTCCTGTCGCTAGTCACTTGGGAGAAGAGACGGACACCCACCTCTCTACAACCTCCTTTCAGGTAATTGTAGAGAGCAATGAGGTCTCCCCTCAGCCTCCTCTTCTCCGGGCCGAACAAGCCCCGCTCCCTCAGCTGCCTCCACATCAGACCTGTTCTCTAGAGCCTTCCCCGGCTTCCTGGCTCTGCTTTGGACGTGCTCCAGCACCTCAAGGTCTTCCCTGTCATGAGGGGCCCGAGCATGAACACAGGCATCGAGGTGCGGCCTCACCAGTGCCGAGCACGGGCGGACCATCGCCTCCGTAGTCCTGCTGGCCACACTCTTTCTGACACAAGCCAGGGTGCTCTTGGCCTTCTTGGCCACCTGGGCACACTGCTGGCTCATCTTCAGTCGGCTGTCGAGCAACATCCCCAGGTCCGTTTCCGCCAGGCAGCTTTCCAGCCACTCTTCCCCAAGCCTGTAGCGTTGCATGGGGTTGTAGTGGCCCAAGGGCAGGACCTGGCACTTGGCCGGCTCCGATCTCCTGCAGTTGGCCTCGGCCCATCGAGCCGGCCTGTGCAGATGCCTCTGTGGAGCCTTCCTACCCTCAAGCAGATCAACACTCCACCCAACTCGGTGTCCTCTGCAAACTTGCTGAGGGAGTACTTGATCCCCTCATCCAGATCATCGATAAATATATTAAATAAGACCAGTTCCAAAACTGAGCCCTGGGGGACTCCGCTTCTGACCGGCTGCCAACTGGATTTCACTCCATTCACCACAACCCTTTGGGCTCGGCCATCCAGCCAGTTTTTAACCCAGCAAAGAGTGCACCTGTCTAAGCCATGAGCCACCTGCCAGCTTCTCCAGGAGAATACTGTGGGAGGCAGTGTCGAAGGCTTTGCTCAAGTCCAGGCAGACAACATCTACAACCTTTCCCTCATCCACCAGGCGGGTCACCTGGTCATAGAAGGAGATCAGGTTGGTCAAACAGGACCTGCCTCTCATGAACCCGTGCTGGCTGGGCCTGATCCCTTGGTTATCTTGCCCTGTGAGCGCCCTCAAGATGAAGCTCTCCGTAATCTTCCCTGGCACCGAGGTCAGGCTGACAGGCCTGTAGTTCCCCGGATCCTCCTTCTGGCCTTTCTTGTAGATGGGCATCACATTGGCAAGCCTCCAGTCATCTGGGACCTCCCCTGTTAACCAGGACTGTTGATAAATGATGGAGAGCGGCCTGGCAAGCTCCTCCGCCAGCTCCCTCAGTACCTTTGGGTGGATGCCATCAGGCCCCATAGACTTATGAGTGTCCAGGTGGCATAGCAGGTCGTTAACTGCTTCCTCCTGGATCATGGCATCTGGATTTGTCAGCATGTTCTGTTGAACCTTAAAAACTGGAGGGAGGGATCCGGGTGGATGCCACCCTCACCTGAGTGCGGTGACAATAGGTGTTAGCTCAAGGTACTGACCTACTCCTCTGCCCATAGTATGAGCAGCTATCTGTGGGGTTATTTGAACTGAGTGCTATCAAAAGGTAATGATAGCTGAAGGAGTTGCACAAATACTCTGATGTTTGTGATCATCCTTCAAGATGCAGCTCATCTCCTGGTCTCTCCTCAGCAGAGGAGAAATAAGGGCAAGAGCCTGCTGTCCATGCTATTACTATATTGTACAAAGATCCATCTGAATTAAGTTGTATTACTACATTTGATCCCTAGATGTGACTTAAAGCAATTTTGCTCCTGATGACATCCATCTTTTTGAGACATTTAAGCCGTTCACTTTTTGAAGGGGCTGGTATAATGTGGAAGACTGAGCTGGATTCAGCAAACACAAGCCTATAGCTCAATTAGTGGTAGGTGTTCTGGAAAGGTAACGAAGAATGTATGGATATTTTGGTGAGGAACAGGACAGAACTACCCAAGCTTTGATCCAAATTAAGCTTCTAACTCCTAGTTTGAAGCATTCATATAACATATAATGTTTTTCAATAACATAAATATTCCCAGTGTTAGTAAAAGCCCTTTTAAAAACCATTGTATTATACTGCAGAAAAAAGATAATGTAAGTGCTTGCACTTATAACAACAATGGTTGCTACAGTCACATCTGAAGTCACTGCTTTGGGATGCCGTATGCATGACAATTAAAACATAACGTTCAGCATTATTTTACATTTCTACTATGAAATTCTGTTTGCTAGTTTAATCATCTAATTTGTTGATGATTCCTATTGTTTTGGGTTTGGTATGCTCTTAGCCTATCTTAGGAATTTATTCGTTAAGCTGCTGGAGACTAGTTGCTGTTTATCTCAAAACAGTCTTCTGTATCTCATAGTTAATAATGAATCGTATCTGTTAATAATGACCAGAGATACAGCATTATTTAAATATCTTCAAGTAGTCTCTTAAAATCAACCTGCTGCATATTTTCAGTCCCAGTGGATTTCTGTGATAATGTGGGCATATGTAGCTTAACATGAAAATGAGAGAGGTTTGTACTGTAAATAAGGGAGTCTCAAATTTCCTAGGAACGTGTTTGGCTGAAAAAATATCAACTCAGCTGTATGGAAACTCAGTTCAGGTTTCAAAGCACGAAAATAACAAATTGCAGTGCTTCTGAAACTGTCTTTCTAGACTAGCTTTAGCTGAAACAATTTTAAAAACATGATGCTGTGCACAGAAGGCTTCCTATGTTCAGGCTTGCTAGTCTAAATCTGTTAAGCTGAACCTTTTCTAAAAGGTGAATGCCCTTGAATAAAGGTTTTGGATTTTTGGATACTACAGTTTTAATTGTAGAAGTTGATGCAGAAATCTTTGGGCATCTGACGATGCTTCAGCATTAGTATAGGCTTAACCTGGGAGCATGCCGTGTTCTTAAGCAGATGGATGAGACAATGCTTAAATCCAGGATATTTCAGTACATTCACTGCTTTGCTTATTTTTAATAGACTTTAACACCTTTCCAGTTAGTTTCTCCTTCATATTTTTCTTAGGTACTTAATTTTAAAAGGATGTGAATTGATATTAGGCAGGCTGAAAATGCCAGTCAACTGGGTATAACTGGAGGACCTCAGTAAAAACAGTACTGAAAAATAACTCAGGCTTATTCTGTTTAATCCTTAAGACTTCTATAATAGCTCTTTTCACTTTGGGGTAATATTAGCTATTACTATACCTCATGCTGAAGACTAGTTGATCTAACACCACTTCTTTGTTGATCTTCTTACAAGATTCTAGCTAGGCGTATACCACTTCCTCACAGAAGAGAAGATCTCAGCATTCTGCTTTCTTTTTTCTTTTTTGACTTTTAGTGCCTGTTGAGGCTGGAACAATGATTTAAGGTCTTGGATGCAGTAAGCACTGAGATTCATGCAGTTAGGTAAATAAATGGTATGGTAAAGTGTGTGCACAGTTGGCTTCAGAGATAAATGCCTGTGCTATTATGCCAGTAATGAGTGTCTGAAGTAACGCAACATAAAGACTAAAAATACAGTATTGCTTCGCAGTCAGAAGTTAGGAGGGTGCTTTTTTTTTTTGTCCAGGAGTGTTGTCAGTCTTTCCGAAGTTTCAGAAAGCATTTAATGCTAAAGGATATAATCAGAAGTAGCATTCACCTAAATGTCTTGCATGTTGATGGGACTTTTGTGCCGCATGTACAGGCAGGGAGCTAGAAGATCAAGTGATACAAGTTTTCATTTCAAGGTCTGACTGGTTTGTTTGTATATTATTCTCAAGAATTATGAGTAATGCATCTCAAGCCAGAGAAATGAGAATGAGATTTCAGCAGCTGAAATTCTGTAAACTCTGTCGCTGAATAAAATACAATATCAAGCTGAAGTGCCTCATCAGAGAAGGGCTGAATAGCCAGAGCAGAGTAAAAGCTCTGAATCAGGGAAGTGAGCAAAAGCTCTGCATCAGGGAGGTAAGCAAAATAACTGATAAGGATAAGAGCATGAAAAAACTTGAAAAACATTTCTCTGCTTAACAAAGAGTTATTTACTTGCTGATCAGCAAGGGGTAATTTATTCTTTTGTAACATCTTGCAGGACTTATTTACAGGCAAAATGGCTAACAACTCTGGGGTTAATATGCAACTTGAGACAAAAACAACCGACCTTTCTTGATGTGATTTAATGCAGCAGTAAGGGGTGTTCGTGCCACTGTTGCGATGATGGTAAAAAGGTGGAAGTAGAGAGGAAAACTTACTAAGGACAGTATGCGGTTTGGGAGGTGGAATGATGTGTTGAAAGAGTGGGAATAGGTTTTTAGCAGCTCTGCCTCAGAGCAACTAGGGAACAGTGAGGCCAGGGAAGAATTTACAATAACAATCAAGACATCTGTGATGGGGGCAGAGAACTTCTCCAAGAGAACCAGGAGAGGTCTGGCTCTTAATGTTTCCCGTCCATATGTGGTACAGTTTCTAGGAAACAAGATGACATTAGGGTAAAGATCTAGCCAGAGGCACAAGGGGAATGACCACGCTGGCTATTTTCAGAGTTGTCATTTCAGTAAAGACAATTTCATCCAGGACCTGTCTCAAGTTCAAGTGGTTAGAGTTCAGTCCAGTCTGTCATTCTTCTCTGAAGCAGTCCCCTGATAACTGCAAGTCCTTCAAAAATCTGAACACTCTCTCAATTGCAGTAGAAACCATGCAGATGTAGCTTTGATGTATACATATCCTTCACTTCTGAGTGCTGTTGGACTGTTTTGGATACCAAAAAAATCACAAGGGGAGAAAAGAAATATATCTGGTTTGATATGTCCAAGGAAAATCTGGACTTGGTTCTTACAAAGGGTTGGTCTGAATTAAGAAATCTTGCCTTGCTTCAATTCCTACCCTGTATTATAGGGGTAGTACTTAATTTCATGTAGTCATTTTTTCTAAGCTGTGTAAGTAGTTGAAACAAAAATCTTTATTCAGTATACTTGTGAAATATCTAGAGCAAAGTAGTCCCATCCCCTCAGGACTGTCTTGATACGAGCTAGGCATAATGAGGAAAATATTTACTGGATAATGGTTATTTATACAACTCTAAGTTATATCAAGTATCTGTATTTTCAGTATTAAAAAAAATATTTTTAAGCTTTTTTGGGTTAAAGCAATATGATTAGTATTTTCAAATATTATAAAACAGATTTAGTAAACTTTTTGAACAGTATTAAAAGTTGTCATGAAAGCAGCACACAGTAAGCTTTTCTCCTTTAGAAAGAGCTTTTTTCCTTCCTTAAAACACTAGATATTAATTTGTGCAGCCTGTATTTAGTTAGTGCTGTCGATATAGCATTCCGAATAATTTAATTTCAGCTTCTTCAGAAGTTGAAAGAGTTCAACTCTAAGATTCTCAGACATGTAAGAAATATCTTGTAAAGAGCTGCAGCATGACCTTTTGTTTTGTTTTCTACTGCACAGATATTTTGTCTTGGTAAAAGTATGTATGCTTCTGAAAGTGGACACTCCTATTTCTGATATTTTCAGATATAGCATGTAAGTAATCCTTTTACATTCAGTATTCAATTAATATCCTTTTATTTGTTTCAAGCTTGTTTGGGTGGCTGTATGCGCCTCATCACTGAACTGATCCACTGTGATTCCTTTCCTTTATTGCTTAGTAGGGATTTTCAAGCCTTCTAATCCTTCCGTATGTCAGAATGAGGAAGTTAACATATAGTAATGGATTTCACATAAATGCTAGTAGAAAACAGACTAAGATATCAGTTACCTGACAAAGCAATCACATAAAGCTTTATGAAAATGAAACCATTAAATTTGTGGTATGATTCCATCTCTAAATTAAGTCCTTGCAGGTTTCAGATGTGGCATCTAGTAAGTCGTAGTGTAAGAAGCCCTGAAAACACTTTGCAACACTTAATGGTGGGCCAGGGAAAGACTTCAGTGGTGTGTTTGGGGTGCAAATACTGGGTTTTGCCTAATGACAGCCGGAAGAGAGAGGTATACACTAGCCATTCCCCACTGGCCAGTCTGACTGTGTGAAGAAAAACATAACTATTCATACCAACAGCCCACTCAAAATGCCTGTATTGCCTATCAAGCCTCAAGGAACAGCGATGTCACCTAAACTTTCCAGTCTCGCACCACCTTCAAGAGAATTCGAGTCACCTGTGGGTCAGGTGAAGGATTATGAAGATGAGTGATGTGGTGGGTTTTTTATAATTTTTAATTGTGAAGTGTTTATCTGCAGTAATAATCTGGAAAGATGTTAGAGTATCTTTTATTCGATTTAGCCTGAGCCAGATTGACATGCACCAAGAAACTGGGCAAGGACCTCTTCGCAGGTGCATTTAGGATTCTTGTTAACACTAGAGGAAGTTTCTGTGAACTGGATAAAAGTTTTGTTTCATTTCTTAAAACATTAGGAAGGCATTGGATAGAAAGTGATATATGAAAAATCTGTAAATAACTTTTTCAAGAAATAGAATGTTTCTAGTCAGCATACTTGATGGAAAGTAAATCTTGTCAATCAGATCATTGTTACATAGTTGTAAGTGCTCATAAGACAAGACGTAGCTCATCTGACTTTTCAACAAAAAGTTGAATATGCTATTGAAACAGTCCAAGATAGTGATTAAAGATGTTTGTATGATAGAATGCGTAAAAGATTTTTAAGGATAGACTTATCCAGTATGTGCTTTTATAGTAGATCCTGCAGTCATGGGCTCTTGAATGCTTTGTTGAACATATTTGATCTTGGATTATTTCATGTTAGAAAAGCTTGTAAATACTAGGCAAAGCTGGGAGAGTAATAAATAATGGTGCAGACCTGTTGGTAGGACCATCTGGAGAAGTTGCTGCCAGGCATCCGTGTGCACATGGTTTTGGTTTCTTATAAGAGCTCCACTTATTAAAAACTAGGTACTAACTGGAATCAGTGCCACCCAGACCTGCACCAGTTGTCTCAGGCTTCTGAAGGGACTAGCTCCCTGTTCTGTGCCACTGCTGAAAGGAGAGGGCAACTCTCAGTTTTGTAACCTTGGGAATACGAAACAGTCAATTGTGTTAACTGTACAAGTACAAAGACATCAGGAGCATGGAAAAAAAAAACCCACAACCTGCAAGGCATTCAAAAAAAGAATAGAAGCATGGCATGCCTTTTACTGAGACTACGATCTATTATTTGAAAGGATTAAAAGATGACCTTGTTCTAATCTAAACATTTCTGAGGGGAAGAGTCTTCTGACAGTAGACTGCTTTTAATATAGCAGAAAATGATGAGATTCTGCAGTTGAAAGGTGAACATAGACAAATTGAGTCTAGAAATGAGAAATGTATTAACAGTGAAAGTATAGCTAGCCATTGAAATGTTATGGATATGCTCACTTTCACCTCGTTTGACCTTTGAAAAATTGTTTATCTCGAACATCACTTTGAGCAGCAGGGTTGACTTACAGACTTCAGGCAGAAATATTGAAGGCACTTGGTTTGTTGTACCAAAGAGGTCAGACTCAGAGTTTTGCAATGTTATGGCTTTTGGAGTATAGGAATCTGAGTTACAATATATAGTTGGATTGCTTGACCCAGCTCACAGCTTGTATGTGTCCCAATTATTTTTTCCATACTCATCATTCAGATGAGAAAACCTGACTTCGGCTGATGCTCACCTGTACAAGTGTGTTTAAGCTTCTTTCCAGTCAAGTGTTTACAGCTTTTTGAGATTGTTATGGTTCAGAGAACTGCAAAGGATTTTAAGTTATTAAAATGAAAGTGCTTAAAGAAGTATTGCAATTAGTAACATTATGCAATAAAATATGTGGAATGTTAAATGAGTCTGCTAAATGTTTAAAGCTGTTTAGATAAAGCAAAATTCTATCATGACTAAAGACACTTCGTGCCACTATATTTAAATAAATTTATAGAGCAAGTAGTGCTGAAACTTGCTTGTTGATCGCAGAATCTCATAGCCATGCTTCTTGATGTATGGTATGAATAAAAAAATGGTAGCTTGAGGAGTGCACGCAAAAAATGTTGCTGATACAAGGTAAAAATAGAATTAAACCTATTTAAGTCTGCTTATGGCCTCTCATACAATACCTTGTCTGCAACGTTGCTAACCTATGGCAGTCTGTTATGCCTATACATTTTGCGAAACTTTCATACCTAGGGACTTGCATTTTCCATAAAAATCTTTATAGACACTTAAATACTCTAGCTGGACCCAGTTTATTTTTACTTCTGTGATTAAGACTGAAACTGATATAAAAGGCTGATTCTTAGTCTGCAAGGTGGAACTAACCATTAAAATTACATGAAATAAGTGATAACACAAACCTGTGAAAAGTAGGCATGCAGATAATTTAAATTTTGAGCTTTTGTTTCCTTCCCTTAAGAGTATTTTTTAAGCAGGCAATAGTTGCTGTTTGGGTGTGGAGAAAGTCCATAATAATCAATCTAGTGTAACTTCAACTGGTACTAACCTAACGATGTGCATGTGCATGAGGCTGACTGAAATTCAGTTTAATATTTTTCAGCATAGCTAAGAAAGCTGTATGTCTCATGGCAAGCAGAGTACTGAATGGTCGTCAGTCAAAAGATCCAATATGAGACACAGTGAAAAATGTTAATGCTAGATGAAATGAGATATTTAATATGGACTTCTAAATGATTACTTATTGATAAGTTGGGTGGAATCTGAGCAGCTGTTTTTCTGCAGAATGATGGTAAATAAGATTCGGTGTTGACAGAGTCAGTGTATGAAAAATTAAATTTTTTCATTTTTTCTTCCTGAAAGTATGTTTTGAATTGGTCAACCAAGTCAGGGTTTTAAACTCAGTTAAGTTCTTAAAATATGTGTGATGGAGAAGTCCCTCTATAGGACCTGTAATCATGCAAATTAGAGCTTGTATCCCCCTTGCAGCCTTAAAAGCATTATAAGGTGGGAAGTTCATTACTGCTGAACATTCCCCAGGAGATCTGAAAAGAAGGGATTTGAAGAAGAAGAAAAAGAAAAAAGTAACAAACAACCACCAAAAAACCCCAAAACACAAATATACCCAGTCAGGACTAAAATGCTCATTCCTTAAAGTTTCTCAAATGTTGCTCTGTTTCTTTAAAGTTGGCTAGAATATAAGCTTTAAAGCAATGACATGGACATTGGTTAATCTTAATCTCATATGCTTCAATTCTTGATAGATGTTTTCTGATGGCAATTTTTTATTACCAAACTCAGCTTGGTTTCTCACTGAAAATACTGAACCCAACTTCAGCTGAATAATCAAAACAGCTTGGTAAAGAAAAAGTTATGAGCTTTTTGACTGGTGATTAATATTGTTAGCCCTGGTTCAGTAAAGGTTACTGATGAACAAGTTTAATTTTTTAGGTCAACTATCATTTGATCTAAATTATGTATACATTATGTAATTGCCATTATAAAATTCTTCCAAAGAAGGCTGAAGATGATAGTGGTAGAAATTGGAATCTTAAGGGAAAGCTCTTAGAAGGGAAGTTGACATGCCTAATAAGAAGCTTAGAAAGGGCTTTCCATAATATAGTACCTTTTTCTCAGTACTGAGTGTGCTCATCTGAGTTTCTGGTTTCTACAATACATTGCCTTAATATGCTGACAATTACTAATGAGTAATGACAACAGAAGTGAAAAAATGTAAATGGGATCTTATGTTTGTTTGTAGCTTGAAATTGATTTATCCTATTGCTAACTTAGGCTATACTAACACTGTGCAAGGGTAGCTCCTTGCTCCAGTATCTCCTTATCTATACTCAGCCACCTCCCGCTCTGCGAACCTGAAGAAAGTCTCAGGGACAGAACTGTCTGTTTCAAAGCGCAAAGGACTAACTTGTTAACTACGATGGACTACCAACAACTGTGTTTCTGCAGACTGTGAGAAGCCACATGGATATGATGTGGTGGGAAGCAAACCACACTGCAGAATAGCAGAGCATTATAGCTGCTGCTTTGTAGAGTGGTGTAAATAAAAATCTCTCAAAAGCTTGGCTTTCCTTTATGCCCTGAAGTGTTTCTCAGTTTCTGCCCTGAAAATTGGGTCCTTATAGAGAAGACTATTACCTAAATAGCAAAAAAACTCAGTTTGTATTAGTTAGAACAGGATCCTGGGTTTTACTACTTAGTGTGTTCATCAACCGGTTGGCCAAGGCTAGTTCAAAATGGCACTTGGCTTCACAAATTAACCAGGCATGTCTGTTAGACTTCTTAGAGGTGAAATGGGTAAGCAAGATGTGCTGTGGCTTAGCCATCTCTTGCTGCACTCTGACTTCATGAAAAGGACTACTCTAAACCCCAAGTCAGAACATAATGTCTTCAAAGAAGCTGGAATTTTTTCTTTTTTCAGGACTGTTTCTTTTTAAGAGTAAAATTTAAAGTTTCCAGACTTATCTTTTCTGTGTGATTTGTTGTAGTTTGGTCTAGGTATGGCTTCATAGTGTGCAGTATGACTGCTGTATTTAAGAAAAAATAATTATCTAGCTTGTTATTCTTTCCTTCTCTCTACTGTCAGCTGGCAAGATTTAGACAGTGTTCTAGCTCTGTTTCAGAGGATGTAAGAATATTGAACCTCAATCCTACCCCTGCCCACTAGTAGTCAAACTTTTAAAATTTACTGTCTAGTTGCACTTGGACATAACATATTTGTTGAAATCAGCCAACATACATAACGGAATTGCCCAGTTTCACAGTATAAACATACTTTTGAACTCTTTGCAAGTAAGCTTAGAAGGAAATTGTACTCTTGGTGCAAGACTTCATATTTCCGTTGCGTGGCTCTTATGAGCCTAGTGTCAAAGTTTTCAACTCCTCTAGTTTCTTGCTTAGAGCCTGGATTGCAGCTCTTCAATTTTGTGAGGGGCTCTACTGTATTCTGTGATAGACTGAGTGCTGGATCACTTCCTATAAGTAGTTTCCTTTGAGTTGTACTTGGAATACTAAAATAGTAAATAACACTTTACAACTGCCTTTTCACCCTTCTTGCCCTTGCCTAGTTTCTTGTTTCTGCTTGTACATGGCTGTTTTTTCCACCTCCATATGCATTTGTGAAAACACCTGGTGAATTAATCCATGCTAAAACTGATCAAGCAGGATCAGGGCCCTAATCCAGACTTACTGTGCATCCACAAAGTAGCTCTTTTGGTGTAGAGGGGGGGAGGGTACAATGGAAGCTCATTGTGAAATGAGCAGGAATATTTAGGTTGAATACATGATGGCCTCTTTAAACAACTCTGCAGTCTCATAGTGTTTATTAAACTACAGGCAAAAGTTGTGTTAGTACTTCAAAGACAGAAACCACTCTCTAATTTGGTAGCTACCGAGTGACTGCTTTAAGCCTTCTTACTCAAACTGCACTCAGTAACTAAGGGCGAAGTACTCCTACGTGGTGGGTTCTTTGTGATGTGCTGAGTGACTGAGCTTCTGTCCACTGGCCCAATCTGCTAAATAAGACAGATAAAACTGAACTGCACCTCTAAATATGTTTAATAATGTCTGTTGAAGTAGTTAGCTGGAATTCAAGTTGCTTAGACTTATCTACACCTACATTAAGTACACTCACTAAGTACTCAAGTAGGGATTACATAGTGGTGTGCAAGTGAAACCTCACCATTAAAGGAGGGGATTTTTGGCAAACTGTCTCCCATCTCTTGACTAGTGATTCAAATTGCTGGAAGATATTTGCCTATCTTGTAAGACAATTACCCGCTGGCTAATGTGCTGGGTTGTGGCTGGCTAACAAAGACAAGGTGGGATGAACACTGGGAGAAAGGCAGAAGGACAGAGCAGAACTGCGTAAGCAGGTACAGCTGAGAGGAAGCTGGGCTTAAAAGCAAAGGCACAGACTTTGAAAAGTTCTTGAGAGCTGTCAGAAATTACTGTTGATATATGTAGTCAATTACTGTGAAAATTAGCGTGTTTCTTCTCTCTTTAGTTTAATTTTGGCCATCTCTTGTGTACATAGAAGAGCAAAGCTAAACCTTAATCTGAGAACATACTGCAAACTAAAGTAAATAAGCCAAATAACTTGTTTTTAAACTGACTGCTAAATATTTAAGTGCTGAAATGTAATTTTAAAAAGTTACTTTTTTCATACAACTGTCTAACTTCTAAAGAGCCTAAATAATCTTTGAAAGTGTGATTGGAGCACTTCAGAATATTTTCTTGTTTAGCTAGTAATTATATAAAGGCAGAAAATATTAGCTAGTGCCTGCCTTGTAAGAAAAAGGTATCAGCCAGCAAACGGGCAATGAACTATACAGCTAATGGCATCCTCACCAGGAATGCCAATAGCAGTGGTCTACTGCATATAAAGCAGAAAGGATAAATGGTGTCAAAACTGCATCGTGGATTTTCTGAAGATACAAGCTGGAAATTTTACTTTTTCTTTAGGAAGAAGGTTCTACTCGTGTTTCAGGTTTTAGAGGGTGGTAATTATTTATTGTTCTTGGGGTGGGAAAAGCTATATTTGATTTAAATACCTTATTAGCTCTTTCTTATGGCATGGAAATATGACCATTAAAGGTTTTTCTGTTGTTATTCATAGAAAAGACAATTGCTAGTACACACTCTGGATTTCTGCACCTATATGCTTATTCTTCTGTGGTTTATAGGGTGAGCATCTTTTGTCTGCTCAATATGAATTTACATGAGCATTTTTCAACTACCTGGAATGCAGTTTTGGTATGAGATACTGTAACCAGCATAGTAATTAATATGTCCCTATGGAGCAATTCTCTCATTGTTCTTCCTAATGTTCAAACCTGGAAGGAATTGTATAAGCTTCTCATTTTTTTTATTAGGTTACCTGAAAACCTTTTTAAGTTAGAGTGCTTCAAACCAGGTATAAGTGTATGCTAGATTGCCAAATAGAAACTTGTCCCCTAACGTTGAAGCTTTCTTAAGAAAGAACGTGAAAAAAGTTTAATATGAAGATACTTAGCAAAATCCTCAGGCTTTTTTCATACCATGAAGGACAACGTACAGAAACAATAGCTGCATAGGCAATATGCACTGCAAATGCTGCCATGTTTTTATAGGAGGACTTTATGTCAAGGGTCATAACATCTGGCAAGAGGGAGCCAATGATAGCCACAATAGTGATAGCAGGAGATCTGTTGTGTTTTTGAGGACAGAGGTGTAAGCTCTAAGAAAACACTGTAGGGCGGTGGTGCAAGCAAAGGACTCATGAGCGGGGCTGGAGGATGTGGTTGTGTGGATACAGGTAGGCGTAGGCACCAGCACCCCAGCAGTGTGGTTGTCTCCCAGAGCTCTGCTCTCAGTCAGGATTGAAAATCCAGGACTAGCCCTACGTTGAACATAAAGGACTACTTTGAGGACCCTTTCTGTCATTTAAAATGAAGTCATGTGTCTTTCAAGTTGGAAAGATACCAACTAGGGGCATGAGAAAAGCACACAACTCATGCAGTTTTTTCTTTCCTGCTACTCGCTGCAGGTGTGAAAGGGAGCACAAGAAACCATTATGAAAAATATAGTCTATACAGTATATAAAGTTGTGTCAAATTCTAGCTCCGCTTTCACTACACATTTTGCAAAACAAATGGGTTACTGAATTTAATATGCTGTCAGCTTTTTCTCAGCAGTAATGGATATTCTCTTCTAGATGCAAATCCAGTGACAGGATGATGCATGTGCTAGCTGGGACAAGTGAGAGCTCTGGGTTGTGAAAAAAAAAGTTATTTTTTCTGTTGATGGTAAGATAGCTCTTCCACTTTTAATTAAAAGCTAGTAATGAATCTGGGGATTTTTTTTTTTTGTTTCATTCTAGGTAGAAATAGAAATGCATGGAAGAGGGTAGTCTAAAAATATAAATAGTAAATATTTTGGAATCCCAACAGAAAACAAAGTGACCACAGTCTTACTAGAGTTCTGTGAGATCTGTCTTCACTTTTCAAGCTGTCAGTAACTTTCTATTGAAATAAGAACTGTTGTAAAATCTTTTCAGACCCAGACCTACCAAATGCATTTCCTTTCATATCTTAGTGGCTTTTTCTTTAATAATTTCAACACAGTGTTGAATCATTTCAGCTGGCAGGTGTGGCAATACCATAGGGCTTAGAAATGGGATGAAGTAACAAGAGGTTCTCAACTCATTATTGGCTTTTATCAGCTGTGATACAGAACAAAATGTCATTGGTTTTAACTATGTTTGCACTCAGTCTGATATCACTACCCACAAGACATCTGCTGGGAGATGTAATTTTGTCACACTGGTAAGTGTTTTTACCAGGGGAATGAGTTGAATGTGTGTAGTTAATGATAGGACCCATCTGCTATTGTGCTGTCAGAAACATCTTCTATCTAGATGTAAATATTTTACATAAGCTGAAAAAGACAAAGGCTAACTTGGTTTCCACAGTTTGTACATAGACCAGTGCAGCAAAGGGTAAAACATTAGTCACATATCTTTTGGCTAGATTGGCTGGGGATGAGAAAAACTAGAATAGATTTCTACTCAGATTGCAAGCGTATTTCTACTGGCCTCTCTTATTAAGAAAGACATAGTTACTGCAGGGGAAAGAGTTAAAAGACTAGGGAGAGCAGAAGATAACCAAAAATGAAGAACAACTTTGTATCTCCAACAGGTGAGTGTATTGTATGCTGTAACTGATCCTGCTCACAGATTAATAATTGAATGAGCATGTGAGGACACAGGAAAATAGATATCAACTAAAGAAAAAAAACTTTCAATGTAAGAAACATTTGAAAAACATTTAATGGTAACACATGATTTGAACAAAGGAACAGCCGAAAAGTCCAGCAGGGAACAGCCTATGTTCTGAAGTGACCCTTTACTGGTTTTGTTTGGTTTTTTTAAGACTTGCTGATCAGAACACTCTGTCATTATTTTGTCAACTGTATATGGGCTTTATCTTCTGTAATATTTTTAATTTTGGGCACTTGGATCTTTTGGGCACTCCAAAAAGCTTGAAAACTGCAATGATCGGGATAGGAAGAAAAACCCCATATTCAAGTTAATTTCCCCATTTTCTTTATATCAAACAATGATTTTTCCCTTTGCCACTTAAGTTGTATCTGGAAAAATACAAAAACTTTGCTGTGAAAATGTGAATTTTGGTGCTATTATCTGTGTGTCTTGATCATTAGCAATTTGTCATTTTCTTGTAAGGTTATCTGGGTTGCTAAAATCTGAGTTCAAAGGCAATGTGCTTGGACCATCCAGACTACATGAGGTATTTTTAGGCAAGCCCTATGTCAGCAGGCTCAAGGGAGATGCGCACCATGCACTCCGGCGGACTCTTGGGTGCACAGCAGCCATGCCAGCAATCATTAAATCTCCCAGTAACATCACTGTGTGCTGCAGAGGAACGTATTTTTGAAGGCACATTTAGTAGGAGGTTCCAGTATCCCATCCTCCCTCTCAGATGAACCACTGCAGCTGATATTTGGCTATTAGCACTGTCATTTTTTCCTGCTGAATGTTTTTAAGACAACTTGCCTTCACAGTAAACCAGCATTTCCAAGTTGCATTTATTCCTTTTGATGAATTGTTGAAAGTTCTAAAATTACTGTTTTATCTTGAAATAGCAAGTGTTAAGGAGAGTTTAAAAAAAAATCTAAACTCAAGAAAGCTAGAAGCTTGAAAATTGTACTTATTCATGCTTTTGTTTCTTTCAAGTATGCGCACGATTAAGAAGAGAGCAAATGCAATTACCTCACCTGTTCTCTAGACTACTACAGATATGACCTGAAATTATTTTTCTTACTTTCCTCTTATTGAACTGAAATTCACAGCCAAATTAAAGGTGGTTTCCCACATCATCTTCTTTTTCCAGCTGAATTTAGTAATTAAGATTAAATGACTGCTTTTAAATGCCTGCAACCACCATACTCCCTAAGACTGATTGCTTAGTGTGGTGCTTTGCGTTGTTGTAAGGTCTTCCTTGGTATAAAATTATGGGATTTTTATTCTTTTCCCTGTTAGCTAGAAAGACAAGTGTATACTGCCTGGTAGAGACAGCACTGGGGGTGCTGAAAAGGGTATGTTTATTCATGTAATGTCTCACTTATTTTGTTTTACTTCACAAAGATTTTTGGCATGTCCCTTTCATTTCTGAACATGAAAAATGCCTGTCCTTGGCTTTGGCCCCTGCCACTTCCACTCTAATCCTAAGATACCTTCATGTCTCCCTAGGACATTACACTGGTAACTACTATTTTCATCCCTGTGAATTTTTTTTCTTCCCTTTTTTCT
Organism: Gavia stellata; assembly: GCF_030936135.1. Lineage (NCBI taxonomy): Eukaryota > Metazoa > Chordata > Aves > Gaviiformes > Gaviidae > Gavia > Gavia stellata. The sequence goes on from NC_082594.1 coordinate 121,062,331, forward strand.
GGTTTGGTAGGCAAAAGATTTTACCTTTGTTGTTAATTTCACACGTTCCTCATAGGGAAGAAGAGTCATTGTTCTAAACTTCAGGTTTACTTGGTTATTTATTATGCCTTTTCATGCAGGGTTTGGATGAGTTAGTGTTTGAGCTAGTGTTTGTACAAGTGACATGACAGGAAGGGTCATTATTTCCATTGCTGCCCTCTGGGGAGTTTGTTAAATCTGATGCGAAGGCTGTGATATTTTCAAGCTCAAGTATTCTGTTCTCTTATGGCAGATGCTTCCTCTGTTTCTTTCTCAATTTTCACTTTTTTGCTTTTGCGAATGTCTTTGCGTCCTCTACAAGTCCTGCCAGAAAGTCCGTGTTTTTAGCAGTAAGATTACATTTTGCAGCATCCAAATGTGGAGTAATTTGCTCATAGTGCCCAAGCTGCTTCTTACAGGTGTGTTGAAAGTTGAAATTTTTGCTAGCTTTACAAGGGTACAGGCTTGCTTTCACAACCGTTTAAGCTTCCTGTTTGAATCACGAAATAGTTACGGAGTAATATTTCTTCAGGTGACAGGAACATGTTTTCCAGTAGTTGAAGAACAAGGGTTCATATACAACCATGTGTAATGTTTTTTAGATTTTTTTTTTAATTTTTATTGTTAAGCAGTAGTTTCATTTAGTAGTGCTCTTCACTAAAATGCACTGCGGTAATCTCTGCTACGCAACACTTCAAAAAAAGTTAAGGCCAATCAACCCTGTTATCTTGGTATTGTTTCCTTTTTGTCTATATCATGTGGAAAAGTAAAGTATGATAGGTCTGTTACGAAATTGATTCTATTATTTGTTTTCAGTTTAAAAACATAAATCCCTCATAAACCCCATATTCTTCTGCATCTTTCTCTATTCTGAAGCTGTACGTGTGTTCAACTTAATTTTACTGTGGAAAATACAGAATTAAAAATAACAGGGGGTTTTTTTGGGGGGTGGGGGGGGGGGGGTGGGGCGGGGCGGGGGGAACTTCCCCCATTGAAATATATACTATCTGGGGGAAGCTGAAGTGTTTCTGCTAACTGTCATGACTACATATATTCTGGCATGGACAGCTAATAATCACATGCTGCTTTTCCTGTTAAGGGTAAACCAAAGACACCCTATTGCCTTTCCATCTTTCTTGATGGTGGAGATGTGGTATGTCCTTCTTGGCTCTGATATGCATTCTTGCTAATCTTTTGAAATACTTAAGTTTTACATAAAATGTATGTCTGAAGTTAAACATATCACAGATCAATTTTAACATTTTAAAATTATGTAAAGCTTAACTTTGAGTTGTGTTTTCTTTAGTAATGATTATTAGTGGGCATCTGTTGTCATGAGATTAAAGTGCCCCTGGTAGCTACTACTTTAGATGTATAAAATAAGTCAATTAAATACTCCCTTCTTAGTCAAAAACAGAAGGAAAAAAAACTAAAAACACCCTAGTAATCCCAAACTCCACCTTCTAGCCTTGTTGACATATGGCCACAAATTGTGAAATTAATGGTAAATTAACCCCATCACTGGGTAATACCAGCATTAACTCAAATGTTGCATCATTTCTTAAGCTGAACTTAACATTCAGAAATTCAAACTGTTTCTTACAGTTTCTTAAGGAATGTTATGTTCCCACCTTGCCTTAGACAGCCAGGGACAATCTGAATAAGTCACTGTACGTTCTTGCTTTTTCTTTCTCCTACTGTATCAATATTAGCCTATACTACTTGTAACAGGCTGTAATATTATTGTGGTTGAAATAATGACACTTATAAAACAAGTTACAGTCCCTAGATAGATCAAGATTTCTATACTGATTTCTCTGTTTAGCTATGTCATCCTTACTTAAGTCCTAAGGAAGGAGATAGTTTTAAGGCAGAACTAGCTTGTCATTTGAAATTTTTCTGCACTTAATCCTAAAGGTGTAGATGAAAACACGTAAATTAATTCCTTCTGAAAGAAAAATGCTGAATGTTGTTTTGTCTACAGTCAGCGAAATGTGGTTGCCTTGGGAATCGATTGAGAAGTTTTAAAAACATTGGCCATGACACTACATGTGATTGCTGGTAATCTTGCTTCTTGCAATAACTGGACACGGAGCCAGCTCAAGGTTCTCTCATTTTCTGTGAAAGTTGAAAGATGTGCCTGCTTTACAAGCTCACTGGCAGTATTTCATGACAGTTAAGACTCCCTCATGTCAATGTCTGGTGATATGTTCTTGATCCTAGTGTTACCTGGGAGTAAGAGGGTTTAAGTACCCTGGGCATCTTTTAAGAAAAGAAGCCCTAAGTAGAGCACACTTTCTAAGGCTTCATGTAAAGTCAAAGCCTTTCTCTGTGCTGTAACCTTCTTCATATCCACATCATTAAATACCTACATGTTGGCCATAATGTCCCTTGCTTTCTTTTAAAGCCTTTGCCAGGCCAAACTTCAATGCACACTGAGGATAAGGCAGTAGGTCCTACCTGAGATAAACTTTCTGAAGCTGTCCCAGAGAAGCTGCCATCAGGTAGCTGTTATTTCAGAAGAGATATGAGGAGCCCAGATGCTTGAATTCTCTTCCTATTGGTGCCGGGAAGTGGCAGGCACTACATTCATCTACAGGAAGCACTGTTAGCTGCTGCCACCTTTGTCTGGCTGTGGTTGGTAGAATTTCTCCGAAGACATGGACTTGGCTGTAGAGGATTTCTTCCTCTCCTTGGTACTAGCAAGACTCCAGAGGTGGCCTGGAGCAGTGTTGGCTGCTGAATAAAGGCATGCTTCCCCTTTTGAATGATGATAGAAAGCAGTAGTCATGGAGTACTCCTGTAGAGCTGACCTGGCAAATTGAGATGGGAAGAGATCATCTGGATTGAATAAAAAGTTTGTTCTAAAGTTCTCTTTTTTAGAGTCTTGTTGCACCACCTGCAGTTTATCTTATGCATGGGAATAGAGATATGACTTTTTTGCTGGGAGGTCTTGTAAACAGCACACCAATGCGTCTGCTCTTGCCTTCTGAAAAGGTCTTGCTATGCTCTATCTGCAGTTCTACTTAAATTCCCTTGAGAGCAGGCACCAGTTTTCAATGGCAGGCGTTTGCTGCTGCTGCTTGTCCTCTCCGAGGGGTGGGCTGCTAGCCGAGATCCATATCCTGCTGGAAAAAATGGTTAGAGGTTAGGTCAAAGACCCAGGCTAGGCCAAACACAGTGTTATCTGTAGTCTTGCTGATTCACAGTGACACTGGAGGCTAATGCTTGAGATATTATCTGTGGTGCTATTGTTGTGTAACAAAAAATACAAATATAAACGTTTGCAAGGTGATCTGAAAGGGATGTTGTATCAGTCTGGATATGGTCAGAACAAACTGTTTGGTAACAAGTCTAGCACTTCGTAGTTTGAAGCAACATGCTTCTGTGTGATGTTAACAGTATGTCTTGGGAGCAGAAGAAAGACACTGATGAGAGTTTAGGCATTAGGTTATGTGCTGTGCTGGATGGATGTAGGACTTTGGAATTGGAGTTAAGTTCTAATAGACTCAAGGTATAATTGTCCACCTGGACAATTAGCATTCTTTGTTCTAGCAGATAACTCTGAGCATTCAGCTTATTGAACTGCCCTCTGAGCTCTGCCCTTTGAGCACTCAGGTGATACGATGCAATCTTTGTAATGTAGCAATGTTCCTGAAGCAGAAATATTGTTCTGAAATGCAGTCGAGTTAATACATCGTATACTCTTGGATGCAGCTGTGCTGACTGAACAGTGAAATGGGACTGGTAAGGGCTGGGGCTCATGTTGTTGTATAGGCTGTATAGTAAGTCAGAATAGTATGGTATCATCTTCCTCCATTATTGCTACGTTCATCTTTTCTCTTCAGATGCATCAGGATTGCACCTAGCCTTGATAGGCTTATGTAGTTCCATTGATAGAGCAGTAAGGACAACTACATAATCTGAAACTTGGCAACATCTGTATAATTAATAATAAACATGCAAGTGCAGCAGTCCTAATTAAATGGTACCTTTGTCTGTCTTGTTACTTCAAACACAAAGTCTTGTGTGGTTCTGGAATTCCATTTCAGTCACCAGGGAATGCACATTTAGGCAGACCCTGCTGGACTTTGCAGATCTGTAGCTCGGGAGGGTTCTCCCTGCCCGACGGCTGCCTCAGTGTTGACTGCTGCTCAACCAGTGCCTGCAACAGTGCTAATCCCCAGGTTGTCATTAATAAACTTAGTCTATGTCAACTACAGTAACTTGTGATTCATTGTCTGTACTAGAAAACTGTCAGACCATTCCTGGCATGATTTTGGCACTTAAGAGCTATCACTGTCTTGCAAAAATTTGCTGTCACAGCTCAGAATTGAGCACGGGCAGGGCCATTCTCAACAGGCATTTAGTGAGACTTGGATCTAAAGGGAGTTTTCCAGCATAACTGTAGGCTCTTTTATGCCAACTGGCATGTCTAATTTTTGTCCCTGGGTATGTTTGATTTACTAATATAGGCAGAGGTTTTTCTTGTTAAATTTCTAACCCTTCCCTACTAAAAATAGAGACTTAAAGGTCAAAGTATTTTCAGACTACCTGAGGTTCCACTGAGAGATTAAACTTATCTTTTTGACAAATTGGATGATGGGTATGTAAAACTTCCCTGTCAGCTGTGACAGGGAAAAATCTTGGACTGAGGACTGCACAGTCCCTGTAGGGTTGTATTTTCCCTAGTCTACTGAGTGTGTAGTATATGTCTCCTTCAACTACACCAAAATGCAGGGGAGAACAGATTCTTGAGGACACTTGAGATGACATGACCAGAAACCGGAAAAAGATTTATCTTTGGCTCTGAAATTACCTTTTACCTAGCTAAAGACTCATTATGCATTCAAAATCTTGTAGAAATAAGTGTGCTGTTAGTCTTTTTTTTGACTTTGGAGATTCTGGAATTCCTGTAGTGTGAAGTTGTAGGAATGATCCCTGTTTTGTTGGATCATGATTTCAGAAAGTGTTGGTTGGAAAACATGCATGGATACTTGGAAGGTCAGAAGAGTCTGCTAGTATATCCATGGTCAATAGGTCTCTTGAAAAGCGAAGAGCTGCTTGATAGTCTGAAGGCATTCATGCTGTCCGATCATGCATGGCTAAGCAGAGAATTGCGGCTTTCCCCTCATCTAAAGGGGACGGTCAAGAGATGATTTTCATTTAATTTTTTATTAGTTTTGTGAAAATAGCAATCAGCAACTCAAAGGAGCTTTGGACTGGAAGACACACTTCCACTGAGAATACTTTTTGCCTTCCTTTTGTTCATGAGATTTTCTAGTATTTTGTTTCTCTCATAATTTCTGGAACTTGTGGGGGTTTAGATTGAGTGCATAAATGCATTTCTTTGTGTAGGTGTTCTATTTTTTTTGTTACTTTTTTTTATTCACCTGCTGACTGTCCACCTCCAAACTCAGAAATGACCGAACTTTTTTCACTTGTAAAGCTGGTATGTCACACATCCCAACCAGTAGGCTACTCTTCACTAGAGTAATATGTGAAAGTTGGTAAGGGTCTGCTGATATAATACTAAAGAAGCTTTGAAGACTACTTAATTGTGTGTGGTTGATAAAGTGTATTTTAACTTGCAACTGTAATCAGGTCTGTGTTATCCTATTAAAAAAGCCAATCATGAATCAAACTATAATTAACCCACCTAGAGGTATTTATGCTGCTCGGTTAAAACCTTGTTTTTTCTAGATAATTGCATGATACAGACAAGACAAGTATGTGATGAAAATGAATTCTTTGATATTTTGATAGCAATATGCTTATTTTGTGATTAAATTATTCAGCCGATTGTATCATGCTGTAAATGTATTTGTATTGTATAAATAAGTCAACATGCTCATAGTAAATAGTCATAGTTCCCCTGTACTAAAGGTGGGTTAGATTCCCTGTGTTTGCCACCACAGTTTGAGAGCTTTCAGATTTCTATTGTTTTGGACCACCTTTTTCTTTAATTGAACTGTATGAGTTTGTTCTTAGCTGGTATTTATGTTTTAGTTTGCTACTATTGCAGACTTGAACAGGTTTGCTTGCTGAAAGCCTTGTCTACTTTTTCTGGTTATGTTACCTGATTTAATCAAATATATTGCCCTCATCTACAGACCCCGTCTTTCACAGGGAAAAAAATCAACAATCCTATGCAGGTAGAAACAGTCTCACCCCTGGAAGTCCCAAAGGGTGGCCAGTGTCATGCAGTTGAATTTCCTTTTCTGAAGTTGCTCATGAAAGAACTCTGCCATTATGACAAATTTTAATACTTGACATTGTGACACTCACAAAGCTGAAGGTCTTGTAAATGGGTGAGGGTCTCATGGACAACATAAACGTGTGTAACACACATGCATTTGAACCCAGCAAAATGCCTGAAAGACAGTAATTTTGACCCTGCATATAATTTGGGAGTTGCTTGACCTTCAGGAAAACAGCCAAGGCCTCACTAAATCATTGTCTTGTCTGTGACAGTTGGCCTTCTCTGCCTTAGCTTCCCTGCTGTGGCTCAAGGTGTTTTGCCACTCGAATGATGGTGTAGTGAGGGGTCAATATCCTGCCCATTTTCACAACACAGTCTCCTTAGGGTGCTAGAGGGGTGATGGTTTTGTACCTTGAATTTAAACATACAGGTGTGCTGCATAAAGGTAAAAAAATAAATCGTTAGCTTGTGAAGTTAAACCTGTTAAAAAAAGAAAAGTCGGAAAAACTACTTAAAGAAGAAATTTGGTTAATGCACTGCGTTAGTGAATGCACAGAGAGGGGCAGGCAGGCGATGCCCAGAAAGCATTGAAGACAGCTGAGTATTCCCAAAGTGTTTCTTCAAGTGATATTTATCCAAAAATGATGTGGCTTTCATTAAATTCAACAAAGCAATAGCATGTGACATTTGTATCATTTGTGTAGTGGTCTCACAAGTGGGCTGCTTCAAATCTATCCTGTATACTAATAGATAAAGTAAGTTTATCTTTTACATGACTCTCACCTGTTGTCTTACTTCTTCACTTTTAGGATAGATAACATTTTTTTCCTTTCCTTGTCTTAGAAAATATGGTATTCCTTCCTTATGTAACATTGCCTTTTCTGTGCAATGTGTCTCTGCTGACTTTGACCAAGGTGGATGTGCTTATTCAGAAATTCAGATGGAGATTGTGTTTTTAAATAGGCAAATGTACAGTGCTGGCCTTTGGAAAAAAAAACCTCTCTCAAATCCAACTCTGCCAGTTGGCATGAAATATCCTTGTAATACTTTGTCCTTGCTATTGCTGAGAACCTGAAATGCTATGTATGAAATACTATGGTTCTGTGATGTTGCATCTATTTGGATCTTAGAAATAGGACCTCTCTGTCTATAGATTTCCCAGACTTCATCCTTTTGAAAGAGAAGCTGAATTTCTCATTGTGCTTTTTATATTTTCCTTTTCAAAATATACATTGCAGCCCTGTTATTGTCAGTAATTCCTGCTACAAAAAAAGGATGAAATTCTAGTTTCTAAGGAATGCGAAATAAGACATCCAATATATTCAAATTTTGTTATAACCGCTTATGAGTGGTATCTTCTTTGGTACACTTTTTGATTATCACGGTTGTGGATAAAGATGAAATCAGTAGTCATTGCCCTCTGAGCAAACTCTTGAGAAACCTTGAATATTGGGATGTAGTTCTATATGTTCTGAAGTTGTATGGATAGGTTAGTAAAAATTATTTTCTTAGGATTTCTCTTCAGATTATTGAGAGACTTCTCTCCAGGATTCTAATGATTTTTTTTGTTTTCATGTATGCATTTTTTTATTAAATCTGGTGTATTTCAGAAATGGCAGCTTTTCAAGCAACTAGCCTGAGGGGTTTAATACAAAACATAAAAAGAATAGTCAAAACTTTGCATACTTATGTGAACTCATTGGAGTGCTCTGTGTGTTACTTAACTATGTTGTGATTATAACTATTTGCATTAGTCCAAATATTTATATAATGCACAACTGTGAAAGTATGAGGTGCTAAGTAGAGAATGAATGTTTTCTTTACAAGAGAGGTGTTTGTTTCTTGGAGCAGATGAGGTCTGCATGATTTCAGGAAAACAATTTTCAAGGTTTTTGGGAAAACATGCATAGCACAATATCCCAAGGAAACATTTGTTTCTTCTCTTCTTATTCATACATCTTGTACTTGTCAGCTGGCCTTAAACGTGGAGCAGAACCAAACCCAGCATTTGTAATTGCGATGTTAATTCCTTTCTATGAATTGGAATGAGCTTTCTCATTTTCAGACCAGTCCCAGACACCAGTCTGAAAGAGGAGACAAAGCAATGTTGTTAACTGTTCAGCCAGGGCCCCGTCTGTGGCTCTGGTGGGCATGCCATCATCCCCGGGGTGCAGGGCACAAGTCAGAGGCTGCAGGGAGTTCTCTTGTGAGGTGCTAAATTCACACCTGGTTTGAATGTAGTTTCACTGCAGGGCCATCTTCTCCATTGCAGTGTCTTAAAGTTAGCATAACCAATAAATGTCTCTTAAAAAAAAAAAAAACATGTTCAGTGCATTAGAGCCTTTTGGTTTTTAAATTTATTTTCCTCTTTTGCTGTCATGACACTCAATTACACTGTTTAGGCAATTATTTGAGCTCTATCATAGATCAGAAAACAAGTTCCAATACTGGCAAAAAAATACATTTTAAAAAAAAAAATCCCTTTTTCAGTTAAAGGGAATAGAAAGCACAATGAGCAGAGCAAGCTATGTCCTATTGATAGCCCTTGTTTAGGGCAGATAAGGCCTTCTGATCCAAGACATTGTTGATTACTAGAACTTTGCTTTTGTTTTCTGCATACCCAGATACATGCCTGAACCTTGAAAGGTGGCCTTAATACAGCTATTTACATTCATCTGAATTAAAATGTCTATCTAAAACTACAACAATAAAGCAGTGAGATATATCAATAATTGTGCCAGAAAACTAGGAACTGGATGATATTTGGCATATGGAGATTGCCATGTTACCTGGTGGTTCTTGTTTATCAATGTTTATGAGCAGGCAAGAATGTTAAGCTTTGTGCTTGAGTGAACTAAAATGTCAGGTGAGTGCTGCTAAGTTTTTATTGCAGTCTTTATAGGTAGCCAAAGCTGACAGCCTGAGCTCTGCTTTTCCTTTCGAAGCTCCTGGGATAGAAATCATTTTCCACCTGTTATGTGGGCAGGAGGTGTTTGCAATGGGCACTAATTGATTTGATGGGCCTACCCTGGAAGACAGGAGGATCTTTCAGGAATTTTGTGACATTGTTTTCAAGCAAAATAGATGACAGGGAATGCACTGTTGTGGGATTTTTTTCTGTGTTGGTAGACATTGTTAGTTTCAATGAAGTTGACTGGGAATTGAAAACAAAACTTCGGCAGCCTCAGAATAAATTAGAATAAAATCAAAGACAATACTTGCGTGGTGCCCTGTGAGGAAAATCTGTAAACTTGAGTACAGTTCTAATGGACAGAGATGCTGTTCTCATGCTAATGTTGCCAGTAATGAAGAAATGTGGGAACAAAAATACAGTCAGTATGTGTTATACAAGCAGAATTGTGCTGAACCAGGCTGAATAGCGGTGTTCTCTATGGGATGCCAGCCAACCCTTTAATGCTTACTGCTACTGCAAAAGCGTTTGCTAATCCTGCACTGGGAATTGTTTTTCTAAATCATGTTGGGACTTTGATTTCATTGTAATAGAGCAAGGCAAGAGGGGCTTGGGTCTGAGACTCAGGACAGATGGTTTGTCTTTTTGGAAGAAGTGTGCTTTGTAACGGTGCGTCATGCTGGAATTGCAGCTGACAAGAGCCCGCACGAGGCCCAGCGCCTTCAGAGAGGCACTTTGCTGTCTAATTCCTGGGCTCTGTTCTTACCCAGTAAAGCTGCCTATCACAGACCCGGGTACGTTTGCAGCTCTCTTGTCTTAACTGCTGGAAGTTACTCTTGAAAGCTTTTTCAGTTGCGACACAGAAGGGTGACAGTTGTGTCAACACTGTATGGGAGGAAAAAGGAAAAAACCAGCTAGTCTGGCCACCAACGCTTTGAATTTCGGGATTTGGCAGTGTTATCTTACCCTCCACAGAAGTTGCATCAGAAAGTCAGTTCTTAAATGCTGTGGATAGAAATATGCTCGTCTCCTTAGCGTTTAGATGGCAAGGAGATGTAGCTGAGGGCATGTGTTCAGCGTAGCTTCTTTTTTCCCTAAAAATCCACACTGAACTATGCTGCATTTTGCAGATCAATAGATAAATATCGGGAGGGCAAGAGGAAGAGAGTTTCATTTTGTGTCAAAATATGGAGCTCTATTTGTGATGCTTGTGTAGATATACCTGAGCGACAGAGTGGGAATTCACAAAGGGGGTAAATGAAGAAAAGCCTACGTTGCTCCCTGCTGAGATTCCTGTTAGGAGACTAGAGAACATTCCAACATGCATAAAGATGAACTATTGCTGAAGACAACTGAGGAGTTTTGTATTAATGGTGAGTGCATGTGGAAGTACCTAGCTGTGCAGATGACTGCTGTAGGAAGTGATCTCTGCGTAGTGGAATCGGAGTGGCTCAGCTCCTGTGGCTGCCTGGCAGGATACCCGGGTGAAGGCATCTTGCATCAGAATCCTTCTCCCATTCCTTTTTTTTTGCCGATTTTGTTGCTTTTTAATGCCAGTTTTAAGGGAAGCTGATCTTTTTCTAAAACCTGCAGAAACAAAGCCCAACTAAATAGGGCAATGATGAATGAGGAATGGTTTCAATCAGTTTCTCAGTGTCAGTGTAAGTTTCTATTAAAAATATGAATCCAGCTGAAAAATCCTTCCTAGTCATTATTTTTAAGGTAAATCTCCCTGGAAATATAATTATAGGCTTAAAAAATTGCATTTAATTAAAAATTATATAATTTCAACCTTTTAGTTTGTAATAAATGTTCTGCTTTCACCTTGCATTAATGTGTAATGTTCCTATTGCTTAATTATCGTTTTACTATCTAAGTAAATGTAAGAGCATTTGTGAGAGAGTACTTAAATACAAAATACAGATTTCAAAATAATAGAATCACAGGGTTGTAAACTATTAAGAAAAGAGCTAATAGTGGGGATGCTGCCTCAATTCCTTATTAGTGACAGGACATACACAACAGCAGTAAACAAATCTGTAAGCATAAAGCCAACCCAAACACAGCTAACTCATGAGTAAAAAAAAAAGTCCACATTATATTTTTTGATAATCCTTGGCTGTGCTTTTTGTTCATTTGAGTTATATGTCATTTCTTAGACCTCTGTTCACTTCTCACCAACTATGAATCCTCAGACACCCTTTTATCTGACTTGGACATCTTTATCTTGCACTCAGGCATAGAAGTATACAGATAACTTAATTATTCATTAAATTTTATTATTGCTTTTAATTAAAAGTCTTTACAAAGTCAACATTGAAATGTCTGCCTGTTATGTTTATAGGTAAGTTAATAAACACTTACTTGCCTTGCTCATTAAGAGAATCTAATATTACTGCTCAGCATTTTTGTAATCTCAGTCTAAAGCCCACAGAACTTCTTCATAAATCAGATTAAAAAAATACTTTCTTATAAAGCTAAATGACCTTATACATCAACGTTTCCAGATAAGATCTAGTGTAAGCTACTCCAAAGATAGAGAACATCAGTCTTAGGTGATTCATTTCCTCAGCTACTCTCAATGCAATTTAGTGAATACATAGTCTCTGCAATAAAAACTTTTCCCAAAAGGCTGAATATTTATACTAAGATGTACTTAATAAGTAGAAAAATTGCATCATCTCTTGCGTAAGAGCTATGTAAGTTGCATATGAAAAATGGAATAAAAAAACTTAATAACACTGTATTCATTTTTTAAAATGAACCATTTCTCTCAAAAACAGTGTTTCTCTCTTACTTCACTACAGAAATCACAAGGGGAGCTCTCATTATGGCATCAACTAATACGCATTTTACTGTCCTTCAGTTTTCTGGGAAATCATTATTGTAAAATTAACTGCATGCGCATTCACAAACACATTCAAGAATGTTGACTTTTACTTGTCCTAGCTGCAGGATGAGGAACTGTGGTTTGCATGAAAGAACTGCAAGTCAGGAGTGATCATTTTTTTTTTGTTTCTGGCACAGATTGCCTCTGCTTCCTGGGTGAAAGATGGGGAAAATAATTATTTACATGCTAGGAAATAATTTTAGCAACTTGAATGTGAAGCATTTTGGAAATCTGAACTTAAAAGCTAAACTGTGAAATCCCATGTGGTCATTTTTTTCAGTTTGCAAGAAGAGAACCAAGGAGAAATTAGAAAATATTATGTCACTCTTCTATTGTAAAACAGAACAAAATTTTTTTGGGGGGAGAGAAAGTATGCCATCTAGAATAATGTCCATGGGTGGACCTCACTGCTCTTAAACCTTTCTCAGATTGAGATTGAAGATGGGGTTTCAGGGGTACGGAGCAGGGAGTGTAGCTCCTTGATGGAGCCAGGCAGATATGGCCAGTGGCAAAGCCGGCAGCAGGAGGAAGGTCAGATTTCCCTCGGTCTGTATTTCAGGGTGTGTAGGGTGAGCAGCCAAAAGTGTTCTTGGGGTGGCAACCAGGGTGGAATGATTTAGAGATGAACAAATAGTTGTTTTCCGTCCACAGCCCAATTCAGAAATTACCTAAGTGTCAAATAAGACATAAGCTATATCATGGTAGACAACCGACCAGGTTAGGGAGCAGTAGAAATTCAAAGGTTTGTCAGTCAAGTCACTGTGCAACAAAAAATTCTCCTTGATAGCCTGTGTCACCCAGCAAAAAGCCGAGAGTCGATGGTTGCCTTTGCCTTGTAAGGGACATTCTCATACAACAGACAGATAAACCTCTCCTATGTGGAACAAACTAACAAAAACTGGTAAACAGTGTATTCTGTGAGAGCAGCTTATTAAATATGCAGTAAGTATGGGAAAAGATATCAACAAATGTAGATGTTGGGTTATTTTGCTAGGGTACTTGGGACTACCCTCTCCGAGTGGCTGATTCGTTGTTCTCCAACAGCTTAGTATTTAGCTATCAAACAGTAAATAGCATACCTAGAAAGAATACTGTTCAGCCTTTGTCAACATATATCTTTTACACAATGCTGAGCTTAAGATCAGACAAAGATTTACAACTTAGTTCTTCCTCAAAATAGAGGCTGGTCCTCAGTGCAGCTTTCACTATTCAATTTCATGTACTCCAAAAGAATATGTTGCTTGTACCATAATTGTATGTTTTGTTTGGGGAACTTCATTTGTACTTAGGATCCTAAAATAGATCAGTTCTTCATGTCCTACTCGCAGAAAACCTCCCAAACACAATAGGTGAAATAGCTGGTTTTTTAGCAGGCTGGATTTGTGTTTAATTATAAATTCGGGAATAGCAGAGCTAAATAAAATAGCATGGGAACAGTTATCAGTATTCTCCAGCCTGTGCTGACTGAATTGGCCACAGTTAGAAGGGAAAAGATCCTTTGCTTTAGGAAGCTGAAATTACTAGTGTTTAGGAGGTGGCATCTATCAAGGAGGGAGAAGAGGCTGCTCTGTGAGCAAGTTAAGTGATGAACTCGAGTCTCCTGCAGGTTTGTGCTCCTCATCCCTACAGCTGTAGATCATCTTTTTTTTTTTTATTGCCTTCTGAGCTGCCTCCCTCCCAGGGATACAGTATCCCTGCACTGTGACTCTTCCAGCCTATTCCTCTGTCCTTTGTCTGGCTGGACAGAAAACAGCCCTGGACTTGGCTGCTTTGGACCTGTACATATGCTGTGTGTTGACTCTGGGGATGATCAGAAAAAAAAACCAACTTGGAAACTGCTGAGGCTTGTGGCTTTCCATCCATTAAGATAGGAGTTTGGACCTGTCTTATTTTTGAGGCTGCTTGTTATCATGAAGCAGGGGGACCTTCATGCCTTGGAAATTCCTACCCCTCTTCACATTGGGCTGAAACAGCCCAATAAGCGCAATGGTTCCTGGTGGCTCCCTCAAGTTCAGTTCCTTTGGGTAGCCAGGGTGGAAATGGCTTTTGGCATTCTTGAGTTTCATGAGAAAATTAAATGCATGGCAATTCATGCTTTCTGGTAAACAAAATAATGTAATTGAAGTCGTTAACTACTCTCAGCTTTTGAAGCCCACTTTCTTAGCTCTGTTACTTTATTTTCATTTCACTAGAATCCAGGAAGAATCCCTTTCCATGTAGTGTTTTTTTCTTCTAGGTCGTCAATATCATTACTGTAAAAAAGGCTCATTTGTTTTTATAGTTCTATTGTTAGCTTGCTTTTGACAAGAGTAAAAAAAAAGTTGATATTTAGTAGCCACAATTGCTATGAAGAGACACCAACAGACAAATACATTGCACAGCTTTGTGCTAACATGCTGGCTGTCAGTACTGAATGTGTTTACTTTTCCGAATTACTGTCATCTTTAGCTGTCCAGGAGGAAAAAAGATAACTGTTAGCAGAAGTAATTTCCAAGGACATAATAGTTAAGAGGAGGTGTCAGTTTGTCCTAATGCATTTCAATACATGCTCTTTTTTTAACATTATCTACTTCTCAGGCAAATTAATCCTCTAAAATACAGCTTTTTGTATTGAATGTAGCTGTTTCAATGGTTATTTCCTATGAAGGTGTTAATAAGTCAGAATGCTTGTGAACATGCAATTTAGGGCTTCCAGTACAGAAACAGCTGTTAGCATTGAGTGGTTGTGTATACTCTGTCAGTGAGGGTTTATTGCTGCCCTGGGTGAGCCATTTTGGCATTCCAGGATATGCTCAGTCTTAATAGCTGCCCAATATTTAAGGGAGAACAGCTTGGATTTCAGGCCCCGAAAGCTCTGACATTCCTTTCTTGCATGGTCCCAGAGGGCCATGTGGAGCCTTTAATGGTGAACAAGTAAACATTAGTCTGGTGGCTTGAGCAATTCAGGAGATGAAATGAGACAGAAGTTGTCTCTGCAGGTGGGTTAACAGCTGCTGCCAAGTGCCTCTCTATCTAACTATCTCAGAGCAAGCCTCAGAGATGGGGCTGAATAATTTCCAGTGTCATACGGAGACTGGTAAGCAGCGGGAAAGATTTGTTCTGATTCTTGTGAAGAAGATTGATGTAGTGTTTGTTTCTGAAGACTTGAAATTGAGAGAGGAAGAATACTTTTTTGTTTCTTTTCTCCAGTCATTTAAAATCTTAACGCACATATACAAATTCTAGCTTTTTTAAGTGTAGTTGCAAGCAGTAAGCAATTAACCCTCTAAATGCAACTACCCATAATGTAGCTATCAATTAACTTTGTCTTAGTGCCTCACAAACTTTTAAGAAGTAGGACAATCTGTCTGGAACAAGTAGCTTGGAAATGTAATTGCCTGTCTTATTTGCAGATATGTGTTTTTGACAGAAGCTTTAAGGAGGGGAGAGGAGGATATCATGTGGACATAGCTCTGAGAAAAATAAAGCCCCTTTTCCCCGTGCAATCCTATTCAAATGTGAGGATGCTCCTGCTCCCTCCCCTTTTTTGTCTGTAGATTTACCACGCTATTACTGCTGATGGTATATCTTAAACATGAGATTCCCATAATTAGCAAAGGGAGAGCAAGAAGAGATATTATGATATATTATGTAGGAGATAAAGGAGATGTCTTTGGAAAAAAAAAATAATAAACTATTCAGTATTTAGCTGAGCTGTCTTCACTCTTCAAATAGTTTCGTGGCAAGCTGACTTTTCCAATTCATTTTTGCTCAACTCAGTAACTGAAAGAGGGATGCATTTTCCCATCAGCTGTACATTGGAGGCTCAGGCATCAGCAAGCTATTTCTGCGAGTTCATATCTGACTATAGAAAAAGGTTTGCTTTCTAAAAAACCATAGAAAGCAGACCAAATGTGTGTCATCTGTGCAACTGAATCCTGGGCTATGACCTAGCAGTCTTTTATGAGCTAATGAGGGTCACTGTGGGTCAGGACTTGAATGGATACTTCCAGGAAAAATAAAAGTGCAGTAGGAAGTACTCTTTAGTGCATCCGTAAGTGGTGCTTGCCCTTTGACTCAGTGATACAATACAGCCTGAAAGATACATATAATAGTTCATGTAATCTTCTGGATTGGTGTCCAAACAGATCAGTTACATTTACAGAGTGAAACAACGTACAGCTCGAATCTGGAAGGTCTGGCATAATGCAATGACAGGGCATCTAAATATCTGGTGGTACTTATGGGCAACAGCACAAGCTGGGGAAATAATAAAAAAAAAACCAAACCTGTAACCTCTTTAAAAATAAACCAGGTGGCTGAAGAGATTTTGTTTTCTTTTATAATGTACCATTGGTGAAAATATATTTATACAATTAATAAAAAAATAGTGGAATATAGTCTTCAAAATTGTAAAAACTAGAACAATAAATGGATTAAGGAGGAATACAGCAGCTTCATGAAGGAAATCCATTAGTGGCGGTAACATACAAGATTTGAAGGCAACCTTCAGTTCAGCAGCTGCTAGTTTGCCAAAGCCTTGACAGTACATCAGAAGAAAGCTGGTTCTGTGCATGCCCTACTTCCTAAGTGGGGTTTCCTCAGCACTGACTCTACGCCTCTGCCTGAAATAAGACAGTAAATTCAGGGGATATTTCCCTGACCCCATGAGGCCGTTCTTAGAACAATATGGACATGTAATAGAAAGACTGTTTATAAAGCAAAAAGAACTGTGTTTTATTAGTCCATAGCTTTTATTAAAATGAGGAATTACAAATAGCAGGGCATTTGGGAACTGGTACTAGGACAAGGGAAGAAAAGAAAGCAGAGGGGCCATGTGAAGTGTGTCACAGAAGACTTTAAGATCTGTCAATATAGTTTTATATCATGACAAATCCATTGATATCAGATAAAACTACACTCAATTAGCTTTTCTCAAAGAACTGATCAGTTTTTCTTAAGCTTTAGTGAATGTCTATTTTTCAAATCCTGTTGCTGCAGTGTTCAGTAATCCCAGTTCATAACTGTGATATCCTGTAAATGCACCCGATTATCAGGTGACAAGGATCTGGACAGAGACTCAGGTGTCACCCTGTAAATGCCATTCAATCAAACATGAGTGCCACTCTACATCCAAAGAAGAAAGGCAACTAAGGCGCTTTCAGTGTTGTTCATCCTTGATAACCGTGCCCAGACCACTTCAAAATTCCTGGTCCTTTGAGAGAGTTGCAGTAGCGTGTATAAGACTTTAATCATGTTGCAGTGTTACCAGGCCAGCAGAAATATTGGCTAGAAGCTGACAAAATCAGTTGAATGAGAGACTTGTCCTTCTGTTTAGAAAAATTGTGTTTCACAAAGATTTAATCTTTGCTTTTCATCCTTTGCATGCCAGACTTAAACCTTCTCTTGACGGATAAGTTTTAAAAGTTTTAATTTCAAAATCTCTTCAATCTTTTTTGTATTCAAAAGTAAAGCATGCTGAAGTAAAAAAACTAAGCATGGTGAAGACAGGCACTCGGAAATAAAATCCTTGAGATTTAAGCTAGTCCAAGAAACTAAGCATACATGCAGTCATGTGATGAGTGCAGGTTCTGAACGATGTACTATCATCAAAAGCACTGGAATGACTTAACCCTATCTTTGTCCAATGTTTCAAAATAGTTTTCTAGTTTTGGCTGAAGGTAAAGATACCTTTTCAAAATGAAAGTTTTAGGACTGCTCATCACCACCTTCAACATGTGAAGAACTTCATGAAGCAGCTTCTGATTTTCATACAAAATATACCTTTAAACCCTCCTCAGAATCTCTCTGCTAGCCCTGAATTTTATCCATGGCAAGCTCTTCTTTCTTATCTTTCATCTCCTTATGGGTATAAATGTGAATAATTGCACTAAGTTCATAAACACAAATAACCTGTGCATTAATAAAGGACTTCTGGTCTATGAAGTAGACTTACATTTCCCTTGGTGGTATTGAGGACATATAGAGAACAGCAGAAGCACTAATCATGTATTTACAGAGCTCTAAGTGCAGCGAGAAGTTTTACAGTAAGTCAGCAGGAGCACTCCCCATGCAGCCAGTCTGAACTGCGGTGGCTGCAAGATGATGTAGTTTACCTTTGGGGGTGCGGGACTGGAAGTGGTCTGTACTCCTTAGGCTGAAGAAGTTTCTTGGTGGTGACGTATGGAGGTGAGCCTGGCTAACTCACCTGTGCTGCTTCTGCAAATAAATGCAGTGGTTAACGATACGGGCAGAGAGCTGCTTCTGTATACCTTCATTTTAAATGCGAGTGCTGGGAAGCAATATTACCTCCAAGGAAAAAGCTTCTGGGTACTCAACATAAGGAAGGATTTTGACTGCTGAAGAAGCGTTTGATACTCAGTTCTTGTTGCTGCTTCAGGAGATAAATCTAAACTTTTAATCATGATGATGTGTCACTGCTCTCTGAGGCTACCAAATGGGGGAGTTCAGTATCTACCAAGGGAGGTTAAAAACAAACCTTCTGTTTAAGATAGATTTTGTATTAAATGAGTTATAAAAACTGAGCCAAAGAATCTCTCTCAAGCAGGGTAGTTTCATTTAAGTGCTATTGAGAAAACTGTTAAATAATGATGAGGGTTATAGGACCTAGTGGTGTGGAAGGGGGCAGAAGTAGGGGAGATGTCTAGCTATAGCTACTCTGCAGAGTTTTTACTGTATAATGTCAACTTATACATACAGAAATGTTGACTGTACCAGTCAGTAGGTAAAATGTGCTGACACAGTCCTCTAGACCTGCCAGCCTAAATTTTCATGGACCTTCTCTATGTTTTACTTTGGTTTTCACTCTTTTTTTTTTTTCCATAGCTTCTCCTTTTGCTACATAAGGCTGAGAGGAAAATAACACAGTAGAGGGGACAAAGCACTAGCAAGACATGAGAAATCTTTTTCTTTTTAATGGTGACTACCAAGTTGTTGAATATTTGGCATTTCACAGAAGAGCAGGAAATCAAGTACGTCCGCATTTGTAGAGCCTCAGTGTTGTCACACTGTGCCTTTCATCAGCAGTATGTTTACAAAAGAGGTGGTCATCCCTGCCACTAGTTCAGGAGGGAAAATCTGTATTGAAATAGTAAATGTAACTTTGATAGACTTTTTGGCCTTACACTGTAACGGCGGCGGCAGGTGTTTAATTCTGCCCAGAAATAATTGCATAATATTTGGGTCCCTTTTGAGGAAGTATACTACTTGAGATAAGCAAGTTGTATTTTTAAATCTTGTGCCAGGACAAGGCATATATCTCATTAAGCTTAACAAATATGATTTTCTAACATACATGTATGTTTGCCTATAGATGTAACATAGCCCAGAGGCTATGGGAAAGAATACAAGTCATTTAGTGCCCTCATGTAGGACAGTTGTGCACATGGTTAATCTGATAAAACCTGTGTGGGTTTTTTTAACTGTTACTCCATTTTTGGTGATGAGTCAGGACCTCTCAATGGCACATATAGTACTTTTTTTCTGTGTAAGTGAGTACTGAAGCCCTGAAAAAAGAGGATTTAAACAGAAATGTTGCCACAGCAGAGCTAGCAGGAGCAGCTAAGAAGTGACACATTTAAGATGTTAATTTTCTCAGTGGCAGTCAGATGATAGGAGTCCTGTAATGGTATCTGTGGAGGGGAGTTAACAGCTGCTGTCTTCTCTTGGTGGATGACCATATTAGAGCCGATTCCTCAGGCATTGCTAATTAGTGTATGGAGAAGAACAAGGTACAGAGGATGGTGGTGTTTGTTATTCTTGATGCACAGCAGACAATGTTTAAATTGGAGTTCGATGGTGGAATCCCCAAAAATATTTTCTGTGTGTCTGTGTTTGTGTAATGCTGTAAGCTATCAAAAAGACAGTCTGAACTAGATGTCTCTTTACTGCTTCTAGTGCATATAAAACCAAAATTCTTCATTTGTTTGCTGTTACAGAAACAGCAAGAGCTGTACAGAAATGTCTTGGAGAAATAGCTTTCAGCTCTAATATTTGTGCATACCAAAAAAAAAAAAAAATACTAGAAAGACTTCTTATGTCCCCTGCTAAATTTATACGTCTGCTGGTATCATAAAGAATTGCAACTGCAGCATGCATGCTCGATTGTGTATATTACAGTTCATTAACCAGCCCTCAGGCTGACTAATTGTGCCAGATGGTATAATTTCTGTGTATACTTGACTTGCCATGAGTGTTACTATCTTGATTCTGATATTTATCTGCAGTAACTGGGGGGGAAAGGGTTTCTAATTCACAGGCGCCTTCCCTGAAAAGACCAATTGCAGATGGAAACAATTTAATGAGAGTTGTGATTCCAGATAGATCAACAGGAATGTGAACAGTCAGCATACAGGGGAGCTACCGAATAAAACAACAACCTTCAGAAAGCTTCTAATCAGCCTTTGAGTATGCTAGCTTGCAGTTGTAGAGAGGTTCACGATTGTGTTTTCATGGCTTACAGGAGTGTGAGTTCATATTCCAATATGAGTTCACTTTAATGATAAACCTCTAAAATACATAACTGCATTTTATTTTGTGTTTACACAAAGGTGTTATACTCCACCGTATTTTTGCCCTCTTGCCTAAGGAGTGTTGCTCCATAGCTGAAGACCAGCATTTGGGAAATTTGCCCACGCCTTCTCCCTGCGTTGATGTGTGTGTAAATTTAGCGGGGATGAATGTTAGACTGCTTTCCTTAGGGACTTGGTAGAACATCCTGGGTTCCCTCCTGACTCTTGGATGAGAAGTGTTTTATTTAGCCAGGCAATTTGTCATAACAGGTAAACAAGTCAAATCAATCCCATCAAAATCTCTCAGGGCAGTGAGTGGAACCACTTCATCCAGCCTAAATTTAACTGAAGAGGTGACTTGCAAAACCTGGTGGGGCACTTCTGTTGGAATTATCCCTCCAGTGATCTTCATGCAATTTAGAGGCTGTGATTTCAGAGGAAAAGAATGATTACCCAAAGGGTTCCTTCTGTAAGTACATTTTGTTCAGAAAAAAATAATTGGAGTCAGGGAAAAACCCTTCAGTGGAGAGAAGGCAATAACAGTGGAACATTCATCTTATTTCTTCAAGCCTCCTTCATGTCTATTTGGCCTACAGAGCTTTATACCCTTTTTATGAAAAGGCTGTATTCACATTATGTAGAATAAACTTAACTGTGTGAAATTTGCAGAAATCCAATGCTTTATGCTCTTAGCATTCCTCTGTAGGTTGTTTCTTCAACTACATGTCACAGAGATAAAAAAAAATATTAGTATGGAAGTTTTTGAAGCTGAAGAGCTAGATAAATAATTTTGGAAGCAAAGTTAATATGCCTCTGAAGACACTGCAGACAGTTAAAATATATATTGAATAATCATGCTGATAAGCACATGAAAATGAAAAGTAAGGATCCTGTGCTGTAGTGGAATTAATTTTTAACAGGCACAAATGATCTCTGCTTGTGATACTAAAAGAAACTAACAAACCACCGTACAACCACACTTTTTCACGGAGAAGGGAATCTGGGTTACAAGACAAAGCCAGTCTAAAATAAAAGCTAAACTCTTATTTTGGTTTCTGTTGCCTAACATAACTACTTATGTAAATAACTGCCAGAAGAATAGTTTTTACAAAAGGCAAATCTTACTGCAAACTACTTTAATTTTGCCACAGCACAGCGCTTACCTTTTAATTTTAGCGGTAATTAAATCCCTTCTCTTGTGTGTTTGAACAAAAACAGCACAATCCTAACAGCTTCTTGAAACACATACTTTTTTTTTTTGGGCGACAGGCAAGGCTGGATAATTTAATTTATTTTAAAAATGTGGTTTGGGGTTGTGTTCTTGGGAGGCTTCTGTGCCTGTTGCTAGGTTTGCCTTTCACTGCTATGGCAACTGCTGGGAAGCAGGGCTCAGCGGGAGATGGCCACCGAGCCATGCATCCCAGAGGACTCGGCGTCCTTGGGGTTAGCGGGCCGAGGCAGGCAGTTTTACACCCGAGGATTTGAGTGGAGACCAGTGTTTTTAAGATCCTGCAGCTTCAGACCCACCTGTCCATCTCCTTCTTGCTTTCCTTGGGGACTGAAACCAGTAGCAGAGGCTGAGCAGGCTCTTGCTGTTTTCTCAGTGGAAAAAGAAAACTCGTGGGCAGGGTGCGAGAGCTGGGCAAGAGTTTTTAAACTCGTCAGGACTGCACACAACCTCACCCATCAGCACCTTGAATTATCCATAAATATGTCTGAACGCAGATCGTGGTATTTGCCCGAGACGTCTTGATAACTTCCAATATTTATTCCAAATATTAACTACCTGACTTCTGGCTGGTCGAGGTGTTTACTTTTCTGAGCACAGTCATTTTCCATTAAAAGCTGTGTTCTTGCAGACTGTCACCTGATAAAACAGGTGTCTGAGCTGGAGTGACTCTGTGACTGTGACCCTGAGCGTGTAAGGGACAGTGAGCCTGTGTGCATGGCTCGGATGTACCTGCTGCCCAGGGAGGTGGTCGCCCTGCCTCTCTTTCTCTGGGCTTAGGTGTTTGACTTGGAAATACTTTGATTTGGACCCTCTGCTCCCTTTGCTTGAGCTCAGGATTGCACATGACCTCATCCTGTTGGTAAATGTTTACACGCATACCATTCCCAAAGGAAGCGTGGTTTTCCCCTCCCTGTAAAAGCGTGCCCGCTGGGGTGCCTGTGCTTATCTTTGCACAGCAGCCTAATCATTGGCGTGTTTTTCTCTGCTAGCTGTTGGAGGGTTCAAAACACAGACCTTGCTCTGCTGGCTTCCCATGAAGTGCAGTCATCCCCAGGTGTAGCCTGGCTGGGATGGGGCATGCTGCTGCTAGTGGTTGCTGCAGGGAAAGGATTGCGAGATGTGGGGCAGGGGGTGTTAAACAACCTCACTGCCCCTCTGAGAAGATCTTTAACTTAGAGGCACTAGTTTTTGGCTGAGAATGAAGAATTGCATTGTTGTATGAGGAGTGGATGTTGCTCCTCGCTTTTTTCTTTTTGCGTGTGATTTTGGAGGGTGAGGAGCAGAGAGGATCTGTTTTGTTTCTTTTAAAAGATATATAAATATAACTCGATATTTCAAAGGGCCAGATACTGCAAGTGCTGGCTTCTGGGACATTTTTTCACTTTGAGGTAAATGTTTTTTAGTGATTTAAGGTATATGTCCCTACATGGGAGAGATTTCAAATGGCTACTGTGGAAATCTGATTTGAAGCTTTCTAGTTACTCAGTGTTACTTACGTTCATAGATTATAAAACCTTAATTTGAATAGTTAAACTGTAAGTTACTAGGTTTATATTTTTTAATACCTTTCTAGATATCAGCTACTAGTTAAAGTTCTGAAATACTTGCAAAACATGAGTGGTTTTGAGTTGGTTTTTTTTTTAATGTCTTAAATTGTGGCATGCATACCTCCGAGATAACAGGCTTGGATTTTATTAACTGGCTTTGTCTATATGTAGCCGTGACATAAACAAACCCTTAATACCTCTAGCAGGTAACTTCCAAGGGATGAAGAGAACAACTGTCTCTGCAACTGTCACTTTGTCTTAAAAAACAACGTGTGTCATTACTTCTACAATTGAATATTCATTTTGGCTCAGGTTTTTGAGCTGCCTGTGTCATGGCCTTGATTTCAGTCTTCTCCTCTCTTGTTTGCTTTCCTTGCTTTTCAAGACTATCTGATTATTGTGAACATGACAAACACACCGGGCATGGCCTGTGAGAAAACTTTTCCCCTCTTTGAGGCTGCTGGCCGGTATGAGGAGCAGCTGGCCGCTGCTCGCAGGGCACTCTCAGCTCCCCGGGCTCCGTGCTGCTGCCCGTCTGCTCCCCGTTGCTAACCCTGCAGAGGAGGTGCGAGTCCAGGTTACATCTTGGTTATTGGGCACTTCTTGACTCAGAACGGTGTCCTCGCCCACTACATTTCGGTCACCTGCAGGACTTCCTAATCCCCTTCCCGTACGCAGCTGGGTCAAACCATGGGAAGCCGATGGCAGCACTGGGGGCAGCAGTTGCTGCGTGCGGGAGGAGTGTGAGGCTCCCGGGCTGCCCGGGGGAGTTCTGGGTCCCGGCACCCCTGGGTTGTGTGTGGGGTGCGTGGCAGGTCCCACGGGAGTTGGGCGGTGCCGCTGGTGCCACCTTGGCTCCTTCCATCTTCAGCAGCGTTGCCGTGTGCTGAGAGGAGCGTGAGGCTTATGAGGTACCTGGGGGGTGCCTGAGGGGGGTTCGGGGTGCCTGACGTCCTTGGGCTGCGTGTGGACAGGGACCAGATGGCAGCAGCTTCACCAGCTGGACCACCCACCGCTGGTCATAATCCACCCCACAGGGAGCTCAAGCGATGGCAACCACCTGATGGACAGGCATGTCCTCTGTGTCCCCTGGGGTGTTAGCACCTACTGGGACTGATGCTGCTACCCAGACAGAGCTCCCAAGGGAATATGCAGTTCTCTAGGTCTCCGGCTGCAGGTGTGTCTGAGGTTTCTACTGGTGTCTGAGGGCAGCAGCAAAAAGGCCTGTGGGAGGTGCGCCCAGGTAGAAGAGCTGCTCCCCTCAGTGGCTGAGCTTTGGGATGAAGTGGACAAGTTGAGGAACGTCCGGGAGTCTAAGAAGGGTGTTGACTGGTAGAATCATACTGTTCTCTCTGGAACAGAAATGTCACCTAGGCATGACAGGGGGGATCCTGCACCCTTTCCCCATCAGGTAGAAGGCAGTGACTTGAGGGACAGAGGTGAAGGGAAATAGGTCTCTGCTTGGGATAGTGGGAGAAGCTCCTCCTTGTCTACCTTGCCTTCCCAAGTCCTCTTACACAACAGATATGAGGTTCTGGAGTTGGATGGACAGCGACATGATGAAGTTAAGGATGATCCATCATGCTTCAGGAATCACCAAGATCAGGTCAACCTATCCCCCACATCATGACCACCTCCATGAAGAAAAAATGGCAAGCTGTTATTATAGGTAAATCCCTTCTGAGCAGAACAGCGGATCTGATCTTCTGACCAGACCCACTTTTTAGGGAAGTTTGTTCTCTCCCTGGGGCTTGGGTTAAAGATGTTACCAGGAGACTTTCTAGCCTGGTACAGCCCTTAGATTATTATCCACTATTGCTTTTTCATGTGGGTACTAATGAAGTTGCAATGAGAAGTCCAAGGGTGATGAAAGAAGACTTCAGGGCCTTGAGGAGACTGGAAAAGGCATCAGAAGCACAGGTATTGTTTTTCTCCATCCTCCCAGTTGTAGGGAGTGACATTGAAAGGAACAGGCAGACCCAGCTTATCAATGCCTGACTCCTGAGGGATGGTGTGATAATGAGGGCTTTCATACTGCACTGTGATGTACTGAGTACACTGGAGCATGTCTGAAATGTTTGCACACTAACGCAGACAGTATGAGGAATAAACCAGAGGAACTAGTGGCTTTGACTCAGTCCCAGAGTTACAACTTTACTGTCATAAGTGAGACTTGGTGGGTCAAGTCCAGTGACTGGAGTGCTGTGATGTACGGGTTGTAGGCTCTTCGTGAGAGATAGGTGGGATAGGCAAGGTGGAGGCGTAGTGTTGTATGTAAAGGAGGGGTTGGACTGTACAGCACTTGCAATTAGGGATGATGTGGTTGAGAGCTGCTGGGTAAGAACTGGTGGAAAAACTAATAAAGCAGATGCTGTGGGAGTCTACTGTAGATCACTCAACCAGCATGGTGACACCAATGTACTATTTTATAAGGAATTGAGGGAAATTACTGGATCAGTTGACCTTGTTCTTATGGGTGACCTCAACTTCCCAGATATTAACTGGGACTATCATACAGCAGACACTAACAGGTCCAGGAAAATCCTGAAGCACTTTGAAGGTAACTTTTTGATACAAGTACTAAGGGAGCTGACTAGGAAATATGCCCTCCTGGATCTGTTGCTGTGAGATGGTCCTGTGAGTAAAATGATGATTGGCTGTCTTGGCCACAGTGATCATGAAATGGTTGAATTTAAAACCTTTGGTGATATGAAAAAACCTGTCAGCAGAGCAAATATCCTGGATTTTGGGAGAACAGACTTTAAGCTGCTCGAGGACCTAGTTAGTAATGTCTCCTGAGAATCTGCTTTTGAGGGAATTGGGGTCCATAAATGCTGGTCAATATTTAAGACCCCAGGGGCAGGTAATTCCAGTGTGTCAAAGTGTATGGACTTTGGAAGTAAGGTCAGGTTACACGGGAGGACTACAGAGATGCAGTTTGTCACTGTAGGGAGAAAATTCATATGACCAAAGCTCAATTGGAGTTGAAGCTGGCCAGTTGTGTGGTGGACCCCAAAAAAAGGCTTTAAGCTTGTTAACAGCAAAAGGAGGACTAAAGAGATGTTGTTGTGGGAGTCCAGAAAACGTTGGTCTTTTACTTGGTGAGGCTGGACACCTCACAAATAGGGATGAAGGTAAAGCAGAGACATTTAATGCCTTCTTTGCCTGTGTCTTTAACACCAATGATGGCCCCTGTGCCTCTTGGAACCCTGAGTTGGATGACTGCAACTGGGGAGTGATAAGCCCCAGTTCAGTTCCAATTTGTACGGGATTTGCTACTGCAACTGAATGCACATAAGTCTATAGGCCCCAATGGGATTCAAGCCAGGGTATTGAAAGAGTTGGTTGATGTTAGTGCAAGACCTCTCTGTTATTTATCAACAGACTTGGGAATCTGGAGAGGTCCCAGTTGACTGGAAGCTCACAAATTATTCCAATTTTCAAGAAGGGCAAGAAAGAAGACCCTGGTAATTACAGGCCTGTCAGTCTCACTTCAGTGCTTGGTAAAATTATGGAGAAGATTATTCTGGGAGTTACTGAAAAACACTTGAAAGACAATGCAGTCATCAATCAAAATCAACATGGCTTCATGAAGGGAAAGTCATGTGTTACTAACTTAATATCCTCTTATGAGAAAGTTACCCACCTAGTGGACAAAAGGAAGGTAGTGGATATAGGGTTTTTTCTGGATTTTAAGAAATCTTTTGATACCGTCTCTCACAGTATCTTTCTAGATAACCATAGAGCTAGACGTGTATACAATATGATGGATGAACAATTGGCTGAAAAGTTGGTCTCAAAGCATTGTAGTAAATGGGGTAACATCTGACCATTTGCTAGTGGTGTTTCCCAGGGCTCAATTTTAGGGCCAGTTCTCTTCAGTGTTTTTCTCAATGACCTGGACACAGGAGTTGAGTGAACACTAAGTAAGTTTGCCAATGATACTAAATTATGAGGAACTGTTGATTCTCTCAGGGGTAGAGAGGCCTTACGGAGAGATCTTGCTAGATGGGAGCATTGGGCAACTACCAACCATATAAATTTTAACAAGGACACGTGTCGAATTCTGCACCTGGGGTGGTGTAATCCTAGATGCGTGTATAGACTGGGGGACAAGAAGCTGCAATGCATCCCTGCAGAAAGGGATTGGGGGGTTTTGGTTGATGGTAAGTTCAGTATGAGTCAACAGTGTGCCCAGGTGGCCGAAAGGGCCAACCCTACCCTAGGGTGCATTAGGCACAGTATAGCTAACCAGTCGAAAGAAGTGGTTTTTCCACTACACTCAGCACTGGTGCAGCCTCACCTCAAGTATTGTGTGCAGTTTTGGGCTCCATGATATGAGAGAGATATAGAAATATTAGAATGTGTCCAAAGGAGGGACACAAAGATGGTGAAAGAACTAGAGGGTGTGACTTATGAGGAGTGGCTGAGGGTACTACATTTGCTTTGTGTAGAGGAGACTGAGTGGTGACCTCGTTGCTGTCTACAACTTCCTTGTGAGGGGGACCGGAGAGGGAGGTTCTCATTTGTTCTCTCTGGAGTCTGGTGATAAGATGCGAGGGAAGGGCTTAAAGCTGCATCAGGGAAAGTTCAGATGGGGTATTAGGAAAAAGTTCGTCACTGAGAGAGTGGTCAACCACTGGATCAAGCTCCCCAGGGAACTGATCAAGGCCCAAGTCTGTCAGTGTTCAAGAAGTGTTTGGACAATGCTCTTAAACGCATGGTTTAACTTTTAAATTGCCCAGTGTGTAGCCAGGTGTTGGACTCTATGATACCCGTGGGTCCCTTCCAACTCAGGATATTCTTTATACTTGTTTTCCTCTTTTAGCTGAAAGAAGAAATTAGGATATTTATATAGTAGTGTAAATTACATTTGCTTGCTTTTTCTACAAGCCTTTATATGTAAAGCAAGGAAGCTGTATTCCACATTATTAATGTTTGTAACTCGTGACTGGAAATGAAAGACCCAGAGAGACAATATCCTGTTTCTAAGTTTCCTCACGATAGTTTTCAACACATTCGTTTATTCCTTACCCTCTGCCACTGCTTAAAAGAATAAAATCTGTTAACAACAGGCATATGTGATCAACAGCTCCTCCTACTTCAAATCTGTCTTTAAGCTTCACTTTTTAGGAGTCAATCCTACATTAACCTTCTGCTAGAGTTTATATCAAACCAAAAATGCAGTAACTATGGTGCTGTGCAAATGTGTGTGAAATTGTAAACTTCTGTGTTTGCTAGTCTGTTGATAGGGTACGGTTGAAACCTACTGGCAAAAGTACAAATGTAGATTCTCTAAAAATTGAATGAACAGTTACTTGAAAAGATGCACAAATAATTGAACTTTCATCCATTTAGGAAATAAAGCATCTTGATTTAGCTGATATTTTAGAATGAAGTGAGATCTTCAAATTCTGAGGATTTAATCTGTTTACAAAAGTCAAATAAAAAGATGGTGCTGAATGAATCAGTGGCTTAACCAAAGAAATCCATGTGGTCTAATTCAGTATTTCCATGAGTACATTGTTTAAATTCACCACTCTTTTCTTTACAGTAGGGTTTTACAGAAGGTTTGGTTTACTTCATTACAGGACGGTTAACATTGCTTTCTCTGATGCTGGCTTTTAGAATTCCGATCAGGTATGAGGGTTTGGGGTTTCTGTGGTGTTGACTACAGACCGCTTCATTCATTCTGGTCCATTTTCAAGACTGTGCCTCTCTGTCACATACATCAAATATCTGTGTGTCTGGAGGGATCACTGTCACTCTGAGGAGTTTGTTGTTTGTTTTAAGCAGAATATCTGAAAAGGATGCTGAAAGCTAACAAAGAAAATAAAAGATTCAAAATGAAGCAACATACCCACAGGCCATTTCTGACTGATAGGAATTCAAGTAGCTGTGCTTTTTTTCCAAGTGAGTGGCCAAATGAAGTGTTCCTGTTTGACATTCTCTCCTGCCTCTCCACCTGTGCCACACAAAGACTTTCAGTCTCCATCCTCTGTTTGACTAAAACGTATTTCTAGGTCAGGCACCCCTCGCACTGAAAAGGGAGAAATTTCACAGCGAGGAAGGGAAAGCTCAGTGCTCTTCTACTTTTACTCCCAGGCATGATAAGGTTAATGGAGTAGGACCTGTTTACTATAGTCAGGTGTGAAAACTAATGATAACTATTTTCTTTTTAAAGTTAAATGCTACTCCTCACCTGGAAGTAATTTCAGAAGTGATTGAATATTCATGAGTTTTTCTTGATAATGGGATAAAGGCTTCTTTTATCTGGTTGTGTTCTTAGACGTATTATTCAGGAGAACATGGAAGATGTCTTACAGGGTATTGAACACTCAGCCTTACTTTCTGCAGAAGGAGGAAAAGCATGCTGTGTGAGCTGACAAAAGAAGAGTAAACCTTGAACAGTTAGCAGGCAACCCAATATACATGATTCTGGAGTTAGCTCTGACAGCTGCATAAGACTGTCAGTGTAACTCACTGACATTTAAACACTTTTTTTAAAAAGGATGTCACTAGAAGTCATTACAATGTTAAAATTTATTATTTTTTTTTACTAGACCCACATAGGAAAGAGAACGGAGAATTCTACATTGAGATGAATGAATATTTTTTTTTTCCAGATAGGCTTCCAGATAACAGGCAAGCTGTAAAGAAGGCTATGAGTCTCTGCCCTTCTTTTTCCTTCCTACTCAATCTCCATGCAGCACCTCTCTTCTCCCCTTTTCACTTCCACCACAACCTGGCGAGGCACAGTGCTGCACATGGTGCAGTCCAGTAATATTTACCTCTGATTCCCTTTTCTCTTCCTCTCTGTAATAGACCAGGGTTGCAATTGCTCTAATATCTTTTGTAGCCAGAGTTTTTAGTCAGGGTTAAAAAGGACATAAGAACTGTGCCCACAACAGGGAAGATTAATTCATTTGAGAAATCCCACTTATGTAATAGCTGTTTATAAAAAAGTGACATGTTTTCCTGGTTCAGCAAGGAAGGGAGATACGAGTCCTGGTTTTGTGCCGAAGGCTCAGAGTGTAACTCTTTCAAGAAAATAAAAGCTTGGTTTAATTTGTGTGTGTTTGGTGTGCAGGGGCAGGGGAGTGAAATGGAGGAGAGGAAATGTTCGTTTACTAACTTCGTTGTTTGTTTTGGAGTCTCTGTTGCATGCAACTGGTGCTCTAAGACTCAAACCTGTCTTTTCCTGTCTTTCAGGCTTAGTAACAACAATAAAGCAGTTCTGACAATTCACCAAATGGTGAAGCATTACTTTAGAGCATTCTTTTATTCCAGTCTGGATCAAGTGAGGCTTTTTCTTACAAACAGTTTATATAGGTAGCTATATAGTTATGTTAGTTCAGTCGGTAGAGATACATAGATTATAGGATTCTTAATTGTTCTGTTCTTTTGTTTGGTCAACTGTATAAAAGACAACAGTTGGAGATACAGTTTGCCTGAAAAAGAGGGAGGATGATTGCATTTTGAAAAGGAATAATGTATTTTGTGAAACTTCTGAAGCCTACAAAAAGGCTTTTCTGCAAATACGGAAATTAAACACTGTTAGGGTAAGATGCTTTCAATGCATAGGGTTTGAGACATACCTTTTTTTTCAACAATGAGGACTTAAGTGTAGTTTGGGCTTACTTAAAATCAGTGGTTCAGAACCATATCAGGGACTCAATTAATGCTGTGCTGGCATGAATAACAGTCCTATTTTCCAAGTACTCTTTCCCTTCCCTCCCTATAATGGTGCTGAATACTAGAGGCGGTTACAGCTGAATACTAACAGTAGTTACAGACAATGCGCCATCCTGGCTTCCATATTTCAAGACAGACACCCGGGATTTAATTGCTGCTCTTGTACCTTGTCAAAACGACGAAGGGAATGGAGCAGTTGCCTTATCAAGGAGACTGAAAAGGTTGGGACTCTAGTTTGGAGCAGAGATGTCTTGTGGTAGGGTAATGACTGAGGCTTATAAAATTGGTGAAGGCAAGACATGAACTGTTATTCACTAAATCGCACCGCAGAAGAGCTAGGGAATGGATTTGAAAGAAATAAAGTACCTTTTTGTATATAGAGCATAGTGGACTTCTGGAGGTTGTGGAGGCAGACACAATATAAGCAGATGCAAAAAAGGGCGGACAAACTGTGATGGATGACTGGTCCATAAGCAGATAGGGGATACACAGGAATATGCCTTTTAGCATCCGTAATCCTGTTCTTGTAGGTGCTAGGGGAGCACAAGGGTAATGGGCTGTAGAGAGTGTTGAATATTTGGTGTCCTACTGCCACTGGGCAAGGTGCATCATGGGCCTGGGCCAGTGAGGCATTTTTTATGCTCTTAACCTGAGTGAAAAATTTCATTTAGTGATCAATGCTTTTTTTTTGCCCTCCTGGGGCGGGGGGGGGGGGGGGGGGGGGTGGGGTGGGGTGAAGTCTAAGCTGCATTTGGACTTAATTTGTAGTCTCAGCTTGGGCCCCAGCTTGCTTACCTGAGCTGTCCTTACACCTCTGAGCTGAAGCTGTGAGCTGCTGGTGTGTGGTTTGAAATCCCAGGCCAAAGACTGACATAAATTTTAATGTGTGGTACGGACAGAACGGTGAATTGCAGCTGTGGGCAGGGGCTACCTGCCAGTCCTGTGCCTGATCTTGTCCTGATGTAATCAAAACCAGGCTGCACGGCTTCTTTGTCTCCTGCCCTTTTACGGGGCAGCAAAGGAAACCTTTGCCTTCTCTCAGCTGAGAGCAGTGCTCGTTGCTGCTCCCCGGCAGCCAAGGAGAGGATGAGGAGGAGAGAGGTCCCGGACTCAGCTGAAAGGCAAAACTGCCTTTGCCACCTCCCAGCTGAGATTTTTTTTTTCTTGACTGTGTGAGTGCACGGCTCAGTCTGCTCTCCTGTTGCTTTTAGTCAAATCACAGGGAATAAAGTACGATGGCAGAGGAGATCTTGGGCAAACACCTGCCTCACCTGATGATGATAAATGCCAGTGACTGGAAGTCTCTGCTGAGACCAGTGTCTGCTTGTGTAAGTGCTTTACTGACGTGCTAAATTTGATTGCAGTTGTTAGTTTGAGTGGAGAAGCTATTGCTGCCAAGAGTGGCTGTCTGAACGGACCCGACCTCGGCTTGTGTGCTAATTTGGAGACAGCATGGGCAAAATCAGTAGACTACCTGACAAAAAATGCAATGTCTACTTAGCTCTTTGAAAGCTTTGAGGTCTCAGACTGAAAGATGTGTGTAATTTATGGGATTTAAGCAGTCTTAAATTTTATTTCTTTTTTGGAAGATTGGATACCCAGTGTGAAATAACCTGTGTGGAACTTAGCTGCCCACAGCACATTTCCTGGTGCCAGAAGGGAACTACTCTGCCTCCAGATCTGGCTTGAAGAAGGAAATCAGAGTTGCTATTAGTGTAGATGATTCTTAAAAGTCCTTCATCCTAACATTGCAGCAGCACAAACATACTGTTTATTTAATTTGAAAATATTGAGGTATCAGTGGAGAGGTGTTCGTTAAGTCCAGTAGGTAGTTTTTATTAGCTGCTGTCGTTGTGACTCATTGGCCTGACTAACAACTTCAAATATGATGCAAAAATAATCCCCACGCAGAGTATACCATGTGGGTTACGTAAGTTGAAGAACATAATTCGTTCAGGAACCAAAACATCAGGAGCTAATACTGATGTAATAAAATACATTCTGTTAAAATGGGTTAGGAGCGGAAAAGCTTACTATGGGGTCATATAATTAAGGTATGGAAATCAATGCTGCTAGATGTCAAGTTAGGCCTTGACAAAGTAAACTCAGGAAAGGATATGAATATGGCTGGAGAATATGAACTATGGTATATAGCTAGGATAGTAAATTATAGAAATGTATGAATTCACGTGTGTACAACATAACTCATATATGCTAGGAAGAAATGGGGGGGGTTGTGAGTAGCTTGTGCTAGTGGGTCCTCTTTTTGTTAACTTTTTCTAAATCATCTGGCTCTAGACACGTTCAGGCAGGAGAGCAGTATAAACCAATTTTTGATATTTCTTTTCAGTTCTGTTTGTTTATTTCACCAGGCTTGCAGAACGTGCTTTTCCAGATATTGGGACGCTCCATCCACTGGACTGTATGAATCCTTGGGTTTTTTGGATATGTATGCATTGTGCAAAGTGTATTGCAGAAAGAGCCATCTCTTTCAGAGACAAATACACCCAGCACTGGTGCATTTGTGAAGGAGGTGGGTGAACACCACGCTAAGAAGCTCAGAGATTTTGGTTGCTGGTGATTGGACTGGAAAGGCCTTTACAGTGTCAGTAGTGTAGAAATACTTCACTATTCATCTTTCAATTCTGAAAGCACTCATCTGTTGCTACTTGTATTTTGGGCAAGGCTTGGCCATTAATTGGAGTCTGGGCATGTGTGCCTTTAGTGACGACAAATAAGAGTTGGCCAAGGATGAGGAGCTGTCCATACGCAACGTTGTTACACTTGCAACTGAATTTTACAGACAAAAGCAATTGTTTTATTGGCCCAAAGACACCTTTGTCTCTTTGTATGAATTGTTTGTAACAGAGATACAATCTTCCAGTTCAGAACGGTCGTGAGAACCATATGCCATTTCTGACACTTACTTTGAAAAATACGGGGAAGTTAAAATACACAAGGCCACAGGCAGTGGCTGAAACATAGCACTGGATTTTGCATGAGAGTATTAATCCTTATCGCTGGTTCTCTTTTTGGATTAGGTTTCACATTTTAGCCACGGGTGCTTTGAGGGTACTCAGCTGTCAGATATTGACATGCACAGTCCTAAGTAAATGTTCATGCTGCATCTGTATGACGGGGACTCCTGTTCTTTGCCAGCTAGACATCCGGCTGAAGTGATTTCGAAATCCTCAAATTCTCTTGGGGGTTTTTGAAGTAATACGAAACTTAAGTCTTCTCTCTAGTACCCAGGTTAGAAATTATTATTGGACTGCCAGAAATTAGGATTCTAGCAAATGGAAGCGTTCCTCATATTTTTTTTATTGCCAGAGGAGACAGCTGTCCACTTTTCACCAAGGACTGCCTTAGCAAAGCAACCCAAATTTTCAGAGGCATTTGTAGTTATAACTGACAAGTTCAGTTTTTGAGTTGGATGCTATCTAGAAAGCTTAGATGGAGCAGTTTTGACAGTATTGTGTCCATGTTTTAGAAATTAAAGTAGCCACTATTCATCTGGGAGCGAGTCCCAGGAGTTTTGGAGATACAGTTGATGTAATTGCACACCAAACACAGATATTGTCCTGCGGTCTCTGTATTCCAGGAGTGAAAAAAATGTACAAAATTTATAGAAAACTTTTATTGTAATGCTTCTGCTTATAGTGTCATAATTTCCTGTGCTGTGATAATATGGATGCAGAGAAAAGGGAAGGAGTCTTGGTCAGTTTTGAAGTGTCTTAAAAGCCCAAGGCTTTCTGCCTGTCTCCAGTTTTGGGCCAGCATTGGTTTTTGCATATGCCAAACCAATTTTATTCAGACTAACCACATGTTCTTTTTTTAGCAACTTGAGAATTGGAGATTTGATGATAACTGTAGAGTTCACTTAGCATGGGCGTTCAGTCTGACAAATGTTTTATTCCTCGTTTTCCTCAGTTTCCATCTCTTCAAAAGAGTTGATATTGACCCACAATAATCAGGATTGACAACATGTATTTTTAAATTTAAGTGTCTCTGAAAATGAAGTTCACAGAAAACATCTGAAAACTGGTGGTTTGGAGGTATGGCCATTAGGCATGCTGTCCTGATTTTCAAAAGCCTATTTGCAAAATAAGGGTATTATCACAGCTTGAAATATTTCAAACACAAAGGATGTATTGCTAGTGTGAGCAAAAGTTGAAGAGGGTAATAAGTATATCCCGGTTATGGCAGCGTGTATGCCATCCAAGATCTGTCAGGAAACAAATTATTTACCAGCAGACTAACAATCTGTATTGCAAAAAATCCTGCTTAATTTGAGAGCAGCTAGATGCAGTACAGTGAGAGGAGTTGAAATAACTTTGAGGTCTACTCACTTTGACCTTAGATGTAGGCCATATATGTTAGATTCCTAAAATAACTTTAATATCTACATTAGATGAGTTGTCAGGCTGTGTTCGGCTTCACAGCCTGCTGTGTTGCAACATGACTTGAATAAGCTTTTAGATCGTGGCTTTAATCCTAGAGATTTTGAGGCAGCACCACAGTGTCTTTTAAAATGCATGGGTATGAAGCAGCTGTTGAAAATAGAATACCATGGATGAATAGACCTTTCTGTTACAGATATAGGACTTGCTACCACTTTTCCTTGAAAACACATTTCTGCAATGCACTTGCACAGGAAATGTAGATAGATTACAATGCATGGCTTAAATAAACTGTTCTGTGAGGAGCAGTAATGGGGCCCGACTGCCTATGGATTAGCTTCCAATAATCTTCAATATATCCTTATCACTTGCTCTTAACTGTAGGGCTTTTGCATGTGAATGAGCCACGTATACAATTGGAGTGCAAAACTGAAACCGATTTGGGGCAATTAGTTCAACTGGTGCCTACGTGTTTTGCATCTCTTAGGCTGAGCCTGCAAGCATGCAGGCTGAGGTCCACATTCCCAATGATACATATACAGATAGATCACTGTATTAATAAATTCGGAGCTTTATTTGACAGAAAATAAAATACAGGAACACGAAAGTACAAGCATATGTATTTTTGTTACAGGGTTCCTTAAAAATAGTTCCTGGTAAAACAGGATTTCTACTTCAACAAAGAATTGTGTCCTTAGTCCTTTATTAATTTAGCAAGTCTCCATTTCATCAAATTGGGGCTAAATCCTCAGGAATTGATCTGAGAAAGGCCTCCCTCACAGTCTGGAATATTATCTCTAATTACGATTTAGAAAGACTTGCAGCAAGGATGGTTGACTAAAGATCGAAGTCTGAGACCAATAGGAAAGGAGAAAGACAGTGTGAAGAGAATACGTGTGAGAGACCGAGCTTGACTCTCTCACAAGAGTAAAGTGAGGACAGTTATACTTGTCCTTAAGTTTTGTGGTGAGTGAAATTAAGGTCCCTGGTGTCAGGTGTGGACCTGCTTGCTTTCCTTTTTTCTTCTACTTCTCTTTCCTCCTTTTGTTGTATGCAGAGCCCACACACTTACTTGATGAAAAACGTGCATTTATTCTTATGGAGTCTTTATACCTAGGTGTGTTAACAAAAAGGGGCTCTTAACTTAAAAGCTTAGTAGAGAATGAAAGATTGCTGTTACTCCTGGACTGAGTCAGGGGAGCGGCAAGTGGCTGCTTCTTCTGGGAACAAAAGAGTTTCCAGAGAGCCATTACCTTGGATGTCCCACCCAGAGCAGGACCATCAAGAGCTAACAGCTCTTCCTGGCTCTCTCTAGGTACTGGGGGGTGCCCGCAGGAGGAGACCAAGCATTCTCATGCCTGGAAGGGGAATTGCATGATCATGCATTCCCATCCCAGGCCCATTACAGGTATTGCGATCCCTGAGCTGGCATGGGAGAGTGACCAATTCATTCAAAAGCACTTAAGATTGACTGCTGATCAAGCCCATTTAACTCCTCTTCATGGCTAACAGCTCCTGCTGGCTCAGGCTTTAGGCATGGCTGGGCAAACCTTACTGTTTAACCCTCGCAGCTTTGGGTCTGACCTGCTCCAGCCGGCATGGCTGGGAGTCAGTGCATCGCTTGGGCGCAAGCTGGGAGCTCTGCGTTACGCTGCATTGACTGTCTTAAATGAAGTGTGTTCTTTCCCCTTACCCCTTCTCCCTCTGATATCCATGTGTGCGAGTGTGCTCTCGTCTCCCTTTCCGTTGCCAGGGAGGATGAGCAAGTCACAGCTTATGCTATAGCTGTGTCAAAGCCCTGTGCATGTGCTGGTTGCTCAACTGAGCCCGACAGACTTGAAAACAAGAGCTCAGAGCTGTAGCTTTCTCCTCACTAGAGGTGATGACTTGGGTTTTGTGTCCTCTGCGCAGCAGCAAATTTTCTCAGAACTTGTAGGAAGTTACCTCTTGCCAAATGAAGCTGAAATTTCTCAACGAGTTAAAAATTGTTGGAGAGATCAGATTAGGGGGAGGCAGGGAGAAGAATAGATCCGTAGCTCAATCTTTTAAGTAATCTTTCCTTAGGACCCAGTCTTTAAATAACCTTTCGTATCTTCACCTGATTGTAGAGAAATTCGTTCCAGTCTTCAGTCTTGTAGCAAGTGGCAAAGGAGCACTTTGCCGCGCTTTCATGCTGCATATGAAAGGATTGCTTTAGTAGCTTGAGAGTCCTGTGTCGCTCAAAGGAAGCACTCGGTTCTGTTTCTAAACTTAAGAAGTTAGACAGGGTGGGGTAGAAGAGAGGAGGGGGAGATGTGAAGCTAAGCAGTAGCCTTGGACTCACAATTCATTACTTTGAATGTTAAAATCTGAAGAAGTCACCTATTTTGACATAAACTCTTGGATCCAGTCCAGTATTTAAACTCTGAAAGGTTTGATTCTGCTTCTAATTCAAGTTAAATTATTTTAGAAATAAACTAGGTATCAACATGTATTCCCCTGGTAATCCCAAAGTGATCCCCAAAAAAAAGAAAAGAAAAAAAGTTTAGTTCCATTGAAACTGATACTTTGTATGCTGGCAGGTTCAAGTATGCTTGCACTACAATCATTGAAGTTGTTTGTTTTTTTTTTCCTCAGTGATATCCTCCTATATTGCCCAAGATCATCAGTTAATTCTAAAGTTGGCAGTGAAAATGTTTTTAAGTAAAAGACTCTTCCCTTTATTTGGGTGACTGGTCTTAGATATATTTTGTCTTCCCACTGAACAGTTGTAAAACTTCAGCTATTTTAGGAAACATGGTCAATTTAGCTCTGTCATTTCAATAGTATCTTTTAATCCAGCAATTATATGTGGTTTAAACCATTTAAAATCATCCAGAAAAGTTTTTCCTGTTTCATCAATTCTAGTTTAAAACAACAAAAAATAAATCACAAAGCTGCTTTGATTTAAAACGGAGATCCTTGTTTCTGCCATTAGAGAGAAGAGTTGATTAGACTTGCAACCGTTCTGCAGTATTTGAAAATCAGGTAGAAGTCCACTTGGAAGTATGAAGTAAATTAAGCATGAAACAAGAAAAGCTATGACTTGGTTAATAATTCAACAATGCGGTTTTGTTAGTCACCATTTAACATAACTAAGAAGAGTATGTGGTATGAGAAATAAACATAAAGGCCAGTCTTGGGAGAAAATTCCAGATCATGTATAACGGCCCATTACATCATCTTTGTTAAACAAAACCAAAGGGTTTGCTAACTATCCAAATAATTTCTGTTTCTGTTTAAAGGCAATAAGTAGGGAAATATTTATTGGAAATATTTTCTCATACATTGTCTTGCTATTTAATTCATTTAACTCCTTCACAAAACAGTAGCTGGATATATGTGGAAAGACTTAATGAGATACATAATGTCACATCTTACAGGGAATTGCTTGTCGTGACTGCACAGTCTTGCACAGCTGAACATTTGGCCTTGACCAAGAAGACTTTGAAGTGGTATAAGAAAACACCAGAGAAATATTTTCATTTGATATTATGTGTGATGAAATTGCTTCCTAGTCATTGTCTTCATTAGGATAATCTATTCCTGTCAAACAGTGCTGCACAAGCTAATCATGCAGCAGTTAGTAGAAACAGACTGGAACAGGAAAAAGCAGTTGGAAGATGGGGCAAGCAGTTAGCCAAAGCCAGTGAGTAAAAATCCAAACTAACAAAAAACCTTGCTGTGAGAGCTCTGTGGCTGGGGATCAATGCTGCTTGCATACTGAGCTACTACGGCTGGGTTGAAAATTATGCTGGGCATCCTCAACCGCTGTATCTACAAACCGAAGACTGGTTTTTTTCAAGTCGTGTTTCTTGTTCTGTGTGTCTTGGTGCATGCTGCTGCTGTGATGTGAAGAGGAGGTTAGAGAAGAGTTTCCCAGAAGACAAGCCATAGCAGAATCGCACTAGGTGTCTGTCACCTGCCCTTGACCAGGTCAGGCCGGGGCAGCGTGTGGAAATTAACCTTTGAGACAATTTTGCAGGGGTAGGAGGGAGATGATTTCTTGAATGGGAGTTGTTGATGAGAAGTTTACAAAGCTTTCTGAATGTTTGTAAACTATTAATGTATTTCCCAGACAATCTTCCCTGATGTGTAAGCCCTCTATTTGTGGTCACAATCTTGTGAGTTTGAGAAAAGACAGAATGGATTAAAACAAAATATCTCTAATTGATTTTATTTGGTCTGAAGTAGGCAAGAGTACATTTTGAGCTATGAAATATTTAAGTCAGAAGCTACCAAATAATGATATTATGCCACAGTAAACAATTAAAATACATCTGATGGTTTATATGCTGGTAAAAGTAGGGATCGCAGTTTGCTCTCTGGAGCTTTTTTATGAATCTGGATTAATGCCTCAAAGAAAATTCAGAGGGACCTGATGGAGTAGCATTTGGTCAGCTGTATTGAAGTGACCAGACTTCTTAATGTGAAACAATAAGGAACTATAAAATAATACATTTTGTCATCGAGAGCGCTTTTCTAGGGTGGGTTGCCAGCTATGAAATTCTTGCAGCCCAATTGACAGGGGTGCTAGAGCCTGACCCTGAGCATTAGCTCAAGTTTGTGTAGTTTGCTGGAAGAATCAGATGATGTTTGGGTTTTGCCTCCTTGTCTTAACTCAAAGTAGCAAATTCTTTTTTAATACCAACCTCATACACTGTACATTCCCCATGCATTCTCACTGTAAATACAAATTTTGTAAAATTCTTATCTGCATTAGCCTGAGGTTTTCTGTAGTCATTGTTCACTTTGATGGGAATCAACCCATCTTGTCCTTTAAATGGACATGGGATACACTCACAGTGGGGCTGGAGTTAAAGGGGAGGTACTAGATATATGTTTCTCATTTTCTTTCCTGTTCTTTGTTTCGCTTACATTTAGCAAACTGATTACAACATTTATGTAGTAAGGAAGCTCATGCTTCAATCAAAATAAATTTAGTAATAGATAGAGTTGTTGGAGAAAGAAATGAGCATGTTGTGAAAAGTAATACCAAGTCAGGCCCACAATTTCTTAAACGTTCTTATAATTTTTCTGCTTGGTACCAAACATGGCACTTAATGGCAGAAGTTCTTGCAGAGATATGAAAGCTAACTCTAGATGCTCAGAAAAAAAATGGTTATCAATGTATCTACCTCAATATAAATAGCTTTTCTTAGCTTTAGTTTTGTGTATTTTAAAGTTTAGAAGATTCTGATTTTCCACTTGGCAACTCTACAATCTTTGCTTAATATCAAAAATCAATCTCAGACCAAATCAAACCTTTACTGATACCCGTTCAATCCCGTTGTTACATTTGTGGTTGTTACATGTGTACCCCTTGGTATGAATCAAAAATTTAGTAACCAAAGCTGCAGATGCATATAGAGACCTAGAATATAAATGGCATCATATCTGATAGTTTTACATGATGGTGATTTTCTCCTACATACAGCCTAGGCAAGTGTAATTTAAGAAGTAAGAGGAGCAGGTCTGTTAAGACTGAGATAATGTTGTTAGAGCATGTTTTTTGTGTGAGGCAGAATAGATGGGGAAAGGAAATATCTTTAATTGGAACTACTGTGATATTGTTGGAATGAGCAGACAAGCTTGATTTGAGCAAAGCCCTTAGCTGTGGCTGAAGGTCCAACATATAGGGTTTTTTTCGGGATGCTGAAGAAAGTATGTACAGTATTTATATTGCTGTGTGAAAGAGTTTTGCCGGGAAATAAGGAACTGTAGGACAGAAATAGCAATTAGTGACTTTTTGTACAAGTCTTTAATAGTCCTCAGTAACTAGTACTGGTATTGTAATAGTTTTGTAGTGTAACGTCTGCTGTCATTATCAGTGAGGTAAATAAAACCTAAGTGACTATCCTGCTCTCAAGTGTGCATGTATGAATACGTACACATATCGGATCGGTCACTATTTCATACCTAATGTGTTCACAGCATACCTTAATGTATTGGATACCAGCGC
This sequence comes from Gavia stellata, assembly GCF_030936135.1. Taxonomy (NCBI): domain Eukaryota; kingdom Metazoa; phylum Chordata; class Aves; order Gaviiformes; family Gaviidae; genus Gavia; species Gavia stellata. Next base: position 121,103,715 of record NC_082594.1, read on the forward strand.
TTACAATATAGAGGTCATTGATATCTTGAAATTTTCTGAGGGATGGATATAAAAGGTTTCACTTAACTGATGCTTCCATTTTTTTATCTCAGACTGAACTGCAGATGCCTCAGAGGATGGATCAGCATAGCATAGTGAAGTGGGAAGTGATAACTGACTGGAACCCACAGAAGGAATATATTTGTAAACTGTGGGTTTTAAAAATTAAGTTGATACTTGAACAAAACCCAACACTACCCATGTTCTGTAAAAGGCCCATAGGACCTTTTGACCAGAACAAGGGCAGAAAAGAACTGTGAAAAAATATCTAGATGATAGCCGTGCAGCACTGTACGTCAGAACAATATTAGAAGAGTTGGCTGGAGATAGATCAGAGGTGGGGGAAGAAAAGCACTTTTGCAAAACGCAGCATGTTATGTGGAGAAGGATTATTAGCTAGATGGTTCAAGAAAGCAGCAGGCGTTAAATCTGATGAACTCCTGAGAGAACTCCAAAACTGATACAGCACCATTACTTTCACTCAGCTCAATATAGCAAGAAGGTTTTAAATAGATCAGGAAATTCTAATTAGCAAGTGAACTTGTATCTTAGTAATATCTCTTAGGAGAAAGACGAGATCACTGGTTGAACACTTCACTCAACGTGTAAATGAGGGTACATATAAAAGCTGCATTACTAGGAAATAAATATAAAAAGGCTACTATCTTATGTGTTCTGTATTAAAAATAGGAAAGATGCTGAAGGCTCATTTAAGAAGCAGAGAAGGAGTATATGGCACTTCCTCTCAAGTTCTAAAACAGTCACATTTTGCAATGGAAAAAGGTAAAAACCTGAAGTATGTTTGGTAATGGGTTACCTCAACAGAATAATAAAAGATATTTGTATTTACCCTTTGATTTTTAGAGGGGGAAATATTGTAATCTTTAGTCTCCATTTCTCTGTCAATTTTTTTGCAAATGGAGTTTCTTCCTTGAAAGGCTTAACACTCTTTTGTGCAGCTGACTTGTGCTCCAGACCCCTCACCAGCTTCGTCGCCCTTCTCTGGACATGCTCCAGCACCTCAATGTCCTCCTTGTAGTGAGGGGCCCAAAACTGAACACAGGATTCGAGGTGCGGCCTCACCAGCATCAAGTACGGGGGCAAGGTGATGCATCACTCTTGACCCTTACCCTGTGCACAGAGCATGCTGCATCTTCATTAAAACAAATGATCTTATTTATTCTGCATTCTCAAAAAAAAAAAAAAAAAAGTGGGAGGAAAGAGGTATGGGACTGAAGCAAAATGTGTGTTAGCAGAATAATGGAATAATGATTTCCAGCCTCTCCCAAATCTGAAACTTGACACGCTAATTTTCTGCTACTTAAAATGTGCTGTAAGTTTGGTGCTGAGAATCGCATCCAAACTCCATTTTGCAACATTTTCTTAAGGCCCATTTTGCACAAATAAGAAGTAATTTAAAAATGTATTTTAAGAACATGGGTGCTTCGTGTTTTGTTGTGGTTGTGTGTGAAACCTGGCGGTGATTCGTGGCTTTGATGGCTTTTTCCTGCAGAGCTGGGGCAGCCACTTAGAATCCAAGGATTCTTGGATTCAGTCACAGCAGCCTGTGGATAGATCAAAGCTTGTGAGTTAAGTATAGCCCTGCGTAGTCTTACCGCTTTTCCTTCTCTGCATGAGGGGCAAACATACTTCTGTCATTATTTTGCTGATGTAGGGTCAGTCTGAATAGCTCTGCCGGTGCAGCTGAACAGGTACTTTAGACAGTTAATCTTACCGTGCTTCTTCAGCAGCGTAAATGAGCAACAACTCCAGCTCAGTGCACAGAGAGCAACTAGTGTTATGAATTTAAGACCTGGTCCTTTAAGAAGGGCATCACTCATGAAAGCCTGAAAGCCCAGTATACTGGCAGCAGATGGGCAGATAAAACAATTCTTGCCAATTACTTGTGCTATGCAACACTGGGAGAGATGCTCTGTTATGTAAGTGTCCCAGACTGGGGGGCCGCATGAATAAGAACAGATTTGTCCATGATGCTTTCGGCTCCTTTAAACAATAGACTTGAATTAAGATTGCTCTAGCAATTCCATCTTTCCTCCTTTTCCCTTTTTGTGCCAAGCAGCATTAGCACTGTGGTTTTCTTTAACTTATTTTTAATGCTTATATAGATCTAGAAATGTTTTCTGACTCTCCCTGAAAAATGCACAAGTACAAATACTGACAATGAGGAAAAAGCCTTACAGGCAGTAGAGCATTGCCAGAACTTGCCAGGAATAGTGATGTCTCGTGGAAATGTCAAACTCTTCTAGTGACCTTGGTTTGAGCAGAGGTTTGAACTCGATGACCTCCAGAGGTCCCTTGCAACCTGAATTTTTTATCGTTTTATGTTTTATAACGCTTGATCAAACAGGCCAGGGAGGTTACAAACTGGTTAGGGTTGTATTGGCGTTGCCTAGCTCGATCAGGAAGTTTTAATCTGCCATTTTGATGCAAAGACACGTCTGTGCAATGGGCTTCTAGGCTGGATTTGGGTGTCCTACAGTCCTGGAATTATGCAGAGGTGAAGTAATCAGTCCTCAATTGCAGTGCTAATCCTGGTTTCCAACACCTGATAGCGAGCCTTAATGCACAAAATTCAGTCAACAAGTGCTGCCATTCAGGGTCTTTGTTCCTTAGTGGTGCATTCTATATAGGCATGGAAGTACCTGATCCGCTTTGATAACTTCAATTTTTGGCCTCAGTTCATTGTTGTGACCATGTTTCCATGATATGATTACGGTCTAGGTAGAGAAAGTTCTTCCTTTTCACCTGTTGTCTCCGGATGCTTCTAGCATTGTTGTTCTTCTGAAATTGGTTGTTTCTTTATTGAAGTGAACGGACGGGAAGGATAGGTTGAAATAACATTTGACGTAACAACTACAAATATTCCGTTTATCCATGCTTTCCAAAATCCAGGGTTTACTGGAGCATTTCCTAGGCTGCTCATTAGCAAGTAATGTGAAACCTGTGTTCAAATAAAATATGTACATTGGCAGTGAAGGACTTCTGGTTTTTTTAGGGGCTTCCTATTCTGTCATGTAACACCTGTTTTGAATTAATTTTAAGTTTTTAACACCTTCTGTGCAAAACACTTAAAGGATTTGGATGAAGACCTTAAAATTTTATAAGAAACTTAAATTGTGTGGTGAAGAACCAACTAAAGAGTAACTCCATTATAGTTTTACAGCATGCAAGTTAGGTTTTTGCATATTACCCCTATCCTATAGGTGGTAAATACAAGAACAAAAATAGTCTTTTTTTTTTAACACAGAGGGCAGAAAGAGTAAGTGTTCCAGGCCTTAAGAGGTGGGAGTTAAGTATATAAAAAACACGGTAGTGTTATGTACTTTATTCACATTGATATGCTTCTAATTGGGTTTGGCATAGCAATGAAGTTGATCTTTTGAACTTGTGATTTCAGCATGGCTCAAAATAAAGCTATTTTACAGAGTCACGCTATCTTGGTCTCTCCTCTGCCTGATAACTTTTAAATGTTTTGACCATTTTTAAATGTAGGTGAGTCATGATATAAAATATCATGAAACTTGGGTGGACAGGAAAAAGATGAGGAAAAAACATTAAATATGTTAATCTGAAAAGCATACACTGCATCATTAGCTCACAATATTAGACATCAAAAGGTTTAATGGAGCTGAACACATTGAAACATGACTTGATAGAAAAGCAAGCTTTCCTATTTAGGTTTGGTGATGAGAATGAAATTTCTGGGGCAAGAAGGTGTAAAGCTTTTAGTGAGAGAAACTGTAAAAACAAGTATGTTTAAATGATAAAATGGTGGAATTGAATGGTAGTATTCAAAGCTATAACCGTACCTACTAATCTACATTTTATTCCCTTTCTAATTTGATTTTTTTAAAAACTGCTGGTGCTATATCTCAATGAGATTTTCGTGTGTTTCTGTCAAGTTTGGATAAATGCCTTGTGCAGAATATGGCTGCATTTGCATGTTACCAAATCTGGATGGTCAATCGCAGGATAATTTATGTAAAATACATTCAGCTTCAGAGAGGGGTTGAGGTTGGAAGGGACCTCTGGGGGTCAGTTGGTCCAACCCCCCTGCTCAAGCAGGGCCATGTAGAACCCAGGACCATTTCCAGATCTTCTACAGTATTGAGATCTATTCAATTTTATATATGTATTAAAAATATAATATTACTATGGATTTTTGTTACATTACTTCAGGCAAACTTGTTGGTTAATTTTCGAAATTACCTCAAGCAAATACTAATACCTCCACATCTCACTGTCATCCTAAGAAAACAAACTTCTAGTGGATTCAGACCTTTTTAAGAAATAATATAGACTTTATTTTTGTCTCTGTTTCTAGCTTCCTCTCATAAATACAGCTGAAATGTCATATAAAATTGCATGGATCACTTAAAAACCAAAAAGGTTGGGAAAAAATAGTATTTTTATACATCAAGAGCCGTGAAGCAGGAAAGAGTGTTAATCACTGAGATGCATTGGCCTGTTCTTCAGTGGTGTAAAGTTTTGGAGTACACTGAGGTACCAGAAGTTAAACCTTTGACTTTGAAGCTTTGAGGTACTCTGATTTAGGGGCAATTAGTATTTTATTCTTTTTTTAGTTGGAAGTAGTGTGAGCACACAAACTCTTCAGTTACAGAAATCAAATGGTAAATAAAGCAGCCAAAGATACTTTAAGGCATGTTTCTCTGAGCAGGGAGTGGGGGGATGTCAGTTATATCTTGGGCTCCTCTGTTATTGTCTCTTATGGTATACTTCCATTGTAAACACTTCAAAGACGAGAGACTTATACATACTTGTTAGTAGCAACTGTAATGCAATGAGCCATGGGTGGTGACTTGAGCTTCTTGTTCCTGCTGTAATATCAAGAAAGAAATGAATGTATAGAAAAATGAACTTTCACAGCTGACTGAAGAACAAGTACAGAGAAAGCAAAAGATGATCATAAAATTGCTCTTAAGGACCTTCTGTGCTGTCAGTTTCCAAGTCCAGATTGCTTCTCTAGCAAGCACCATAAAACTTCTGTATAGCTCTTCTGCCTTTTGTTTGAAATAAAAAAGTAAGGAGAAATTATTAAGAAGTAAGCTAACTGTAGCCTGAACAGTTGCATGTTTTTGAAAACTGAAATTGCTCTAAAAGGCATTTCAATTTAGACCTGGAGAACACTCAATTTTTTTAAACATTACCAATTCTCTTACTTTCTTTTAAAACTTTCTTTAAAAGTAGGCATGTAGGGGATATGGCATGCCTCTGTGTTTTGGCAGTAGAGAAGTAGACTGTTGGTTATCATTTTAACATGACAGCAAGTGTGGAGATATAGTCTTTGTCGACTGCTTAGTTTGAACAGCATTGGACCAAAACTTAGCTTTTCCAGAGTAGCTGAAGATGATTGCTCTCTTTTGGAAATATTTCTCCTTAATTCCATTTATTGGTTTTCTTGGAATAGCAAAGCATGAAATTGAAACTCCATTCGCATTTTCTATTTTTTGAAAAAAAGAAATTTCTTTGCCTGAGACAGCAATCTTTTTTTTAAAATGTCTGTAACTGATATGATGTCCTGCAGGGTTTTTTGCAATAAACTTTCTACTGATGGCTGCAAGAGGATGTAGAGCATATCTCATTGAATGAACTTCAGTGATACTTGTAATTCTGCAGCATTTTTTTCCATCAAATGTCATGATCTGCAGGATGAAGAAATTGAAACCTTGCCTAAGTTGGGAGGGTCAGCTTATCAAAGTGGTCAGTTCTCTGCCCTCCTTGTCCTTTCCTCAAGTTTTCCCAGTTCTTCTGTCTTCATAAAAGCCACATTAATTTACCTTGATACTGAAAGAGCTAGCCAGTTGTGTATTTTGTAGATTCAGAAACTAGACAGAAGAAACTATTTTATGCATCAGTGTTTCAAATTATTTTGCAACAGCAACATTTGCAGTAGTTGCACATATGACTACTTAGAGCAATACAAACCTTGAATCATTTTTTTTTTTTCCATTCAGGATATCACTCAGTCACAGGTATTATGTTGGAAACAGGAAATTGCTATTGCTTTGTGCAACAGTTATTTATTTCAGTCATAAACAAGCCATGATGAAGCTGTATTTTAAAGAATATGGCCATTGAGAGTTAGTGGGAGAACTAGTCAGAATAGAATATTCCTGAATTTGTAGTGCTGTATTGGGATTTGTTTCATCTCTTAGGTTTCTTACATATAATTTGAGATATTCTATACTTGGGTATGGAGGAAGTGAATTAAATGCATCAGACTTTCTTCTAACTACTTGGGTAGAAATAAGAAGCAGTTAGGTTTATTCATTGTCAAACAGGTGACATTTAAACTTTCCTTTCATAATGGCTGAACTCACTTCAGTAATCCTAATTTTTCATGAGAACTCATGTACTTTCACAGCAGCTTGTTCTGAAGAGATTAGCCTCTTGGCTTTGGGGTTGAATAAAATAAATCTAGTCCTGCTTTACATGTGCTAGCTGCGATCTGTCCCTTAACTGTACCGATAACATGCCTGTGGTTATTCCGCTATGTTTGAACCAACAGAGACTCTTGGTACAACTTTCATACATTGCAAGCATTTAACTGAGATTAGTTTCTAACAAACTCCAGGAATTTTTTATTGGCAGTCAACTTTCATGGTGTCTGTAGGGATCAAAAGCTTAACCAGACATTGATTAACTGATTACATCTACAAAGCCAGCATGACTGATGCAGCAACTTGCAGTTTGACTTTCTTTATATTAACCTACCAGAAACCAGATTGTATCCACAATCTTCTAATTGTAGAAGTGGCAGCATAGCTATATAAATTGCCTGCAGCTTCACTAGAAGGTATGTCTGTTGACTGTTACCTTAAATGATCTCAGTATCGGTAGGTTTATAATGTGAAAAACATGGCAGCCACATGGTTTTTTTAGTACTAAGTTATCTAAACCTAAGATTAGGCAAGTGTGAACCAGGACTGAGTGAAGAATAGATTTGATAGTGATTGGTCACGGACAAAATTAAACATTGTTTTTCATGGGAATACATTTTAATGTATATCGGTTTATTGTATGTGTATTTAGATCTTTTTAAATTTAATCTAATTTTAATTTACATCTTTTTAAATCTGTGTGTGTAACTTGAATCTGAAATCTTAATGGATCAGAAAAAAATGAAACAAAACCCAAAAGAAATAGAACTTAAACTTCAAACCGTAAGAATTATCACTGGAATTATGTGCATACATACATGTTGCTCAGAAGGGTAAGTTAAGTCTAATGCAGAAGTTGACTTATGCTCAAAAATCTGTTTCCAGTGTGGTGGGTTAACCTTGACTAACAGCCAAACTTCCATCCAGCTCCTCATTCACACCCTCACCTTTCCCCTCCTCTCCCATCTTTAGCAGGATGCAGGGGAAAAAATAGGATGAGAAAGCTCTTGGGTTGAGATACAGACTCATCCTGGGGAAAATAAACAATTTGTTGCCAAGTAAGAGATTCAGGTAGTGAGAAATGAAAAGGCAAGTGTTAAAGCAACCCCTTTCTTTCCCCCTTTAACCAGGCTCAAATGTTCTCCTTTGCTCCTTTACCCCTGCCCAGAGGTGCTGTTTGGGGGAGAGAAGAGTGGGGTTATGGTCAGTCCGTAACTGTTCCTCTCTGCTGCTCCTTCCTCCTCCCATTTTTCCTCTGCTCTGGTGTGGGATCTTCACAGACTGTGGGAGAATCTCTGCTCCAGTGCCTGGAGCTGCTACTCCTCCTCCAGGCAGCCCCTGGCCTCTCCTGCACCCCCCCACTGCTAATACCTGGGCAGCTACATCCTATACATCCACAAATGCCAGAGCAAGTTATAATTATTGCTGCTTTGCAGAAGAAATTGCAGTTCATTCTAGAGTACCAAAGTAGCAGATGGTAGTATAAAACTGTAAACCAAGCCCATTTTAATGGATGGATTACAAGCACTCTGCTAGACTATATGTGGTGCTGATTAAAGAGGCTGCAAATAAAATGGATGAAGCCTTTCAAAGTGCAGCTGGGTTTGCCTGTCCCCATTTTCATCCTTGCCCTCTTCTAGAAAATGGAGTATGCCACTATTTTTTCTCTGTTATGTTGTAGAGTTGGTAAGTCACAGATAAAGGCTTCATAAATGGGGAGACATGATTTGTCCAGCATATTTTAGGGTTGTTGGAGGGTGTGTAATTGTGTACCAGTTTAAGTAACGATCTTCTGTTTTGCTCATGTTATATATTTTATTATGTTAGTATAACCTTCTGTAGTGGTAAATTTGGAATCACTGTAAACTGCTAATCATCTAACAAGGGAACTATATAAATTTATGTAATTTAAAGGCTTGGTTGTGCGAAGCTTGAACATCTCAAGTAAATTCTATCTAATATAGGTTTGCAGAGCCTAATGTTTATCTTAAAAGTAAGTAATATCTCATTACTTGTGGAGCAGAGACCTCTCTTAGTAACCCAGAAATTGAATGGTGTAGACCTCAGGACAAAAAGCGTAACAGTTGCTTTGTAAAATTGGAAATATATCAGGTTTTCAGTAGGTTTACTATACCTCATTCCACATCCATGTTATATAACTGTTATCCTTTTTAGTAAGTTAGTGGGTAAAGCTCAATACTCTTAGTGGATGTCTTGAACCACGTTTCAATGTGTTTCTGTCCCATTCAGAGCTGAAATGGAAGATTTTCACTATTGGTAAAAAGCCCTTTATTCTGGTTTGCTAAGACCAGTTAAAAATGTGGTGGGGTCCCACACAACTTTATGCTGAAGGTGATCTTTTTGAAGGACCTTCAAAGGGCACAAACTATTTGAAGAGACCCTAAAAGACATGCACTAATGTGCTGAGAACAGATTAGACAACCAAAGACATGTGATAAAAAAATAATTAATCACTAGGGTGTCTGTCTGCTGATACACAGATAGGGACATGATCATTGCCAGCTTAATTCAAATACGTTATCTCGCAGACATGCAGAACTCTTTCTACAAAGCAATGCCACATGTTAAGGACTTTCTGCAAAGGAATTTAAATCACAAAAATCATTATGCTTAGAGTTTCTTTGACATCCTTAGTCAGTTCTGCTATGCCTGCATTTGGCAGCTTCATTAATTGTTCAGACAAGGAAGAGGTGATGCATGGACGCCCTACGAGGCTTCAGTGCAGCAGCTTTAGGTTTTACAGACCCCAGAACCCACAGTGAATTTCTTTCCAAGTATACGCTGCTGCAGATGGGCTAGGCGCACAAGTTTCTATTGCGGTAGTGCAGGTAAGGGGATGATTGGCCGCTTAGGGATCCTTGAATTACATGGAAAGCGCTAAAGAAAAAGTAATTTGAAAGTGCTGTACTGATCTATGAATGTGAAATACCCTAGGGAGTTTATAATTCAAATAATCGGAATTGCTTAGGGGTCCACAAATCAAAATATGAAAACAACTGCTGTAGTTGGCTCAGGGCCCCAGCCTAAAAGCTGCAGTTGCATCTTGCACCCTTCCTGCAAAGAGGTGTGAGGTTGGGGCTAAAAGGAGGCAGCCTCCAGTGCCTGATACTGAGATTGAGGACCAGATTCTGCATCCTGTGGAACCATGCTGAAGAGAGAGGTGGGGGGGGGAGAACTGGCAGGAAGGCAAATGTATATTAGAAAAATGTGTTGGATCTGCAATATATATTCAATCTTAACAGCCAGGGTTTTTTTTAGTCACAGCTGGATCTTGACTCCTTTCCGAATTTGCTGAACCACTTTGTTGGAGAAAGGCTCTGCAAATGTAACTTCTGCATTAATGGTAAAGGCACTTCAAAACTGCAACAGAAGAAACTCATTTGGTAGGTAAACAACCTTTGTAATTGTTAGAACTGGTTGTAAGACACTAAGTTGATAGACCACTGCTGAAATTACTGGATTTGTTCTTTGTAGTACAGTCTTATCAACATCAATTGTATAAATAGATTATGCAGAAGTTATTCATTTTTGATTTGTAGTGCCAGAATATAAAGATAAGACACCACGAAACCTCTGTTTTTTACATCTCAATTTGTCATCTTCATTTCTTCCCCTGTATCTTACTGTGTTTGTAATTATCTTTACAAGACAATATGGTTCATAAATCCTTTCAGCAACTGAGAGTTAAATGCCCATGAAAGCATGCGTTTGTCACTGTGCTTATTAAGTGGAAACTAGTGACAGCGGGGGGGAAAAAGGAAACTAAAATTTATGTGAAAGTGGTGATTTTATAGAGGTTAGCATTTTTTCCCCTGTATCAGAGGCTTCCATGATAAACTTTTTTCCAGATGAGTCAACCAAGAGGGTTCTTTATTTTGCCTATTAGTATATTCTTACTCTGTGGAGTATTTCATAATGCCAAATAGTCGTAACACAGAATGCAGTGCTAACTATTTAAGAGTCACCTGAGGGCCAGCAGAAGTCTGGTAAGCAAAGGTTCCTTCTGGTCTTAGGAAGTTAGTTTTTGTGTAGTTTCATGCTATTATCCCTCTGGAGGGATGTGTAGAGGTATTGATTAGTGTAAAAGATGTCATTTGAAACAGGGGACTGCAGTGGCTAGAGCAACACTCCCAAAAGAACTCAACTGTCTACAAAGAAATTGTGGCACCCTTTTTCATGGCCGTGGTGAAAACTATAGCTGCTCTCACCTCTCCAAATGCCTGGGAAAAAAGTTTTCTCATTATTGCAAGGGTCTAAAATGGAAAAAGATGTCCTAGCCTGGAATTCTCCATTTTGTGCTCCACTTCTCAATATATGTAGGATCAGTGTGGTTCATGTATCATAGCCCTACTATGGAAGAGAAGATTATTTTTTAGCATAAGAAAAATGTCTGGGTCCATAAAATTTTAAATTCTATGAATTGTAGACACCTTGTTTTGCCTATTAAAATTGTTATTCCAGCATACATTTGACTTGAGGTCTGATGGAGATAGTTTTCCTTTCCTGGAGAGCAGTGTCTCTTTTTTCACCAGTATCTTTTTCTTCACATCTAACCACCTTTAATATTTCATTTCTTTTAGCAATTCATAAGAAACATTTGCAGACAGGTATATTTTCTTTGCTTTGAGTGCTTACATCTTAAATTTGTGTGAGTACTTGCTGCTAATGCACAGCAAAAGAGAAGGGGGACCTGCCCACAAACGCACTTCCCAGCTAGACTGTGCTAGCTTATTTCCCCTGTGTAGGAAGAATAATTACGGCTTCCCAGTGTGCAGAACTCAACAACACTTTGGCTTTCAGGCTTTTGTATGCTGAAAGTAGATACAGTACTTGTGAGGTTACTTATAAAACAGGCAGCAGGGATAATCTGCCTGTAGTCAAAGAAATTAGGGACAGGAGATAATCATGATTTTTGTATATGCCTTTGAAAAGAACAAATGGAAAAAGACACTTTGAATAAGTTGGGGTATTTTTGCTGAAGAGTTTCATACCACCTTGATTGTAGAAGTATGCACACTGATTGTTGCATTGTGCTAAGGTTTTGTAGGGTGTTATCCTGCTGTTGAAAGTACTGTGCCTGCCTGGCATTTGTAACTTAATGTGTTGCTATCATCATATATAATGTGTATCCTGTCATCATACAGGTTTTAAACAAGCTAAATAGATACATGTTGTGTATTTAAGAAACAAATTAAGATTCAAGTAAGTACTTAATTTCTATCCAAATAAAAAAACTTGCCTGTAGTCAGCTTCTAATTGGACATTTACTCTGGTATTAATTTTGCTTTTATTAAAAACATTTTTAGCTAGCAGTTTGCTTAGGTAATTTAGGTGTTATAAAGATTCTGGATTTAATCATAAAACCCTCTGTATGTTTAAACATAAAATATCACCTGGCTGGTGAAATGCCACCGTTGAAGGATAACCCTAATACCTTGCAAACACAGACATACAAGAAGCTTGGGAAAAAGGCAAATGGGGGCCCAGTCTTTTAAAAGTGAAATTGAGGAGCCACCATTTTAACCAGTTATGTATTATATTAGTGTTATATATATATATATAAAACCCACCATATTAACCAGTCACAGAACTACTTTGTTTTCTAGAGAGAGTATCGTAGCAGATGACAAAACAAAATTTGGACATGAGTAAGAGCCATTACGTAACTCATCAGGAGATCTTGTTGGAGCAGCCTAGTCTATTCACAGGACTGCTAAAGGGCCTTGTGCATAAAGAAGCAGCAGTGGTAGATGTCACTGAGTGTAGCAAAGCTTTCTATGTTTCACATAATGCTCTCGTAAGCAAGATTGGGAAACAGTGGTTAGAGGAATAATAACATATAGTTGGATATTGCTTTTCAAACAGTTGGCCATCTCGAGAGTGTTTTTCAATGTCAAAATGGCCACCTTTACAAAGTAGATTTCAGCAAGAATCTCACCTGTATCTATATTTGATGTTTCGGTAATGACTTGAGTGACACAACAGACAATATACTTACTAAGTATTCAGGCAATGCCATTCAAGGAAGGAATGGTAGTGTGTTAGAAGACAGCAGCTGGTCAAAATGATCTTTTGACAAATTGGAGAAAAGGTCTAAAAAGAACTTTTGCTGACAGGACATTTCCTCACAACTAGACTTTTCCTCTAGCTTTCCCCCCCTTGTTAGACTGTTGGTGGCAAACTTCTTAAAGTGTCTCTGTTTCATCTCTTTTTTTTGGTGTTTTTTTTTTTTTAATTTGACGCAAGTTGCAAAAGAGCAATTTACCTCAAACTGCTATTTTCCTTGCCAGGAACTTTGTCCAAGTTTCACTCGAGTGTCATCTCAGCAAGTCTTTTTTTATCTTTTCAGTTATCTACTATTTTTTTCTGCTCGCTGTTGTTTCTTTCCAGGACAGAAAAACAGTCTAATCCTTTCTGCCACCCTCAACATGCAAATTCCCTGGCAAAAGCAATGGGATCTGCTAGCAGAAGTGCTTGAATCTTAAAGCTTGTTTAATGTGCCAGATCGACCTGGCCAGCTATTTCAAGACTGATAGTAGCCCGTGTGGGAGATGTCTAAATTGCATGTTTCGTTAACCAGTTAGCTATGCTGGAAATTGTCAGTGGCTGAATAAACCCTCTGCTGTGAAGTTTTTTGACATTTTAAGATGGTACACAAACTTTGCTGTAAAATTACTTAAGCAGGCCAGTGTTTCTCTTTGGGTTTTGTTTTAAGCTTAGAGAACTATGTAAGCAGAGGCTTTGAATATGCTGGTGCTCGTGTTTTCTTTCTCATGACTCTCTCCCACTGCCCAGGTCTCTTAAATTTATGCAGGTTGCAGGCAGAGAGGAGCAGTCTGCCCAGCTGGTAATCTGAGTAATGCAGTGGGCCGCAGTGATTTAGCCCTTGTAAGGTGTTCAGTTTAAGTCTGCATGAAGAAACTGCTAGGTACTCTAGCATCAAAACCAAGTGAAGCATGAGGAAATGGGAAATGAAGCAGCCCTCTTCTCCTTCCTCTAAGCTCAAGTTCAGACCAGACCACTAGTTTCTCGAGCTCAGTCCCCTCATTTTTTAAATGTAACTTTGCTGTTTTCAGTCTGGCTTTTTTCCCCAATTTAGTAAATCAGCTGTGAAAGGCAGAGTTGCAACTTCATTTACACTCAAATGCTCCCCTGACCATTTATTGCTTGTTGATTCAAGTCTATTTGTGGTAGGAAAGATAACAGATGTTTACTGTTTGATATTGTTCGTCTGCATTAATCACCATTTGTGTTAAGGGCAGGTTTTGAGGAATGAGATTTTACTGCCCATCAGGAGACCCATACTGGGAGAGCATCTTCCTAATTTCACCAGTGCTACGTGTGTTTGCAGTTGGAGCCAAGGGCATAAGAGTTACCTACCCCTTGGTAGTGACCCAGTGATACCTTTGGCCCTGTTTGTGACAAGGGGAGCATAGAAAATTAGTGAGTGCATTCATTCAAGGTAGCTGCTGTTTCATGTATCCCGAGCAGAGCTTCTAACTGCCTGAATTCTTCAGAGATCTGTGCTGTTTTCAGAGAACTAATAACTTCTCACTCTAAGGACCACTTCTGTCAGACTGATCTTAGTGATTAGGAAAGCACCTACATCTGGAAATTGCTCCATACAAGTGAGTCCCGATTGCTTTGACAGTGTCTTTTGGTTGACCCATGGGGCTCCCAGGATTATCCAGGTCAAGGATGTCTTGGTGCCTGCCTGCCAGTTTGTGAGCTGACCACACGAGTGCAGGGATGACGAAATTTTTCTGGAGTTTTTTTGAGCTAATGTACTGCCTGTTTTTGTACAGGCATGAGATCTGAGAAGGAAACAGAGGAGCTCTTTTCTGTATCGTTATTTAAAGTGGGCTTATCTAATATGCTTTCCAAGATACTGTAAGGATCATCTCAAATGCATAACTGAAATTGTTTATCCATTCATATCCTCTGCTACTCACAGTTCATCTTCCTTTAAGATTGAAACTTTTGCTCTTGAACTGAGTTTTTACCTTGTAGAGCATAAGCTTGTAGCCTTCCAACACAAACACAGAAAATAAAAATTGGCCTGATATTTCTAAGGTTTCCTCAGTAGGTTTGTTGTGCATATATTTGGCCTAATTTAAGCACATTGAATCCTAAATTCGTAATGATTTGCCTGTATTGTAAGTTTAGTAAGGGTTCTTGCTACATGTAACACTTATCGTACTTTCTAATCCCTTGGATTTATTTGCACAAGGAATTGACCAAGTAGAGTAAGATGTCTCAGGTAGTTCCTTTGTTGCATGGGTTGAAAGCATAGGTGTTTCCAGTACTTAAACATGGCTTTTGCTGTGGGAATTTGTTTTGGCTGAAAGAGCTAGTAAATTTGAGGGCTCATTTCATTTGACAGCCTTTTGTATTTGTAGCTGTTCTAATGACACAAATTTCAAGGCCTTTCAGCAAACGTGTTCTGTAATTGGTTTGTGCTTGAAAATAATTTTTTTCTTGTATGCTGTGCACTTCCACAAGTATGAGAACTAGATGCAAATTTTTGGTGTTGACCAAGTAGTGCATTTTCTTTATGTAAAGGCGATTTATTTTTGCTGTATACCTTCTGAATGAGGTAGGGCAGAGTATGTGATGCTCATATTTTCTCTGCTGAGAAAATTCAGTATTTATAATTTCATGTAATTTTTTTTAGATGAAGGTAGTCCTATTGTATACATGTGGTTTGGTCTAATTTTCTCAAATTCCTCCTCTTTTCTACATTCTCTAGTCTGGAGGTTAGAAAATAAGTCAGAAATATTCACTTGTTTGATCTGTTGAGTTTGCTTTTATTTCTAGTTACATTTTAGTTTTAATGGACCTTGCAAGCTCAGAAAAGTTTCTAACACTGTAAGCAATGATAATTCTTCCTAAAGAGGCTACCTGGTGCTCTTAAATCTCATCACGGAGGTGCCATGCTTATTATTCTATCCTAGCTTAAAGAGAAATAGCTCAATTTTTCTGAGATTTGTTCTTTTTAAAATGCAGAAGTATTGAGGTTTCTTCTGTTTAATATCTGACTTGGTAACAAGTATTTCATTTACTCTTTGCCTGTTTCTAACTTTGCAGTCAATTCTCCAAGCCAGTCGGAGAAGTATTTTTTTGAACAGGTGCACTTACAGAAGAAATCTTAGGAGAGAGTTTAAAAACCTTTTGAAATCGGAATATTCAGAGATGCAGGGGGAAAAAAGGGAAGGAATATGAAAACACCTGGCTCTCAGCAAGTTTTACCTAAGCTTATAAAACCTTGTGAAGAACAATGAGACGAGAGATGTGAGGTACAGCCTGAGGGGTTAGAAAGCAGAAGCCAAGTAAAAAACGTTCAATGTTCTTATTTTTAAGTATGTATTTATTTTACAAAAAAACAATACAACCACACAGTCTGAGTGTATCTTAGGGTAGATGATTTTTTTCCCTTCCTATTCATGGAGTCTTCCATGAAAATGGAGTCTTCAACTGGAGGCAGCTTGTGACCCATCAGTTTTTAGCTAGTCAAAAACATACAAATTTGTATATTATAACTGATTTCTAGAAATTTAACTGGTGACTCTGTAGAAACTAAACATAGAAAAACATGGGACATAAATTTTGAGCCTTGATAGATTAAGGCTTAATCTAGTGTTGGCTAGGAAAGGCTGTAGGACTGTGAAATTAAATTAGTTGATCTGTTAAAACTTAACAGATTAATTTTGTAAGGGAAGACTGACCAAATTCAGTTAAAAACTACGGTTAAACATGCTGTTTAAATGGAGCTTGCATCACAGAAGAAAACCAGACAGTTGGACTTTAAATATCTTTGCTAGAATTGGGTCTCAGCTTCCTTGTGAGTAAAAAAACCTAGAAGGTGGGTTCTAACTTGAATAGTTAATTCAGTTTAACAGAAGGTAAAATCCCGGTGAAGACATTGTAAAGAGTAGTTGCTATACGACTAAAGAGTCTGAGAGGCTGTATGACCTTGTGTAAAGTTTGACCTGCCATATTAAATGTGATAATGACAAATTGTGTTGCCTTCTGTAGGGCTTCACTCCAGGTTAATTCAAGTTAACTAAGACAATTTAAGTTCCTCTTCCACCCTCCCCGAGTAAGGATAAGTGCTTAGTTTATAAAAATAAGAAATGCTAGGAGTTGCTTGGACTACACTGAAGATGCTCAGGAGGAACTTTGCAAGAGCGATTGGTGATACTAAGGATTTTAAAATCTTAGAATATTGCCTTTAAAACAGTGCAAGAAGACAGTGCCAAAAAGGCTTCAGAATAACCAGCGTGTGCCTACTAGGAAAAAACCCAAAGTGGTTGAGCTGGGAATTTAGTCACGTTCACTTTCCTGCTTGATATCAAGGGTTCTCTTACTGCACTTGATGTCATGCTATTTCGTTCCAGTTTTTGCATTAATGTTCATAACAGACAAATAGGTCCAAATAGGACCTTTTTTCACAAAAGATATCTCACTTTAATATGGTAGGGGAACATTAAGAACAAGGCCTTTTTCCTGATGGCCGTGTATTATGGTTCCAGAGTCTGTAAAACTGCTGCAAGATGGACCTGAAATATTTTTCTTTCCTCTTACGAAATGTTCTTTTCCTGAAACAATGTGGGCAGAGGACAACTGGTCTTCAATAAATATACAACATATTCACTCCATTCCGTAAGAGTGTCTGAATTTTTGCTTTTTTAATCAAATGCTGCATTGTGTAACAGGCAGCATGTTCAAGCTGTTTTCAGAAGTTTAGCATGAGTTTTCTGAATTTTTACAGAGTACCTAAAAACAGCTTTTACAGATCTGGTATTTGGAGAAAGCAGAGGAAGAATGCTCAGAATTACTGCTTATCTGAGTAATTTTGTTTTAAGATAAATTAACAAAGTGCAAAGACCAACTGTACAAAATTTTCAGTGTCCCATGTGCTGACCATATGTTAATTAGTGGAGGAGGCCCACAAATACACATGTCTTTGTATAGCTTTTCTGTGCTAGAAAACTGGAGAAGAACGGTCCTTGGGATTAGCCAATTCACACACTGCTAGCAGAGAGTAAAATGTCAGATTAGCTTGAACGGGGATGTTACTAGCTTTTTATTCGTTATTCTTCCAATTGCTTTCTGGGTTCTAATGCAGTTGATTTTTGGCCTATTTCTTTCATGTGATTAAAACCAATACATTGTGTTTGTAACTAAGCAATTCTACCACTTTTTTTAAGTATTCTTCTGTCACCAAGTATTCAAGAGCCTAGACTACTTGAATGTGGTGTTGAGTGCCACTTAATTATTTTTTTTTTCCTTGAAGTAGTATCAGGTGCATAATCATACAGGAAAAATATTGAAACACCTCCTGATAAGCTTACACTGATAAAGGAGTTGTATGTCTTTTCCTGTAAATCTTGTATAGGCTTTAACTTTCAGGAGACCCAAAATGAAAATCAAATTAAAATCAAATGTGAAAAGCAAATGCTTTTCTTCAAGTTACAGTGGGCTTAATAAAAGTAACTACCATTAAATTTGGTCCTAAATATGTTTTTTCTGCTGTTGTGGTTGAGGTCTCCTGTTTTCATCAGAGTAGAAATGAATTATTTCATATTTGCACTCTTTGTTTTGTTATCTTCTACTTTTTGTGATTCTGTTGATGCAAAGTATGTTTAATGGACAGTTTGTCTAATATAGACAACTTCTATGTTTCCAGGTGTTTGCTAGCTGTATTATCTTAAAATGCAGCATACTAAGCTTCCGCAAAAGATGTTTGATCTTACTTCAGAAAGTCTCACTGGAAAATGTGTAAACATCCAAGATATCTCCTGATTGATAAGTCTGGCTCTTGACTTATGGTCTCATACTCAAGGTCCTCTGGCATCATTTGATGCTTTCTCTAGTAGGGGCAGTTTGGCCAAAACTCAGCAGGTCAAGTAACTGTAAAACTCAAAAGTATGACACTAGCTTACTTTAAATTACTGCTATTCATCTGCTTTCACTGTAAGTTTGTGCAAGGGTTTGCCCTAACTGTCCCTGCCTTTCTTGGTAAGATAGTGCAGAGGCAAGGAATACAGGCTAAAATACATTAGAGCTCAGTATGGTCAGCAGATTACTGGCACTTTACTGTAAGCCCTTTTATCTGCTGAGAAATATATAAAGAGGCTACAGAAAAAAAATCTGTAGTATGCTCACTAGGAAAGACCTTATGTCTGAGGAAGGGCAGAAGTCTGAGGATAAATAAGTCTTTTAATCTGTGATTGCAGCTGTCTTAAGTTTCAAAGTAGGCAGTTCCAAAGGCTTAGGAAAATAGATAAGCTTTAATGATCCCCTAATGAGCTAACAGGCACACACTGGCCTATGAGTATGAGCAGTAACAGTATCTGTTCGAAAGGATCTGTTAGACATTTTGCTTAGTGTCAAATGTTGGAATTTATTTCGGTGACAGATTTGTGGTGTCTTTATAGTACTCCACACTGTGGAATATGTTACTGGTACTTAATGTCGTAACTGGAAAACTCCCACAGACGTATGTATGAGAGTAAGAGACCCTCTGATGTCTTTACCGTAAAATGTATGGTGGTCCATGTGAAAGATGCTGGGTCTTATTCTTGCAAAGGGAAGCACTGTATTTGGAGATGCTTTATTCTGAAAATAGAGAGACAAAAGTTCTTCCTTTAATGGTTTGGGACACTGGTTACAATAGCATGCTTACTACTGAGGGCTAAAAGGGTATGGGTGTACTACCCATGTCATTATTAAACATACAGTGATATGGAGTGGGAAATGACGTGTGGTCTGGAAAGTGAGGCCAAGCAGCTACATGTGATAACTACTTGAGAAATAAGAGTAATGGTGCCTTAACCCACTATTTCTTGTAGCACAGTAATCAGAAGTTAAGTGAAGAGTGTCATTACCTTCATTATATCCATTGATTTGGTTTATTCCCAAGGTCTGTGGAAAAGACTGCTAAAAATGTAAAACATTGACTAGACAAGCATCATTGGGTGTTATGAATGACAGGAAAACTAGAAGTTAGCAGGGCAATAGGGATACAAAGAAATAACTACATGCAGGCTGTGGGCGAGACTGGGAAATAAGCAGCTGGAGAAACTAGTAAAAGTAACTTTCTGTAGGAAGCCCCAACTTTCAGTCTTGTTGCTCGTCTCCGGAGTAGCAGCTTTGTCAGTCATCTGCACTGATATCCTTTTCCTTTGGGGAACCTTTAAAACTTGACTTGTCAATCTCCTTTGGAATGGTGTGGTGTTGAATATCAAAGGGAATAACCTTTTGCTGCATTTGTCTCTGATCTGCCCTACTATCGCATTCCCAATCTTTTCCCAGTTCTCTGCTCCTTTGACAAGGGATGGAAATCCTCTATTTTAGGGTTTGCAGGGGGTCACATTACTTGTATAGTTCTGTTTGAAGAACGCAATCAAAATAATCGTGAGTTGGATCGTAAGGAAAACCGTTCTTTGACCAGTACGTGAGAACTTCATGCAAGGTCAGTAAAGTTGTTCTCGTGCCAAAGTGTGACAACTTAGTCATAGAGTGTTTAGTAAGAGTTTTGTATACAGCTAATAAAACACCGTGCTCTGAGGCTTGCAGAGGTCCCTAAGCAGAATGAGTCTGTGTCAGCATGTTTTGGTAAATTCTGATAGTGCTGAAATAAGCTGGCAAAGATTAAAAAACCCCAACCAACCAAACAAAAAAAAAACACCCAAGAAAACAAAAAACCCAACTTGACTTGAAATCCTGTCTGAATTTCTGGTCTTTTGGTCACAGTATATAGCCACTGGGTGCCTGTATACTGCTGAGAATTGCTTGGAAAGTTTTACCCCTGATGAAGACAGCTGTGCAGCTGAGGTTTCAAGTGGTGTGGAAGCAGATTGGTATTCATCATTACATGTTTCACAATTTATGGTGGAAAAAAAAGCAAGTTCTTCAGATTCTAGCCTTTAACCATTTACTGTGGGCGGGTGAAAAAATATATGGCAATGTAGAAGTTTTATTTTATAACAGAAAACCTGCTAGGCTTTCAGTGTATTTGTACATGAAGTAGTGTTCTGTGTAACCTGAACTATGTGGCCTTTGTTTTCAACTGTATTCATGGATGCCAGAGGCAGCTTTTCCGTTCCAAAAGAATACCATTGTCCATTCTTAGGCAAGAGTATTAGTTGTTGCAGTAAATATACGCTCAAATGCCAACCTCAGAATGGGGTCTTAAATTAACAAAATTATGAAGCTTTTTCATATTCAAGCTGCCTAAATACTTGCGGAGCCTCTTGCATAAATCCCCACTGCTTGTTTCTGTGGGCAAAGGAATGCCGATCTGAAAAAATGAACACTAACTTCAGAGCACTTGCAAACCTTACATCTTTTCTGGGCAAGAGTATGAGTCAGCATACAGAATGCTTGAATGACTGCATAAACCTGAAAATTGGAAGATTAACCTTAAAGCTGGGAGGGGAGAGATTTGGAGGTCAAAAGTGAAACTATACCATATGATTCAGTTCATCATTATGCAGCACAAAAAGTGACCTAATAATAGAGTGAATATTATGAATACTGTTGTAACTTGGTTTTGTTGTTTCTTCTAAAGAAAAATTGGCTACAGTTTTACATATATGTTATAAGAACTTTGACACTATTTTCTAAGCTATAGTTTTCAATGTCTTGGTGTATGTATAGTCTTGCAGTAAGGTGTTTTTTCCTTTTCTGGTTTGATGTCATAATATTGCCTAAGCATGCCTAACTTGGAGAGAGAGTTAGCCTAATTGTTGCGTTTCCTTGGCTTCATTGGTTTTGAGTTTTTTGGAAGGCGATTTTTCTTTCAGTTTTGTAGCTCCTCATAGAAGATCAATGTCCCATCTATAAATCTAAAACAACATAGAGTGATAATGTTGAATGTATAAATATGAGGTCTGACTTTTTCTCAGGTACTGAGCTTCTGTAATAACTGCTGCAGCTGATGAGATTTGAAACCTCAGTATTTTAGACTTAGAAGATGGTTTTCCCTGTGTGTACACTTTACATATTAAAGCCTGGAAATATTGTCAGGAAACTGGGTGTAAGAACTAGTGTGTCCTCGCTCCAGTAGTCTACACGTATTCTACGAGCTGTTTGGAGTACAGTTACACTAGAATAGAATTACAGTTTGGTTTTGCTTCGAACTGAGTCAGGATTTGTCGTTTCTATTCAATAAATAAAGTATTCTTGGTTCATCAAATGTTAGCATTCCTGCTGAGGAGACACTGTAGAGCTGTAAATGCACACTTACTAAAATATAATCGTTAATTATTCAGACATGTCTACTGGAAAAATGTTCTTTTATCAGGAGGCAATATGTGTCACTGATTGTGAGTTTATGAGTGAGTCAGGGTTTTTTGGAAAACTATGAATTCATGGAAATTAAGATCCTAAAGGCCAAATGTGTTCTGGGTTTCCTGCACCTCTGAAACACATACAGATTTCAATCTCCAAGACCACTGGCTTGTGAGCCCCAGGTTCTAGGTAGCTCTGTGTTCAGGGCTGCCTCAGGGCTCAGAAGCTTCCAGGGTTAGGGGTCCTGCCTGCTTGGGTTCCCCTTCATATGTGAGTTACCCTGGTTGTTTCCAGGTGCTGTATAGTTGGAGTTGGATTAACTCCAGGATCCAGCATTAGCTTGATGGAACACCCATCCTGTGAGATAAAAGGATAAAGAAATATCCTTGGACACAGCCACAGCTGGAGTAGGTATGGCCCTTAACAGCTTAATCTAACGTTGTGGTGGACTCTTCTTTGAGTAGGAGGCTGGATTAGATGTTCTCTGGAGACCCCTTCCAACCCAATGTATTCTCTAATCCCATGATCCTCTCTTGGATCTAGATTTGCACCAGGAAGCATGGGAGCACCAGCATCCCATATTGAAGCTGGAGATGTTGGCTTGGACTCCTCAGCAGGAACATGTGCCGGAGAGCGTAGGTCTATAGCTTTGGCAGCTTGGAGCTCATACCTGAGGCTGGGGTCTCAATCATGGCAATGTTGCTTAGTGTTATGTCATCTGCCTTTGGGGAGGTAGATTCCCTGGATTTCCTTGCAGAATTGCAGCAGTTCGCATAATTTTGTATTTTGAAGCAACTAACCAGAACAAATTTCTTTTTAGAATTAGAAAGTTTCCACAGACATAATTTTTCTTTAAAAAAAAGAAAACTATTGGAAATTGAACTAAAACTTTTTCTTCTAAATGATTGCATTTCTTATCAGACTTATATCGATCCTGACAAAAGTTGGTGAATCAGTTGAATGATATAAAGTATCTTATATCTTACAAAGCCAGTCAGTCATCTACTGAAAGACCTACGCGAGATTTTATCTACACTTTTACTACTGATTTTACAATGATTCAGGCAAGGATTACATAAGTTAGCCTAAGATCTTAATCTTGTAATAAGTTTATTTTTGAGTACTCCTGTTGTCTGGGGACTTTTCCTAAACTACTTGTGTGCGTTTTTTGGGGGTTTTTGTTGGTTTTTTTTTTTCCCCTTGAAGAAATGAATTGAATTAGTAATTCATCATTACCATGTGGATAATCCTGTTTTTTCTCTTCTGTGAACTTGAGAACTTGAGTTTTATTAATATTCCAATTTGCAAAATCTCGCTTTGAAAGCTGGAATATTTCTCAAATGTGAAACTCGGGATTATTTATGCTAGACAGTACTAGAAAGGTATGTATCTGCCATAACATCAGATTATAGTAAGCTGATTGCTATAACCATAATACTGCTAACCATCAGGTTCCTATAACCTGATGTTATGGTAGATAAAATGTTTTTTTATTAAAAAAGCCATGAACAAAACCCTTGGAAAAAGGTTTGTACTTAAAAGCCTATTAGTAGCCAAGCATTATGTTGTGAAGATCAGTGTCAGTGTTAAAACCATTTATTTATTTATTTTTCGAATGTTACTTAGAATTTGTCTGGATAAGGGATGGGAGACAGAGCTTTGCCATTGGTATGTGTGCTTAACTGGCTACAAATTAATGACAGAACGTCTCAAAATGCAACTGAAGTTGTGCAACACAAAAGCAGCTAAGTATAACTAATTCCTCTTTGATATTTTATTATTATTGTTTCCCTTTCTTATTATCCTTACTTTAGTATTAAAAACAATACAGAGATTAGCTTAAGCAATTGAAAGACGATGTAGTGCTGTGTACAGCTGTACTTCTCTGCTTGCCAGGTCCCTTTCCCTTGTTGCAGTTTTAGTTTCCAATCCTAGTAGACAGTTACTGACTGAGGAATTGTAACCTCTCATTGGCATTTCTTTTCATGTTCGTTTCCTGCAATAAAACAGCTTTAATTGCATTCATTTATTCAGACTGACAGGTGGGTAACATCTTTGGTACAGCATGGGAATGGGTAAAACATCTTTTTGCTGGAAGCCTTGTGATCTAGGTAATTTTATTTATTTTAGTATAATAAACATCTAATCCATGGTCAGACACTGCCTGGAGTCTCTTTTTATTTGCAATGCTGGAAGACATCTTATTCATACAGTTGCCATGTGTCTCAACCTTGCAAGTGTTGAAAAAGACTGTGAGCTAGAAACAATTGCAAAATCAATTTTGCAAGAGGTCCTTCCCTTTTGGAAAGGTTGCCATTTATCTGGGCTCCTTATTTGAATTCCCATGCACAAGTAAACCCTGTGTTTCAGTTTTTATGCTGACCATCAAAAGAAATTAATCAAAAAAGAAATTATGGGAGATCAACATGACTGGCAAATTGAAAGTCTTTGAAGTTACATATTCAATACTGGCAATTTAGGAAATGTTGATGCTGACATAATTGTGTCTTTTCAACGATAAGCGATAAGATACCGTTCCTTAGCTTCTTCAGAGCTGGCTGACACGTGACCTTAAAATTACCTGCCTTTTACAAAAGCTTTTAAATGAATGTCCTTGAAATGAGTAGGAACAAATCTACTTTCTGAAGAATTCAGAATTGCTGTGCTGGTTTTGTTTCCATGATGACTCAGATTCACAAGAAAAGATCACACAGGCCTTGCTTACTTAACTGATTAAACAAAAATGGTGATCATCCCTTTACTGGGACTCTTCAGTCAATAGTTGGGTGTCACCAACCTATTTTAGTCCTTTTGGAGTGAATACCTGAGACCTAGTCTGCCAAGCCTCAAAAAATCAAGTTTCCACAGCCCGTGTTATGCTTTATTTACTCTTTTGGTGAGACGGGCTGGCTGTTGACGGTCAGATCACTTGGGTCTCTACCTGGTGGTCATCCTCCAAACCATGATGGAATAGGGCAGCCACCGCTCAGGAGGGCTTCCTCTGCTGAAACTGAAAAGATGAATCCCTTTTCAGCCCAGGTCAACTGAGTTTCCGAGGAAAGCTGCCTCCCTCTGACCATAGTGGGCAGTTAATTCTGTACTAGGCTATTGATTTCCTCTAAACGTCTTTGTCAGGCTGGTGAGTGTTTCAGGAAGGAACTGGGTGGTCTGCAGGTAGGTTGAGTAGTACAAACACCCCTCCGTGCCAAATTATCTTTTACCAAACCTTCCAGATAAAAAAATAGGGAGTAAGGGCACTTTTGTACAGATCTATACTGACTGCCCCTTCTCCATCTCTTACCTGGGTGAGCAAAATGTCCCACCTGGCCACCAGGTGGGGGCATTGCTAAGATATTGATTAATTGGCAAACACATACATCAGTGAGTCATTTGCATGTAAAAATCACTTCCTCTGTCTTTCACTCCACATTTTTCTAAACATTGCAGGCACTATGACAGATAAAATGCCTAATCATCCATTGATTTGATATAACAGGAAAATACCTCTAAGAAAACACCCAATAACTTGGTAAGATTTCAAAGGATTTGCTGCAAGTATAGAGGCAGAGTTTTTTTAAGCTTTCTGGATGTTGTCTCTCTTTGGTTCCTACTTCCCACTGTTGGACATAAAAGGCTCGATAGGTGCTTTTTCCCTTATCAGTTTTATCATTACTTTACCAGACACTGCTTTGGCAAGCATTACAAAAGCCTGCTTTTTATTGCATGTGAAAATAGAGTGTAGGTTGTGTTCTTCATTTGATAGCCACCATCCGTTTTCACGATAGGTTAAACTATCCCATTATGTTTCATGAAGAAAAAGTGTTTGATTCTGTTTTGATTTTGTTCTTAATCCTCTAAGGCAGCTGAACAACTAGGAAAAATCTCCATGAGCTTAAAAAAATGGAAAAAAATCAACGAGGTTTCAAGCTTATTTATATGTAAAAGTTGGTTTAAATATATTATCAGGAATTGGTTTTTGCCATTTATAAACTGGAAGAAAGATGTAAACTGGTAAAATCTATGGTACCTCATTAATGTATAAGTACATTCTGTTCTACTAGATTGAAACTTTCAAAATGTAACTTTGAAGTCATAAATTATGGATTCCTACATTAAATAGATGATTATTTAGGGTGGTTTCTAAAGATTTTTTTTCTCTTATTGAGCAAGACCTTTCTTAAAAAATATCCTGTATTTGAAGATATATAACTGCATGTTTCCAAATAAAACGTAGAATAAATGTTTTTCCTTAGTATAAAAAAAATTCATGAATAAAAAGAAAAAAGAGCTCATTTACAGAACTGTGATGTTACTTAGGTAGAAGTTGGGCAATTTTTAGGCTGGCATTAAATCATACCGTGTCTGTAATCTTTATCATGAAAGATAAGATAGAAAATGTTCTGTGGTTTGCCGACCTGATAAAGCAAACAGATTTGAAAAGAAGCAGCAGAATGAAAACAGATAAGATCTGCTTTATGGGTCTCTTTGTAGCACCTCAATAAGGTAAAAAGAGTACCAAAAGATGCCTTTAGAAATTGCTGCTTTTTAGCTTTTTTTTTTAAAAGCATCAGGTTCCCTTTTCTGCACTTCTTCAAGCAAAACATGAGATTACCATAGCAGTAATGTTACCCAGATCTTAGGTGGACACAAAGTTCTTGCATATCACCTACCCATCTTTGTGCTTTTCAAAAGAGATGCGTCATTATCCTTATTTTGCAGATGAGAAAACTGGAGCAAAGTGGGTCTATTTGCTAAAGATAATTTTTGAAGGCTAGAAAAAGCTTTCAGTTTATTTGAAAATAAACTTTTATTCCTTGTACTGAGCTGCGTTCTCTTTCAGTGGGAAAAAGGTGTGATGAAACTTAGTAAAAAGCATGTTTTTGTTGGGGGTGGGGTAGGGACAAGTACGCAAAATAACTTCTACATACAGACCCACAGTTTTTGTTTGAAAACTTCCATTTCTTAAGAAACAAGTGGGGAAATTGAAGGCATAGTCAGTTCTTTATCAGTTTATCTTCCCACAATTTATCTTCCCACTCTGAATAACACTGTTCAGAGTATATAAATTCATGCAGTTTAGTCAAGCTGTCTTTCCATGATTTGCTTCTGCTCCATCCTCAAGCAGGTTATCTTTTGCCTTTGAATTTCTGTTGTCCTTTTAAATTTTAGCTAATTCTCCCTTTGTTTTTGGTAGAGGGATCCTGACATGGACAGCACGTATGCATGTGTGTGTGTAGATAATAAATATATATGTTCTGTATATATCCTCTATGAATGTGGCTGGGTTGCTACCTATATATCTAATCCTGTTGTCAGAAGGTTTTTTTTGTTTGTCATCATATCAGACAGAAAACCCTTATCTGGTCTATCTTTTGGCCCAGATATGTTATCAATATATATAAACTTCTGAAATTTGTGGAGTCTAAGTCCTCAGAAAAGATTTCCCCAGTAACCTTTCTGTATCTGATAATGTATTTTAAACAAGTGGGTAAGGGACATTAAGCAAGGAGACATACAGAGCAAATAATGCAAATAGTTATGCTGAGCTCTGTATCACAAAGTTATTAAGATGCAAATTTGTATTTGTTCACATTTCTACTTATATATCTTATTTCTGAATTGCTTTTTTTGTCCTTTTCACTTGATCTTATAGGAGGAACGATAAAAGCCCTTAATGTGCAAGACAAAAGTTGATGATGTGACCTGCAGCCCATGCCAATGGTCCATAATCCCTGTTTAATATCAGATCCTGAGATAATATTAAGGCATTGAAGGGGGGTTGGGGACATGCCTAAATGAAATATCAGATAAGTAAGAAAGAAGCCTAAGTGTAAGCAGTCATGCCTTTGAGGTCAGAACATCCTGATGTTTCAGGGGTGGTGTTGCTTAGGTTCACTGACTTGACATTTTTCCTGCCATCTACAAAATTCAACAGTCCCAAATCTCTATCTCCTGGCACTTCTTTCTTGCTTGAACTGCAGATTTCTGCAACCATTAACTTGCTTTTAAAGAGACTTTTTTTTTTTTTTACTTTATTTGTGTCTCTTGTCTCTCTTGGTTTCCTCTGACAGCTAACCACCGTGCAGCATCGGCTTGTCATCTACTGCTGGCCTTTCTGGACAGGGCAGCAGTGCTCATCCTTGTCCTCTGATTCATTCTTGCTTACTATGCAGGTGCTCCCCTTATCTGCTGTGCAGGTGGGAGACTGGATCATAAGAGAAAATACAGGTCTGGAGAATACAAATGACAGTGGTAAATGTAAAATGGGATTCCAGTAGGATGAAGTACAACGTGCTTCCAAGTATTTCTGCCATTTTGGCTAATAAAGGGATCCATCTGTACAAATTACATCCACAGAATAGGTAGGAAAGTAAACTTGTAAAAACTGTCACAGTCTTGCTAAAATTCTGAGCTGTGCGTCCACACTTTTGTATCTATTCCCAGGCATCAGTAATGGAGTGACAGGTAATTTTTAGCTGGTAATTCCATTTACTCCCTCAGAATTTGTGCAAGCCATTCCTTCGACAGAAGAGAAAATGCTGGGGGTAACGCTTTGCAGTGCCAGCTACTTCATCCCAATTGCAAAGAAGAGTTTCTGAGAAATTTATAAATATAATTTTTTTCTCCCTATCTTAGAGCTTCTTTGCCTCTGGTTTTTAAAAGTGTGTTTATCTCTGCCTGTGTTTTTCTAGATACCCCTCCCCTGGCACTCACATGCTAATTGTATTATTTTTTCCCCCCACTTCTGCAAAGTATTTGCGATCAGTCTGTGCAGCAGAAATTGTTCTGAAAAACCTCATTCCAAGGGTGGTGTATCTTAACTTTCCATGTATTTGTGTCTTGTGGATAGGTTTTCTGTTGTCTGAGAAGGTATTTTCTGACCAAAGTATTTTCTTCTGACTTTCAAGAAATATTTCTGGTACCACGGAAAAGTTGAGTTTGTGCTGTAGCCTGTGAAGTCACTTTCCACTGCTCAGGTACCTATTTTGCAAAAAGCTGTAGGAATATAATGGTTTATTACTTATAAGAGTTATTTGGCCAGTTTGAATGAAGTTTAGCAATGAAGTTAGAAATGTCTTGAGAGAGAAACACAGAGGCAGTCTGTCTGCGTAGGCATTAGTTTCTAAGAGGCTGGGCTTAAAAAGGTTTGACTTCTCAATTCTTTGTTGCAGCTAGCACTGGCAGTTTGCAATGTCTGAAGCAGTAATAAAGGGAGAAGGATTTTTTGCTCCTCCCCATTCCCGTAACCTTTGTGTCCTGAGCAGCTCCTGAATCCTCTTCTGTTCCTTTGAAAGGCCACGCAGCATCTCAGGGTTTTAACAGGTTGCTCTAATGATCTCCAGGACAGGGCTGAAGGACAACTGAATAAACGAGCCCTTCGACAGATCCTGAGGACCCCCTTGCAAATCACATAAATGAAGCTGCGGTAGTCCATAACACTGCAGGAGCACAATTAATTAGTGCACAATTAAAATCAGCAAATGAAGCTCAAACCAAAACCAAGGTGGCCAGGAGCTTAGGAAACCAGGAGAGGCAGCATCTCGGTGCCTGAGTCACTTAATGGCTTAGGACTGTGCATAAGAAACAGCAAGGGGTAGTGCTGTTCTGCTGGCATGAACATCCCAGGCGTTCACTGCAGACAGAATTTGCACCCCAAGTGCAGCAAGATTACTCCTGGCTAGAGAGTGTTACAAGATTAAGCAAGATGTAATGAAGGGGTGGATGAACCGGGGGAAACACTCTAGGGAAAAAATGGTTCTGTTTTTCTTCATCATTTATGATAAGGTTTCATTAAAAAAGTGTGTGTCTGAATTGTTTTGCTCAGACCCAGGAAGTGATTTTTTCAGAGCTGTTGCGTAGATGCACAGACATGGTACTAGAACTTTTGGGAGCAGAAAAACAAGTAAAATAATAACTTTCTTTTTTTCCCCTGTGGACATTTCAAATGCGCAGAATAAGTATTTATGACACATGCAACCATTCCTGAAATCAAAGCCTCATTAGAGCTGCAGATGAAATCCGCTAATTAAATGGTTAGATGTAAGTTTATTTTTAACTTTTTTTTATGTTGATGTCCACAAACCAACCCTGTTAGGTTCCCTACATTGCCAGTACTGTAGAGATCTAAAGCAGCCATCTTTCCTACAAACACCTGTACTATAAAAGGTATGTTTGCTGTTTAAGATATATTTTCTTTCATCATCCAGACTAAAGGATCTCCTGACACTGGACAACGCTGTTTTCACTTTTCATGTCTGTACTCTTTTCTCTCTGGAAAAGCTTTGCTCTTCTCCTTCTGTCACTAAGAGAAAAAGCCCCGTTGCCAGGGAACGAGTGTCCAGTGCATACTGACGTGTCCTCTCTCAGATGTCAAAAGCATCTCTCTTAAATGTTTTCATGTGTGTACAGTGAGTCTTGCACATGAGGGAAACGAAAGGTGGAATTGGCCAGACTCTCGGTGATGTTCAAAACCACCCCCAAATCATTTGCCTTTTATCCAGCAGTCTTAATTCCAGCTCTTTATTTTACTTAGTTTTTCTGCAGCTCAGAAAAAGGATAAAACACGAGGCTTAAAACTTAATTTTTTTACTTATTTAGAAGTGAGTTTTGTTCTTCTATTTTAAAATCAGTCTGATGCTAGTGTTATGTGGTCAGGACATGCAGAAAACCTTCAGAAAAAGAGCAGTCCAGGGTTTGGCTGAACCAGATGAGGCTGCAGTTTGTTGCTCATAGATCCGCTCTTGAAATTGTGAGCATCCATCCTGTTGCTGAGGGCTACCATGGTGCCTGTGGCACCTGCCTGGAGCAGCAGGCAGAGGTGTTCAGTATGTAGTTAGACTGTCCTTAGCTGTGTGCCTGGCTTTTCTTCATAGCCTAGAATTAAACCTTCTGGTTCACAACTTGAAGCCTTTCGGGGCTAGACGGCTGGCAACGCGTTAAGTGAAAATCTCCTGGGGGAGGAAGAGGCGGCTTCTGTGCGATCCTGTAGTCAGAGCTGTGTATGTGGTGTCTGTTGTCAGCAGTATATTACTGGCATATGGAAAGGGCACCTCTGGAGTGCTGAATACTTCTCTCGTTCATTACTGTCTTGTCATTAGACATCCTGTGTTAAGGACGCTCCAGGACAGATTTTTGTACCTTGCACTGTATGTGGATGTACTTGTACATGTTTCATCAGCACATTTGAGAAAGACTTCAAACAGATCAGTTTTTCAGGTTAGTTGATCCAGAATTGGTTCATGGCTGCAAGTAACTTGGAGAGAAGATGGAAATTAAATGTAGCTAGATAACACTTGGTTCAATAAGTTTGTAAATGTTGATGTTTTAAAAAGATGAAGAAGTTGAGAGGAAATGGATAAATGGTATAACAGCGTTATCACACCTTTAGCATGGAAGTGTAGCTTTGGTAGACTTTAGTACATTGGGACTTTGCCCTGGCATAAATGGGCTATTGACCTAAATTAGCATTTCTCTTGTCTTAGAACAAAGCAGAAGCAATAAGAATAGATTCAGAAATAATGATGTACAGCTGTGTGTTAGTATGCTCTCTGCAAAGTCTTTGGATTGGGTCCTTATATGGGAGAGTTGCATCCAGTGATTGTTACTGTAAGGAATGCTTTGACTCCTCTGGTCATCCACAGATCATCATGAACAGAAGAGAGAAAATGGTTGTGTTTTTCCTAAACTATTCGGCAGCCAGACTAAGGCTAGCATCGGTCGGGAAACAACCAGAGGAAGGATTTGTGACTTTCTTCTCTTGCGTTTGTTTGCTGATTTACAACCATAAGCGGTTTTCCTTTTTCATTTTGCTTCTGAACCATTTTAAAATTGGTTGTCCTCACATTTTCATTTTGGTTTTGAGCGTCAGAAACTACCTACATTTTTGAGGGGTCTTGTTTTCTTTTACTTCTCAGAGCTGTACAATGCAGTACCATGCTGGGCATTGCTGTCTGTGGTCCGGTTGTGCTTTCTGGCTCTGCAGAGCAATGCTGTGGAGAACTGGTTCAGGTCCGAAGCCAGCAGTGGCATATCAGCAGAGGGAAGCAGCTGGATATCCTGCAGTGATGCTGACCAGCGCTGCTTTTATCAGCGCTAGTGTTAGGACCTCAGCTCCACAGCTACAACCCCTGGTTTAACTCAACTTGTAAAACTATTTCTGCTTGGAGAAATATGAATGGTAAAAGGCAAAGACCCTTCTAATGATAAGAAATGCTGATGAACAAATCAAGATGATTAGGGCATTTTACTCGCACGCTCCTTTCTGTTGAGTGCTCTTTCTACTGGGCAATTGTCATAAATCATGAAAGTCACTGTCCTATTTTTGAGTGCCACAAATGAGTGGTTTAGGGGGCTTAAAGAATCACTGTCAAGGATATTGGCAAAAGCGATCTTAATAGATATTCATAAAAATGAGACTTAACAGAATTGGATGGCAAGGTTCACTCTACTACTTACTAAAACATACAAAGGAAAATCAAATTAGGATCAAATCAGAATGGTTTACGCAGAGAGACCAGAGAAAGAAAAGGGTAAAGATGACCCTCCCATTGAGTCACAAGGTTCAGAATGGACTCCCTTGCTTTTTAAACTTCTCAGAGAGGAGTTTAGGTGTGGCTGAATCCGGACTTAGTCTCAGACTTGGTCAACGGTTCATGTATAAAGGAAAGGAAGGGTTATAAGGGACAAAAAGATCCTCCTGTTGAGTCACAAGGTTCAGAGAAGACCGGCTGGGTCCATTCCTAGTCCCAGACTTGGACAGTGGTTTATGTCTAGTGGAAGAAATACAGAGAGTAGGGAAGACCCTCCCGTTGAGTCATGAGATTGAGAATAGATCCCCTTGCTTTCTAAACTGCTCTTCAGAGAGGAGTCTAGGTGCAGCTAGGTCTAATCCTAGTCTCAGACTTGGTCAGTGGCTTATATTTAAAGGATTATATGTATTTAGCAATCTAAGGTTCATTCACAGTTTAAGGTAAATCCTAAAATCTTAGCAGCACTTAATATTAGTTTAACATTTGCAAAGTGAGTTGATAGAATTTATTACAATCACAGCAGTGGCTTGATTACAGATTGATAGTATTATGCTTTTTATTGAGTACACAAATTGATTCACACAGACATAAAGATATAGAAAAATATATAGATATAAAGAGAAAATATATAAGGTATACCTGTTAAAAATTACCCTCGAGTTCCGTGAAATATTCACTTCAAATGTCTCCGCATTTCTCAACAGGCTAGGGTTGAGCCTCAAGGAGAAGAGGGTTTCAGCCTAGGTCCTGTTACCAGCTTTTGGTGGCGGTCCTCCAAATTTCACCAACTGGAGAGTTTGTGAGACTCTGAGAAGCATCCCACTCAGAAGGAGGTGCTGGTCGCAGCCTGCTGTGGTCCAGAAGAGCTCAAAGGGTCTCACTTTGCACCGCTGGGTATAGGTTCGTAAGATGATTAGCTTTAGTCATCAGCAAGTTACTGGAATTCCAGTAACACTGGTACCGTTCCACTTGGACTACTGTCCGGGTAAGGGATGTTCCAGGGCTTTCAGGGGATGACTGATTATTCCCATTCTCGTTACCCACCTTGAGCTGGGTAGCAGGCGTGCCTTGTATAGTCAGTGCTACTCCCCACCTCAGCCATGCAAGAGTTCCTGGTATGGTCAAGGGATGCTTAACCGCCAAACTCATTCCGCAAAGGCCAATGCCTAGCTGGAATTCCTGAGAGCGGCCCAGGAAAAAGGGGGAGGAAAGGAATGCACCACCACATTGAGTCTTGCAAAACCCAGTTATATTATCTCACTTATCTCTCTCAAGGATTAGGATTACAGCCAGGTGTTCTCCCCTTTCATTTTAGAAAAGAATACAACTTGCAGAAAAATGTATTCTTCTTCATGTTGCCTTGGTAGAGCTGTGTACAAACAGCTCGCATTGTCCTCAGCTGGTGGAGTTTATTGGACAGGTAATTCTGAAAAACAAACTTTTCATAGATACATTGTTATTAAAATTTTAAGCTGTTACCTATTTGTGATCCTCAGGTGAGGTTTCTGTACTGTTCATACAATGAAAAAAGGTTGTCCAAAAGTCTCCTGCAGGGAAGAGTTGCATATGTACTGTTTTTAAAAAAACGGTAGCTTCCCTAGGAACTGACACAGAGAAAGCTGGGATTTGTTTTCATGAAACATACTCTGGGGGATGCTTGACATCCTTTTGCATTTGTATAAAGCAAACATAAGGAATGTGGATATGAAACAAATTCATTTATAGTTTTGAATGAATATTCATTATGTTATTCACTCCTCAGTTGCATTTCACACGGACTCAGAGATTTGCAGTTTAGGTCATTCTGCTGACTAGAGAACAAGCAATTGTTTCCTACTTGTAAATCAGATTTGCCTGTGAAATAGTTTACTTGTTCTGCCAGGTTGTGGTTTCCTCTGAGCTGTTCTTTAGCAGCATGTCAGTATTGTAAAAACACTAAAAATTAGTTGGAATTAATTGTGCTTTGCTTGAGCTCTTTTTTAGAAGACGTTTTTCACAGAGAGGCCCTTTATTTCTGTATTAACATAAAGGTTAATTTTGTTATGCCTACACAGGCTTTCTCTAAGGTGATTGAAATTGGTAGTAATGTAGTGAAAAAATGGTAAACAAAACTGGCTTTACAGTTGGCATTTCCCTTGATAATTTTGGGTGCAGTTCTGCCTGGTGTCATACACAGTACTTCGCTCATACAAATAAGCAAACCTACCCTGTCTCAGCAATTTCATTGCTCAAGTATTGGAGAAGATGCTTAGAGAAAATGCATTTAGGAGCTTTTCTCAATACACAAGCCCATTTTTATGAGACTGAAATTGCTTCAATGATTTTTATTCTACAGCATAATTGTTACTGACAGACTTACGGACCACCCACCCAAATGACATTTTGCAGTGAAGATTTTGGCTAGGGAGAGCTGTGCCTTCTAATAGCATGGAAGGGTACTTAAAAGTATTTTTTAGACACAGAAGAAGTTTTGCATGCCCTGTGATCGTAATAGAGATGGTGTAAACTTTCAGTGGTAATAGTGACTGAATATCTTAAAGCAAGTCTGCTAATGTTTTCCTGTAGAATATTAACCTTTTCTGTGAAGAATACATGGTAATACGTTCTCTTACAGATATATTTCCTCATTAATATAAGACATGGTCAGGTTTCTGGTGCAGGCTACTACTTTATAAATTCCCAAGTTAATGTCTCCAGATATTCACTGCTTCTTCTGAAGTTTAATACTGTCTAGTGATTATTCAGTATTTTGCTGCTTCTCTTAGCATTACTGTACGCTAAGTGACATTTTTTGTTGATCAGTGGTGTTACTTCCTTAATGAATGTCTCTTCAGGTAGATTTTA
The DNA here is from genome assembly GCF_030936135.1 of Gavia stellata. NCBI lineage: Eukaryota > Metazoa > Chordata > Aves > Gaviiformes > Gaviidae > Gavia > Gavia stellata. The sequence goes on from NC_082594.1 coordinate 121,138,867, forward strand.
AGATTTTAAGTTGCAGATTTGAAAGGCTAGAGGAGGGGTGAAATTAAGCAAGGTTTGTTTTCTTCATAGGGGCTTGGGATTTCTTTTTAATGGAGTCGTCTTAAATTTTCAATTTTCTTTTAATTTAGAAACAAATCCTGATGAAGCTGGGTTGATATATTGTGATGCCTACTTTTTTTTTTTTGCGAAGCCTTGGGAAAGGGAGCTTGATTTGATGACTTCATTGAAAGTTAATTGTTACTAATAGATTATTGAGGGGATACTTAATAAAATAAACAAACCAGGAAGTCAATAACACTTTCAAGCTCTATATGAAAAACTGTTTTCAATGAAGGTGAAGAAGCCTTTAGACTATTCTGGAAACAAGTAGAAAAAAGCAAAAAATTACACTTTTCATTAAAGAGAATGTTAATTTCTTGTGTTCCAAAGATGATTATTTGAGGTTAATAATTTATATATTTTGATGATATATGGCTAAAATGAAATGTATTATGTTAACATTTGTTTACATTATTTCTGAAACACTCTGCATTTTAATATTTTTGAAGGCAATATAATTGACAGATGGAAGCAGTAGCCAGTCATAGGTCCTGTCAGTGTGTGGACTACTGAAATGACAGATTTCAACATTCCTTGGCGTACAACGTGCTATGGATGATTGGCTTTCTTAGGCACAAGATACAGGTGATCCTGCAACGTATAAATATCGACATGCAGTTTTGCGCGGTGTGCTGTGAATGACTGACCTAAACATACACAATATGTAGCTGACCCAGTCACCTATGCATGTTAGCAATCTGTTCTCACAGTGCTAGTGTGATATTTCAAATATTAAGTCATCAGAGTGTCCTAAGAGCTGGGCTCTCCATCAAAACTCCAGAGCCCATCTCAACCTTCATGGCAGTGTGAAACTTTTATCCTGTGCTAGGTCTGTGTGCTCATGAGCTAAGCTTTTATTTAAGTTTTAGAAATGTTGGGATCTTGGGAACAATACCTTGGGATGTTTCTGGGCCAACAGATCACTTTGTTGTCATCAATGCCTTGCCTTCACTCAGTCCAGAGTTGCCTACAGATACAGTGACTCTGGCAGGTTTTTTTTAACATGGAATGAGGTTGTGCTTTAGGATTTTGTTGTTCGTGATGGGTTTTACCTCAGTTCACCCATCGTTACACGTTGCCCTCAGCTGCTAACAGAAACTGAACTGTTAATGCATCAAATTTAACATCAGCTCAGCTCTTCAAATTGAAGTTTCAGTTTTACCTTAGACTATGACTTATTAGTTTTCTGTAGTGATGGGGCACTAGTTGCTCTAGCACAGCATGGCTCAGGCTCTTTGCTCAGTGCAGATTCTGGCGGCGTGCTGTGCTGTGTGGTTACCAACAACCAGATTATACAATTGCTTTCTAGCGAAGTCTGTGGGCAAGGCTTTTGGGCATGTAATAGTAAAGCTATAGGGAGGTACCTCAGTTTCTGCAATGCTAGCAGTTGTTTACTGAGCCTGATTTCGGGTCCAAGGTTGGCTGATCACAAGGGACATTTCTAAGCAGAATGAAGGTGGGTTGCGTGGCCTTAGGAGAGACCAGGATTTTCCCTTCATGAAAGGGAGATAGGAACAAATGCTTGTGGGAACAGAGCAAATGAAAGCAAGAAGGAAAGCTGGTTCTTTGATGGTTTTTCAGGGTGCAGAGTGCCAAGTTACAACTGTTCTCTTTCCCTAATTCATTTGGTTGACCAGTTTGTCCATTTTTCCTTTTCAGTTTAAATGAGTCAATAATAGATTTCAGCAAGAAATGAAAATGACTCAAAGAAACAAATATTGTCCTGCTAATCACCCCTGTAAAGTCTTCCATTTAAAGTTCAGAGACTGACTTGTGGTCTCAAAAGTTTCTTGCATTAACTAGAGATGTCACTGTACAGGCAGCTAAAGTATTGACACTGCTCCATTCATCGGGCATACCTGCTTTTAAAGGTTTACGATAAAATGATGGCTGTGTAACCTTCTGTGAGTGGGACGAAGGAATAAAGAGAGTAACGCAAGTAGGAGGTGAAAAGAAATTTGCTACTCGGTTTCTCCTGTTACTTTGCTTGTCTGTTTAGAAACACTAAATCATGTACATAGTGCTTTCTGTATGAATTGGGGACTGATTTTGGTACAGTAAAATGATAGTGGCTAAGGATATATAGTCTTGATTTAGAATAAAACAAATCTATTCAAATGCCTGCTCAGAAGCATGTAATCAGTATATTTTGTGTGTGTACATGAGTGTGCTTGTGCATTCCCCAGTGGCCATTGGGTTGGGTTTTTGCCAATGTTGGTACCCATTCATATTACTCTAGCCTTATACAGTCTAAGTCTTACAGATTAATCAGAGTAGAGGTAAAGTTGTTGTGATTGCTAAGATAATGAAGTGAGGGGTAGAGTTAGAGAAGTAAGAAAACACAAATCTAAGTCCTTTTGGAGTATTTCCTGCTACATAAAAACAAGATGAGACAAGAATGTCTGTTGCTGATATATTAAAGATAAAAACCATCCAATATGAGCTACTGCACAATATATTCAAAATGGCTCCAAACCCTATGTATCTAGTCAAATTTCTCTCTGGTCTCCCAGGGGTAGGTGTTTGCACTGTAACTTTACGACTAAATTTTTATGCCTAAAACAACCACCCAGATTTTAATATTTTATCTCCCAGGATTATCCCCTTGTCCCCTTGGTTCCTGAAGAACAGTGTTTGGAATACATGATAGAGTAGCTGTACAAGTAGGGAAAAAAAAAAAAAAACAAACAAAAACCAAACAACTAAACAACCCCCCCCCCCCAAAATCGTCTGCTTCACTTGATGGTATGTAAAACTTAACTCAATGGAATGACTAGTAGTATTTCGATATTTCTGCTCTTGAATTAGTGAGCATTTCTGGTTTTATGCCTTTTTTTAAAGGAAAACTATGATAAACATTTAGTAAGAAATAGTCAGAAAATACAGTTTATAACAAACGTGGCCTTTTTGCATTTAAACCATTGCGTGTGGGGATGGGTAGTACTTTATTACAGGCCCAAAACAAGGCAAAGGGTTTATACGTGACCTGTGAATCTTTGTAGGATGTGCGTGTTGCAGAATGGGATCCTAACTTTGGCTGTCATGACTAAAAGTGTAAGTTCGGAGCTGTGCTGTACAATGCCCTGTGAAACTGCCAAGACTCACTGTATAAGATAGAGGGGGAGAGTAGATTACCTTGAGGGTCCCTTTAACAACCCAAGGACAAGAGTACTGTCCTAAAAGTAAAGAATTAAGATGTTAAATCTCTTGTGAGTTTTATGTTCCCTAGTCAAGTATATGCTGTCAATTGGTATTCTAAATGGCAGATAAATTAAATAAATCTGAGGACTGAAATGCAACAGTTTCTGTTCTTGGAAAGATTAATCCAGTCTCCAAAAATATTTCCAGGCTACTATGCAGTGACTTTTGAATTTGGCCTTTCAGTGTTACTAAATGATTAGATGGGATCTGGATTATACTGTAAAACTGAAGAGTCTGTGGATTCAATGATCTGGGTTTGGGCCAATATTTCATTTAGTTGTGTCTCTATTCTCTCCCTAGACTTCAGTCTTTTAAGTAATGGAAGCTGACTGTGTATGACAAATGAAGATCATAATAATTGTGTGGAATTGGATTGAAATCAAACCTAGCATGAATTTTTTAAGGACTTGACTGATCCCAAAATAATAGTCACCAAGTAAACAGGGGAAGGGAGGAGGACTGAATTCTTAAATTCTTGATAGTTACCATGATGTCCTCACAGATGTGTTTTGGAGGACATGAGAAGAAGTATAGAGGTAAAACCATTGTTGTACTGTTTAGTTTCCTATGGTGCTTGGGAAATGGATTCAGTCAAGGTATGAGTTATTAATTGCATTGGGTTAAGACTTCCATTCCTGTTATATATTTCCATTCAATAGCTCTGAAATCCTGTGAGAAGAAGGTAGGATCTGCAAACAAGATATCAGATATTATTTTTCTTTTTAGAGCAAAGCTGCCTTTGGATGGTTAGGAGGAGTGAGCAAACCTCAGTATCATCATTTCTGTGTACCTTAAGTTGCCTGTTTGGGAAAATGGTTTATGATGAGAGGTAATTGAAGGTGGTTCTTTTTAAATTTTAGTTAATTTTTAACTGAAGTTTCATTACCACTGCTATCATAAGATACGTCTGCTATTCTTTGGTGAGCTTGGCACTGAGTAACGCAGGTGGATCTTCTGTCCTTGGTCTTTTCAAAGCTCATAAAAAAACTTTGAAAGTAAGAGTAGGTTCTTTTAGACCTGACTCTTTTCCCCAGAAGACAAAAGCTTTTTTAATTTTCTAAAATGTTGTTTTTACTAAGAACTGGTATTTTTCAGATACTAACTGAGGTATTTCTACTGAGGGTGTTATTTTTTCATACAAGAAGCTGATTTCCTGAACTTCTGTGCACTTCATATTTTGAAGTAAAAGCTACTCAGATACCTCAGGGTGTACCAGCAGTAAATCAATAAAGTGTTTCCTTATGAATATTGCCACTTTTCATAGTTTTACAGGAAAAACAAAAGACTAATGATGAGTTTATGATTAGTCACAGCAACAAGATTTGGTGCATCTTCCAAAGGAAACAGAAAAGGTGAGCAAGGTCTTGGAAGCTGACCACCGGCACTGGGCCAGTTACACTCTGCTGGCCTTGAGCGAGACAAAGTCCAAGAGGCCAAGGAGAGACAGTGTCTAGAAACTGGTGCTACGTGGAGGGCTTAGGCTGTACACATGGAAGAAAATAGAAAAGGTGAGGGTGGAAATATTCTTAGAGTCATTGGACAAATCTTGAGAGCTGGCCAGGTGTTGCTTTGGATAACTATGGTAGGGTTCCAGGACACATCAAGTGTAACATTAACTTATAAAAGTATCAGATGTTCTGAGTGATGTCAGACCAACAAGTTCTCTGTGGTACTTTCTGTGGTTTTGCAAGGCAGAGAACTTTGTATTTCTGCTGCTTTTCCGTATCTAGATGTAATGCACATTTTAATAAGTGCTTGTAGTTTTATCTATTGTCTGACCAGTAGAAGGAGAGATTTGAAATATCCTCACAGCACTCTGAACAAAGAGATGCTTTCAAATATGACGAGTGGAAGAGCTAATGTGTCAGAATGGATGGCGGCTCTCAGACCTCACAGGCTAAATATCTGCTTGCAGCCCTGTCTTCATTACAGAGCTACAAATGTCTAAATACAAAATAATACGTAAAGAAACTGACTATTTTTGCACAATTTACAAAGATGTAAAATGTGTGAGGGTTTTCATTTTTCTTTCATTATGTATTTTCTTTATTTTTTTGTAGTTGGCACATTTGAATATCGTCATTTGTAGCATGTTTACCCTGCTGTTTGCTTTGATTATTCAGGCACTTGCATGGATATGTGGCAGAACATGACTCTTAAACGGTTTTCCAAGTTACCATCTGCCAGCTGACACCTTAAGTAACTGTGTGCATTCCCATAGCCCAGCACAGTTGTAAACTGAAATACATTATCAGCCTCAATGAAAAACTCGATAGCAAAAAAACCCCCCCACACCCAAAAAACCCAACCAAAAACCCCCGTGCTATTATTTCCTACCTTTTTAAAATTTTATTAAGCACATGTTATTTATGTATGAGGGTGTAAGTGTGAGCAGGCGTGGTGACCAAACTGGTGATTAGTGACTGTAAAATCAGTAGAATGTAATTGGCTGTCTCCATAAATCTTATTTAGGATGCTGTTGCCTAAATTATTCTTTGGTATATTGATGTCAAGCATCTTAGGGTCTAATTCTCATACTTGGATATGGCAATAAGTAGTCTGACATAGGGCTGTGGCATGAAGAATATAAATCATTGGAGTGGACATGTTTTGCAGCTGTACTAAGGGTTTAAAAAAAAGAATAAATCTGTTCTTTATTTAATTATTCATGTTCTTACTTAATTATTCATGTTCTTTTGTTATGGTAAGAGTTCTCTGTTGGTGATACACCTTTAATATCAGATGAGCCCTTAGCTGCCACAGGGATACAGTCACCCCAGCACAACAAAATGTAAGAATGTTTGTGCCTGTAATAGGATCTCCATGTCTGATATGCTTTGGGTAGAAGTTGTTGGGGGTTTTTTAATACCAAAAAGTTCACTGTGTAAAAAGAAATTTAAAAATACGTGACCCATTTCTACTCCACAATCAAGGCCCTCCCATATCAGTTTGAACACACAAGTGCAAGACAGAGAAGATAAACTCACCAGGAGTGCAAAACGTGCAAGGGTGCAACTGTGTACCTCTTGTTTTGCTGCATTTTCCTTTGTGAGGACTATTACAAAATTTCACTGATAGGACTGCCGGTAAATCTCATGGGGCTTTTTCTCCTAATTTTATTCTGGGCTTTTTGATTATTGCTTAGTCTGTTGCTGATACTAGCTTCTGAGTTTTGTCCTTTACTCAGGCCATTAGAATGTTGAGCTAGGTATTGTCAAACAGTAATTCATTCATACATTACTCTGTTGTGTGTAGTGCATATTACCTTGTGCAATTATTTAATTAAAACATAATTATAGGATGCCAACCTACCAAAACAGGTAGATGAATGAAAACTTTACTTGCAAGTATAAAACATTTGGATTCAACTGCAGATAAGAAAAGACTCATTGACTGTAAAAAGAACTGGCTTTTGGGAATGATGCTTATCTGCATCAATACCATAAATGCATTTTACTCTGAAAAACTCCCCAGAGGCTTCATGAGGCTTGTTTGTTTGCTTTTTACTATAAATTTGGTTAGGCTTAAGGGTTTCCATTAAGCCAGTGTTATGAATACACCCTTCTGGTGGAATTACTAAAAAAGCTTTTCAGGTAATGTTACAAATATAATTACAATTGAGTTATTAGTTACTTAAACTAACCCAGATGCTGGCAGAGGTTGAAGCTTTGCTTTTATGTTGTTGTCTTATTGCCTCTTGCATCATGTTCTGTTTGTGCATGCATTTTGAAAAGAATTTTTTTGATGCATCTAGAAAGGTTAACAGGATCCACTAAGCTGAGGCAGCTACCAGCTGGGACATGAATGAGAATAGTTTCCATATGATGTTTTTTCTAAACTACATAGCAGAGGCCTTTGGCCTGGAGGTGTCAAAGATTTGGTGGTAGGGTGCTGGAGTTTAGGGTTCTGGCTTTAAAAATATGAATATGGAGTGAGTTTAAGCTTAGTTTTGGTGTTTAGGTACCAATTAGTTCAGAAGATACCTTATAAAAATAAAATTCACTTCTAACATAATTCTGTATGTATTTAATAAACAGGAACTATATTCATTTGGGAAGCCAAATATACAGAAAGAACATTCCTAGTATTTAGCTGAAAATACTCGCCCTAAAGAAATTTGTTGTTCATGTGACGAAGCTGCAAAAGTAAAATAAAGTAGAACTGAATGAAGCGGTTGGATTTTTTCCAAGAAACTTACAACTGTATTGGAAAAATTGAATATGCAATGAGAATTAAGGAAGGATTATAAGTATGTATTAAAATCAGCTAGTAGGATAATTTAATAAATTTCTAGTCTAATGAAAGAGTGGAATGCTCTCTTTTCACCAGTTTTATTAACATGACTAATCTTTACTCATTCATATGATGCTGGTGCTTTTTCTGTTAATGAAATGTCTTCTATGGTACTACAGCATTGGTAGGATATCTTAGCCTGTGAAGAACTACTGAAAGCCTGAGATAAAACCACAGAAGAGAAATACTAAAACCAGTGTAAGGCTGATGCAGTTTCCTATCTGAGTCCTCAGTTCTCCTCCTGAAAGTGTGCATTTCAGTCCACACATGCATATGCAAAGTTCTTGGTCTATCAGCATGATTTAACTGTACAAATCCATGTTAAAAGCAGTGAACAAAGCAAGATCAAATCCATCTTTTCTTACAACAAAATGTTGGCGTTGTGCAGATGTAGCTATGTCACCCGTAGAAATTGCTCTTCATGCGCAGAGGTTGGGCAATAAGATGTGATATTCAGAGGAGGAGATGGGCGCATTGCAACAGCAGTAACTTTGGCAATGGACAGCAAGCTTAAAGCAAGCTGAAGACACAAACTGATGAATGGGGACACTTACGTCAAGCTCCTGAGAAATTATTTAAATAGGGGTTTTTTCAAAACCCTTAAATACATGTACAAAACAAAGTATTTTAAATTGAGGTGAGTTAGATGACTAGGAGCACTTATGTCTGTAATTCAGTGTTTTCTGTCTGCTTTTGTATAAGAACGGCCTACCCCTGGCTGTATTTCTAGCACTGAACTTCTCAGCCTTAGGCTGTCTCATGTCTGCGTGTCAAGTCTTGGCGCTTGAGGTCAGCGCTTGAGCTCTGGCATTTTGAGCATGTCAAGTGCAGAGTCCCAGCGCTGCTCAGAGCACCATGCAAGCATACAGACCAGCCTGAGCTGAGGTCCGAGAAGAGGCATCTGCTCTTTGTTTCCTGTTCAGCTAAGTTATGCTGATAGCTGGGGCTTTCACGTTTCCCAGGAGCAGGGAGCTAAACTGCTTTTGAAGAGTGCTCTGGTGCCTCTCCCCGAGCCAGGGACTGGTACAGCCAGCCAGTGAAAATAGCTTACAAATAGCACAATTTCACAGTAAACTGAGTTCAAGTTCTGCATCAGTGTAACAGAGGCTAATATTTTCCAGAGGACTTGTTGTTTTAAAATAATATGTATGTATTTGATCCCTCTGTTTTTCAGAAGGCTGTCGAGAAGAATGGTCAGCAATTTACTCTGGAGAGAGAGAAAGGAGACACAGATTTCTAACATTAGAAAAAGATTTGCAATGTATGCAGGTTTATTTCTTGAATGAAGATTTGAGATAGACACAAATTCCTAGTTTTTAATCCCAGCTTAAATGATCCCAAGCTTAAATGATAAATGCATGTCCAAGAGGATGCAGCCACTGATGGTGCATCTATCTGTGCAAACTGTGACATGGCAGCAGGTGCTGCATCCAGTACATTTCTGATAGGTATTGGGGGCTCTTCAAAAGAAAACAGTTTTGAAATTGGAGAACAATGTTACTCTCTAGCTATAAATAGTTCATATAATACATTTTCGTATCATTTCAAAAATGGTTCCTTTATCTGTGTTCAACTAATCTTTGTTTCCACTAAAATATATTTTTATATTAAGTATTACCTTAGTGTCTTCTCCATTGGATGTTCTAATAAGCTATGTAAAGAAAACAGAAAAATTGGCTCAAGAATTGGAAAATAAATAATACAGTTAAATACAGTTTAACAAATAAGTTAGAAAACATGCTCTAAGTGGAATATCAAAAGTGGCTGTTGAATGACAATATCGGTTAATGATCCGAGACCAAGCACAACCCATTTCTTCTCACCCCCTATTCTCTATTGCTAGAATCAAGTGGAACATCTATTTCCACTGCTTCTAGAAATGACTGAAAGCTCCCCAGTTTTTGACAAAACTCTGTCACTAGAAAGCTTAGTTCACAGAACAGTGATTTAGGCAGAGACTGTACAAAAATGAGCAAAATGAATTAAACTGGACTTTTCAATGTCACCATATTTTTATACGTGATTTTTGTTTTTAAATGCTTTTCCGATGTATCCTAACATTAGTCCAAGTCAGTGAGTGGAGTGGGCAGGGAAATGCCATTTTATTTCATGAGAACATGAGCTTTGAGTCTTGGCCTGTCTAGAGACACCCCATATGTGGAGCTTCCTCGGGAACCAGATTCGCTGATCCACTTACAAAAGCTAACCAGCAAGTAGCCAAGAACCTGGCTGTTTTCACTGTGACTTTCCAGCAGCTGGCAGTGCAGAAACCACCAGTCAAACGAGTTTCAGCCCTCAGCTGGCAGAGTTTGGGGTTCCTTGCTCTGTGAGCGCTAGCCTGGCAGGTGCCCAAGAGCTCTCGTATTTCCCTTCTCTGGTAGCTCTAATAGCCCAGTTCTTAGGCAGATGCATACAAATAAGTTGGTAAAATTAACCTGTCTCTAAGATATCGTTGATGTGACCAATGAACAGTTTACCCCTATGTAGGTTTCCTTGTTTCTTCTCTGATAGGATCTGAAAATAAATGAAAAAAGTTCATTGGATTGTTGCAGTAGCATAAGCAGCTATGGGATGCTGGGGTTGCTGGCTCCTGACAAAGTTGCAGTAGGTTGCTGAAATTCTGGGGTTAGATGGCAGTGGTCTCTGTCAGTCCTGGAATGTAATGACAGCCTGTAGCTCTGAAGGGCAGTGAGGTATAAAAGTGATTTTAAAATGGGATGGTTAAGAGATGCCTGACAATAACAGATGGAAAGGTCTTTAGGTGATGTTCAAGCTGTTTAAAGGAAAAAGTGAATAATAAAATCAGTGATATGTAGTAAAACTCACATGCGCTTGATTTTTTTTAATAAGTTACTGTGCAAGTCATTGATTCCGAACAATAACTGTGATGCTGCTTTTGGAGCAAATAAAATTACATACAGAAGGCTGGAGCAAATAAAGTAAATGTGATTACTGCTTGAAGTCATCTTCAGAGGCATTTTATTTGGTAATAGTCTAAGTATAAGCTAAAGTGGTGTTCTAATGGATAATGCAATATTTCTGACCTAACAGTAAGAAATATAACCATTAAGAGTTGTCCTAAAAGTAGTCCTAACAGAGAGGTATTAGACGACTGAAGGATTGTTCTGGGAGGTTTTTCTCTTTAAAGTGCACTTGAATATAATGTTTTATATGGTATCTTTCATTTGGACTGTCCAAACAGTCCTCTGGAGCTGATAAAAAATGGAAGCAGGGAACGGAGGTGTCCTGCTTTCAGATGACAGAGGGAAACTAACAGAGGGAGCTGCCACAAACAGTGATGGAATGGTTTAAACACAACCAGCGGAATAGCAGGAGTAACAAATTACATTGGACTGACTAGAGATGCACACTGGTGGATGCTGGCAAGGAGAAATCTAGCAATTTGAGGGGCTTCTCTGAGGGATTCTGTCTCCTCATCCTAGGAGTTCTGCCTCCACTTCTTTTGATGTTGTTTTAAGAGAAATAAAACTCTATGACTAGAAAAAGACTGGTTTGGAGTTGTTCCTAGAACTTGGCTAAAATAAAGACCACTAAAGGTAGAGTATTTCTGAAATTAATTAAGGGGTCATTTCAGTAAACAGTAAAGGGGATTCATATAGGGCTTACATTTACAAATCTATGAGAGGCATCTTGTATCCAAAACACTGCCTCAATTGCTTTTCTTAGCAGAGTAGAGACTTTCTTAGAAAGTTGATGGAAGGAATTTTAGCAGAACCATCGGAACTGAAATACACCACAGAAGGTTGGGGGATTTTTTTGTGAAAAGCAAAAACCTTACTTCTCTTCTATGAGTAGTGCTCTGGGAGGGTTGAGAACTGGGATAAAACACAAAGGCGTAAGCTGTCTACAAAAATCGCTTCATGCGCTTACTTGAATAGGGCCACAAATAGGGTGGGATTTGGCTGTGGCTTTAAGGATATAGCAGAATTTAGCAAGAGAACGATATGCTTTTATTCCTTCTTTACATCCATTGTTTTTCTTTCCTAGCTATGGTTTTCTTCCTGTGAGTTCTATCCAGCAACTTCTAGGGCTACCACTTTTTTGCTAGAAATATGTTGTTTTAGAAATACAGCATCAGTCTCTCTGCCAGAGCCATGAGAGCTGGTCTGTCATGTGTTTGAGTTAGTACGTTAACAGGACAAGAGCTAGGGAAATATATCTTGACAACTCTAACACTGTGTACTGAGAAATAACACATGATAAGGAAAATTAATGGTAGTAGCATGTCAGCTAGTATAAATGTGACGGGCAATTTTTATTTGTATATGCTTTCTGGTTTTAAGCCTTGGAAATTATGCAGAGGGTGAAGAAAAGTGACAACCTGAACAGCTGCCTATTGAAACTCAGTGCTTGAAATTATGAAATTTGTAGATTGGTTTCATCCTGTGATTTTTCTGTTCATCATTGTGACATACGGTGAAAGCTCTCATGGTAGATATTTCCAACACCTTTTTTAAAGAGCATTAATGATTCATTGTTTGGTCTTGTTTTTAGTGCTTTTGTTTTGTTCCTTGTGTGTGGTGATTTCATGGGCTTGTTACCAAAGTCCTGGGGCCAAACTGATCCCTAGTGTATCTTCTTCAAAGCCAGCTGAGGGTTAGGAGGATTGATGATGGCTAATAGTTAACATTAGGAGCAACTTTTTGCTGGAGCCATATTGAGTTGAGTCCAAACAGAACTACTGGATGTCGATGTGCTTGAAATACTAAGTTTAGAAACTCACTTAGGTACTGTTCTATCTAACTTGCACTCACAGAAGATCATATTCGTAAAGGTTGCGTGCAAGATTTTTATATAGATTTTGAATTTTCTGTTGTTTTGTTTGATCCCTACTAATTTATTATTCAGTATCAATGTTCAGGTTTTTTCTTGTTAATCATAATTTGTTGTTGACTAGCACCATTTAAATTTCTCTGAATCCTACCTTTTTGCCTGATTTCCATGGATAAATCACATAGGAGGAATGGGGTTTAGAGTATTTTTTTCCTAGCTTATTGTCTTTTTTAATCTGCATGCTAATTTGTTGGTTCAGAGTCAAGCGCATGCAAATCTGATGGCTTATTTAGGACTGGATACTTGCAGAAATATCGGATTTGAGGATGAAGAATCAGGCTGTTTGTACCCATGAGTGGTCTTGCCACACTCAAGGTACATTGAGAACTAAGTAAAAATAAGCTATGCTTGTGGGGTTAGAAGTGACACGTGTAATAACTAAGCCAACAGAAGTCCTGCAAGAAGGATTAGAGAAAATTACATTGTTCAGAAATCATGTTTTTAAGACTTGCCTTAGACCTTCTGGAGTCTTAGCGTAAGTTAAGGTATTCCCCTGTTGTTAGGGATCTGCGCTTGTTTTCTTCCCATTAACACTTTCTAAAGAGCTTTAGGACTCAGCTTTGCACATCCCCTGATGTACAGCAGCGATGACATGCCGGTGTTGCCACCATGCAAACAACTATGTGTTGTATCACATGAAAAAAGTGGTTTGTTTTAGTGGAGAGGGAAACTCCACAAATACATTTTGTTAGTAATTAACTTCTTGAGAGCTTAATTCATGTCCTAATTTTTCTCGTGGATAGCTGGATATCTAGCTCTTTGTTTCTTATCTTCTGCTCCTGGCGTTGTTTCCTTCTGCTATAAATTCTGCTCTATTTTCTCTCCAGTCCATGATGACTGTTCTCCACATGTTTGTATGTTTATTTGTACTACTTTCCTGTCAGCGGTATACTAAATTTATCTAATGCTTCAACTTATATAGGAAGCTGAGATGCTGTACGCTAGTTCTACTGAGAAGGATTTACTCCTGTGCAGTTCAGTCATGCCTTGACTGTGTGTGTGTGAGCAGAGCTTTGTGCTGCCTTCATTTTGTGAAGTCACATATCACATGCATTGCAAAATCTGGAACATCAGGAAGAACACTGGGTTCGTAAATTTAGACTCAAATTGCCTATATTTAAAATGTGATGCAACTGATGCCAGGTTTCTCTAACTGGCCTCTGTTTCTGAATCATTCTTGAGCTATTATATATCACTTGGAGCATAAAAAACCTTTGCTATTCTCTGGTACTCTAGGCCAATTTTTGGAGGATTTAAGAGTTAATGTGGTTGGGTTGTTTTTGTACCTCTTGATTTTGATGAAGAGATTCTTTCAGTTCTTTGTGTATCTTTCTAAATGCTAATTAGCTCATTTAATATGTTGGCTTACAGTATTGTTTCTTGCTTGCATCACAGTAGTTCCCCAATCTTCCATAGTCGTTTTGAATTTAAGATCTGGTCCTGCTGAGCTTTTTATTCCTTATCTTTGATTCAAGTCAGGGGCACAACTCTGCCTCTCCCTTATCCTGTCTGAAGGACAGCCATTTGGCACTGAAGATAAGCCTGTCTAGGACAGGTGTTAGTTTATGTTTTGTGAGAAGGCAAGACTCGGAATCAAGGGAGAAGGGAAGGTTACAGGGAAGGGAATTCGAAATAGAGGGTCAGGTACTCAAGAGTGTGAACAGCCAAATTCCATATGATTGACAGAAGGATAAGAATATTGTCAAAGCACCTGAAGGCCAATGTTTTGCGAACTTGTTAACTGTTGGTGTTCAGATTCAAGTGTTTTCTTGTTAATTAAACCCAGTATGTCTTCCTGGTCATAGTACAATGAATGTAGTAAAGCTTAGATGATTAAAAAAGGCACCCTTTTTGCTCTTAGGATGAGTACATGGATAGGAGAGCAATTTGCAACAGTAGATATAAATCCGGATTTTCAAACATTCAAATTTAACTAGTACACATGGGATGTATTATCTCTCTTGTAAGGGTAAGTTTCAAGCACTACATCCCATTTGCTGAATTTACTTTGATTTGAGCCTGTCTTGAATTATTCTGATAAATCAAAAGGAAAAGCTGAGAATAAGATGTAAAAATCATGCAGCCCAACCCTACATAGTGGATCTAAAGGGAGCCAGCGTTATTTGACATATTGCCAGTGATTAAGTACCAACTGCTGGCATTTTCTTAACTTGCAGTTGGGTGCCTGGAAGTGGTGACTTAAAACTAGGCTTTCAAGGGGAGGTGCAGGCCAGTGTAGTTCTGTCATTTGCCTTTGCACTTTATTCCTGTGGCTGAATAAGGTCTGATTTTACTGGACTCATTTGACAAAGAGGAATCAAGTCTCTCCCACTATGCACGAGAAGTTCTGGTAGGCAGAAAGGATGTGGTGGGGTTTTTTTTCGGTGAGGGCAGAGCATCTCTGTTACTGGGAAGACTAGTGTTTTCTCCTTTTTTTTGTCCCCTTTGCTTGTTTTGCTCTGGTGGTGAGTTTGGCTGCTTTGTGACAGAACTGATGGCAATGTGGCCACCAGGAACTGGATTCGCTTCTGCTCCAGTGGAAATTTAATCATCAGGTGAATTGTGCTATAATGGATGCGATTTCTCCATACAAATACTTGAATGAAGTTCAGCAGCAAGCACTATGGCTCACAACCAATAAGAGCTGTTCACATGTTAAAAAAATAATAATAATTGAAACGAGGCAGGTGGATTAATCTTAATGGATTTTCATGGCATTTGTCTTGTGCTTGTCTTCTGGAGTTGTGTATGAAAGTTTGGGGCATTTATTTCTCCCTCTCCCCTCCCCCTCCATTTATTCACCAAGTTCTTTTTCACCATCTGTCTGGGACTACTACTTGTTAAAAGTACTTTACTGTGTTTGTTAGTAGCTTATCTTATTTATTCAACAGAAATGAGTTTTTAATGATTGCGTGAGTACTTTAAAGCCTGCAAAACCTACTACCAGCTCTATGATGAATTCCTTTGTATTTCTGAAGCCTGAAGAATGTCAATTTACTGGGACCAATATAAAGCAGTTCTTGATTTTGTGTTATTTAATATTATTTTTTTTATGTATCATGAAGTAATGATCTTGTTACAGGGTCATCAAGAGTATAAGTAAATTTAAGTTTTAACTTGTAGAGTAGTCAATAGCGCTTCAGAAATTGTGCTAGTAATCTTTACTGTTTCACCCCTCTGGAAAATGGTATTATTGCTTTTTCCAAGCTAACTAAACTTATTTATCTTTGAATGAAATTCACCCTTCTCTGTTTTCATTGCTCCCCAAAGTTCCTTGAATGATTGCCTTGAGCAATGAACATATAGACTGAAGGTTATTAAAAGCCAGCTTATCAGCTAGAGTATTTTTATTCCGTGGGGGACGAGGCAAAGCCCATGTCTGTTTGGCAATTTGGCATTTAAATTGTGTAATAAATACTTCTGGAATGGTTGAATTAGACTCTGAGTTTAATTGGGCTTAAATGAGAAAGAAGTCCTTCAGCATGGGTAAGGAGGAATAAAATCGTTTATTGTCCGTGTTTCTGTGACAGGTTCTGCAATTGGATATATTTGAAAACAGAAAGTCTGTAAAGATACTTAATGTTCTGCAGGCTTTCTTTTATATACAGTTAAATACTTTATTAAACGCATAATGTTTTATATGCTGATTGTGGGACGAAATTTCATGTCCTGATACAGATTGGGGCAAGTACTCTTGGAATTCCTATTCTAGGAAATCGTGAAGTAGGATTCCTTGAGAACTGTAATTTCTCCTGAGAGTGTTTCCTGTGATGCATGCCTTCCTTTGGGAAGTAAGCTTTGGAGACACAGGTGGTATACTGGCTCGGAGTCCCTCATCAGACAGTAGTCTAGCATGGAAGACATGCTTATTTAAGAAGATGGTTATTTCCAGGAAGAGAATTAAAATTCTTCTTGAAGGTGAGGAAGAGAACTACTTAGTCTGTTTACAATAAGCAGACAAAATGAATAGTGTTCTAACAGAATTGTGTTTTGTACATGTGTTAATGCAATTATTAACATAGTGTCTGTGTGCCTAATAAGATTAGATACTTTTGTCATCTTTGTAATGCATTTGACTGCTGCAGTGGTTTTTGTATTTATTTTCCTTTATGCTATTCTTTTATGAATGAGCAATGTAGTTTTGTATGGGTGGAAATAAAACTGATTCTCATCTCAGTAAATTGCTTAATAATAGTGCCACATATTTGCCTTTTTTTTTTCTTGTTGCTATAAGAGAAAAGACCATCCATTGCTCTGGGTAAAACTGGAATTTTAATTAGCCTTGCCAACAGAAATCAGTAATTTTGTCAAAATCATGATGATATTTTCCAAAAAGAATGACACTAATGCTTATGTTGGGAAGTATTACCCTTGTCACATTCATATTTGCTCTTGGAATATTGTGTAAACATGAAAGCCAGTGCACTAAATGTTAATAAACAAGCAGTATTTTGAGGCATTGTCTTGAGCAATGTTTAGATGCTCATTTTACGACAATAGTTTTCTCTGTAGCACCCACCTAGCTAATAATACGGAAGTATTGTAAGTGGGGAAAAAATGCTTTCAAAGCAAGCTTCAGAATCCCAGGGACAAGAACTCCTTTTTTTCTAAGCACCCTTGTAGGATTTTTCCTTAATTAGTAACTTCGATTTTTTCATTCCGGTTTCACTTTTGGCCTTTCTTCTACTTGATTAGTAGGGTAAGATGAAGTGGATTTATTTAAAACAATCATCCGAACAAAAAAAAGGACTCTGGACAAGAATGAGCAGGTTTGTCTTGGGTTTATGAATGAAGGCCCTTAAGGCAATACTGACAGTGCTCTTTGCTCGGAATGAAGGTGGCCTCTGCTCTCTGCAGTGATCCAAAATGGAGATTCTGAATGACATTGATCTTATTTCAGATTTTAGCATGCCAGTAGCAATTATGTCCTGTTTTACATTCTAGTATCTCTCTTCAGTCTATACATTTGATGTTACATCGGGGTACACCACGTGGGGTAGTAGGTATCTTCATCAGACACTCAGCCTTTCTCAAATGTAAGGAAATATGCAATTGTTAGGGAAATAATCATCTGCATTGATCATCACAATGTCTATCACATCAGTTTCTCAAATGCCAGGAGCAGCAAAGTATTTTCTAGTTCCCCCAGACTAATGTTGTTTTACAGCATTCCTGCTTATTCATTTGTATTCACTCTCCAGATCTCATGAAAAACCTATTAGCTCATGACTTTCAGGGAGAAACTATACACAGAGCAATATGCTGTGCTTTTCTACTTAGTTTTATTCATTTTTAACAACCAAAGTAGGTCACTGAAGACTTCATTCCTTCAATACACATTCTTTTATTTATACTTTAAAGTGTAATGAAGTTGCAATGCTGTGTTTTAACCTCAGCATAGGTTGCTATAGGAATTGAACCCATCATTATGGCTTCATGGAAAAATCAAGCTTGGAAAGAAGGGTAGGTTCACAAGGAACAAAACTCTTCATCTTTAAAATCTGTTGTCTTGGATAATGATTGGATGTGACATGAGAGAAAGAAATATGCAAGTAGGAAAGTGTATTGATATGTATGTCAACTCTGATAAAGCTGGAAAAATCTCTCAACATGCAATTCTCTAGCAAATTGATCAAAACAAACCCTCTTAACCTGTTTATATAATTAACCCTTACGTTCATCATGAGCATAATGCATTCATATGTAATTCCTAGTGCTTTAACAAAACCACCAAACCAAGAGTGCTTGCCAGTTGCCCGGGGGGGGGGGGGAAGAACAAACACATCATTACACATGAGGTACTGTGTAAAGCACTTTAAAAGTAGCTGTAATTGAGAGCTATGTTTTCTGCAGGTAGGAAACAGAAGTCTGATCACTCCATGAAGATTTGGGGCCTGGGGACTGATACTAAAGAGCAACTTTAATGTTTGATCTTGCTATGGTACTTGACATGCGGATGAACAGAAACCTGAAGTTAAACCTGTGGTGAACAGCTGTGAGTTTCATCTGCTTAGAATTTCTTCCCTGATGTTTGTGCATAGAAATTAGCTTGGGAAATTATATTTTCTCCTGCTTAGGTTCATGATTAACTGAGAAGGTTAAAATGTCAGGTGTATATAAAGCTGTGCTGACCCTGTAGCTGGAGCTAAACCCTCTCCCTCTCAGCTTTGTTTTCTGGCTCATTTGCTCCAATAGAATGTCAAATTTATGAGGGAAAATATGTAGTTGAAAACTGAGGTAGCAGGAGCTTAAGAGGAGAATTGCAGAATTTAGACCTAACTTTTCTTCAGATGGAGAACTATACTGAAAACAAGCTAGGATATTCTAATAATTTGATAATCCTTAATTTGAACAAAGTAACAGCTGCCTGTGTAAAGGCCTTATTCAGCACTCTTAGCTAACACTTGGATCCTCCCAGTTTCACCTGGGGAAAGCATGTAGAGTAGGTGGGGTATGAGAAAGGCACACCGGGAGAAAGGTGAGGGGTTGCTCATCCGCTTGGCGTGCTGGTGGCTGCGGAGGAGGATCCCCTGGTTTAGGTTCTCCTGCAGTCTCTGTTAAGAGCCTGGCTATGCTGGGGCCCAGAAATGATAAACACTTTTTCTGCTTTCCAAATACGACTGATTACAAATGCTAAGCCTTCCTGACTTTTAAGTTTACCTGGGCAAGTACTTTAGGAGCTACAATGCATTCTCTAAAGAGAGTGATAGGGTGAGAATGGAAAGCTAGACTCTTTGCATTGCCCCCTTTTACTGCTTGGGGAGAGGACATAACAACATAATCTCTTCTAAAGGCAGAAAGCAGCTCAGTGCAGGTGGGGAGATGCTGCCCCATTACAGCTATTACATATGTACATGTTCAAGTATGCTTCGAGTGGCTTTGCAGTGCCTCTTACTCAAGGGCATGGCGATCCTTGCCAATTCCATAAATCATTTTAGAGACAGTTTTATTGGACTGACTTTTTAGTTAATTGGCTACGAGCTACTACCAAAACCACTCACTCGTATATGTGTATCTGTATATTTCATTCCATAGGAGCTCTCCGATTTAATCATTTGTGATTTAAACATTTTTGTCTTTTATTGGAGCCTCAGTAAGGATAATGCTGTTTGGAAAGGGCTAGACTTCTGTTGTACTTGTGCATGTATTATTTAGTAAGAGTGTTCTCAAAGTCTTTTAGAAAATAGCAAACATACAAAGTACTTTGCAATCATCAAGCAAGCTTGTCAAGAGGGATCAGACTACAGTCCTTTCCTGTGTTGTCTGAGAGCTGCTTGATCTATGGATGGTTGTCTTTTCTCTTTCTTAGTCTAGTCCTATTGGATATCATATTGTAGCTGTGCAAGCCAAATATTACTGACTCCATCAACCCAACCAGAGTGATTAAGTCATTGATAGCAACTAACTTCAGATGCTGTAAAGTGGGGTTTTTTGTTCTGTAGATAAACACACAAATACTTGCTGCCTTCAGATTCAAGAGGGCCTCAAGCTGCATGGAGTCAGACTAGACTCTGACTGTCCTGGTGCTGTGGATTTTTAAATTGCAGGAATTTTACTTTAGGCTTATCTTTGCATTGCAATCATTCATTCTAAATAGATAGCACTTCTGTTAAATATGCAAAAGTAGCTTTTGTGGGTAGAGGTTTTTTAAAGACTGAAAAATCTTGAAAGTCAGGGTTTTTGCCTCCTACAGTTCTGTATTGATATGCAGACACCTTTTTTTGGGGAGGGAATCTTTCATTCCTAAATAACCACTGGCAAGCTAATGAAAACAAGGTATGGAGAAATTCTGCTTTTTCAATTCTGTGCTCACAAGACTGCTATCCTACTGAGTTTTTTGTTCATATTTAGCTGCTTTCATGTGTGCCACAGATTTTACTGCATGGAACCGGGACCTTGTGTGAATGCAGATCTGTTAAAGTAACAGATAGAGTTGGAAATGCTTTCTGGTTCTGGATCTCTAAGAATTTAATCTGTTTATTGAGGAGGATTGTTCTCATAATAAGTGTTTCATTTATTGTCATTAAACCATATCTAAATCATAGAAAGAGAGAAGAAATTTTCCTGTAATGTGTTTTGATTGGGGAAGCCATGCAGTGAAAGTTTATAATAATAATAAAACAAATGCTAGTGAGTTGCTTTGCAGAAAGGCCATTAAAATAAAATGAAAAATTAATTGAACTGTGAATTCCAGATTGGTGTTCTGATGAATCTCAGATCCAATGCAAAAAGTAAAATCTGTGTATTAGAATAACTTATGCCGTGGTTGCTCCTAGCTATACCAGTATAAGAGAGAGATGATTAGCATTAGAATTAACTGTGCAATAAGGGATTTATAACACCACATTAAGTATTATCATGAGTGGTTAAGAACTGGGATTAAAACAGTTTATGTATGATATAAAATTGATGCATTTAGAGGCACTCAGCTAAATCTGGAAAAAGATTGAACTCTCCACATGTGATGCTTTACCTGGAGAATGATTACACCTGGTTGTTCTTGGTATTTGCCCTTTCTGTTGTGATACAGTGGAACCATTTTCTAGGACCGCAGTGAAGCCACACTAGTGCAGGTGGGAAGAGCTATGATGAGGATGGGGAAAGATTTGTCATACAGAAATGTGAAATCAACATGATATGTTGACGTTTTTAGTACAAAAAAATGTGCAACTTCATAAGGAAATGGTTAAGGGAATTGTTTAATGTGTGCACACAGTTTCTAGGGTTTGTTGCTGAGGGCACTGCTTGGTGAGCAAAGAGTCTGATTTCTCCTTGTAACTGGACCTGCCACAGATCGACCAAGAGACCTTAGTTTAAAGTCACATCCGTTCTGCCTTCCCGTGTCTAGGCCTCTATCCAACAGTCCATCTAAATGTCCAATACAGTTGTTTAATGTGTTGTTTTCCATTTTGTTTGGATAACACATAGCATAAGGGGACATTTGCATGCTTCCATATTAAATTACTATTCCTCCAATATATGCAGAAATATGAGGTTTAGTATGATAACACTTCCTTAAAACTGATGTGTATTTTCATTCAGCGTTGGAGGATGGAACCTAACTGTAAGCAAAAACCAATCTGGGAAAACTTGTTCCCAGCTTAGAAGTTTCAGAAAGCTAGGGATGAGGAAAATGCCTGCACGATGGTGTACTTCTGAAACACTGGATCTATAGAGGAGTTTTAGAAAATCCTATTGCTGATAAAATATACAGAAATTACTAGTGATAATATACAGTCCTTTCTCCTTTGTGCAAAAGCTGCTCATCACCCTAATGAGGTCATCCAAGCAGCAGTGAGACACAGAGTCTAGGAAAGAGGGAATTTATAGAAATGTTTGGCTCCAGCATGAGTTGTTATTGAGAGATATCATCTTAGTAGAGTCAATAACACTGAAGATTCAGCAGAGGCATCTGTGGCAGCTCATCCCATGAATATCCTGGCACACTTGCAAAGCACCAGCTGAAATACTGCTGTGGCAGATAAGGAAGCAGTTTGTATGCCACTACTAATGTCTAATTGCTAAACACATGCCCACAGTACAGATCTCAACGGGCTTTGCTGTAACCTCAATTGGAGTTCCAGAACTGGTAGAGTAAAAGGGAAGGTGATTGAACCCACCTTGTGGAGGATCCTTCCAGAAGTTACTCTTGGTAAATAGCTCAATCAACACACCGGGATTTGGTATCTGCAAACTGCCAACATCTAAAATGAAAGAAGCCAAACCATTTTATCAGTGATTGCTTCACTTGGTTTATGAATTGGCTAAAAGAATCCTTCGGAGTTACTGTTGAGAGTTACATTTTTTTTGTTTCTAACTAACAAATAGTACAACTGAGGTGTAGAAGCTGAAAGACATACTTAAGGCCAGATGGGAAGTTCCCCATGTCTTGCTAAATAATAAATACCAGTAGAACATAAAGTTCTCGGTGTTTTGTGAACTCTACCTCATTTAATCTTTATAACACCAGGAGGAGTAACAGTGTAAAAGTCAGCCAAGGCTTTATATTTATTCTTATACATAAACAAAAAGAAGGATGGGTCATCTGTGTCAATGAAGTGAAATGAATTAATAACTAAAGAACAACTTGATATATTCAATCTGTACTGTAATTGGGTAACCTGTTGCTAACAGGCATTTTTGTGATACCCAGCTAATGGTACAGTCTTAAAAGCATTTATATATATAGAGTGAACATAGCTACAGCTTGAGTTAAAAGTTGTGGGGGGTTTTTTTCTTAAAAAAAAAAAAAAAGAAAAAAAGGAAGACAAGTGGATACTTAGATCTCTGTGCTCTGGACTCTGTGTTTGACTTAAAGGTTTAGGGCTCTAAAGGGACTTTCCGAAAGGCAAAATGATCATGTGTGTGTTTATGGGGATAGTTGTAAAGCATTCCTCTAAAACAGCTGGTTCTACACGAAGTGGAGACAAGCAAATGGGTAGGAGATGAGGTCTGACACCAGGAGTTTGATCTAGGTTGTAGCTTTTGTTCAGATGGTTATCTGAACACGTAGTCTCCTGCACTACTCCATCTGATCGCAGTTGGCATTGTTTCTGTGGAAGAGGTAGTGGAGATGGAGCTTTTTCATGCACCAGATGAATTGCCCTCCCCTTCCTGAAACTTGTTGCTTCTTCTTTTCTCCCACCCAAGAAACCCACAACAACTCTTAGCATGTTTTTCTTAAGGCTGCACACTTCTGCTCTTCATGTTGTCTCAAACCATACTACTTTGTTAATGACCTGAGTTCCTTCCAACCCAACATCTCTCTTGGCTACAGGCATAACCCTGTCCAAAGAGCAAATTCTGTGCCAAAGTCTTTCTGCACAGCAAGTTCCCGTTCCTGAATGCCTTGTGGCGATGAAGTACACCAGCTTGAATAAAGCCAAGCCAAATTTGTATCCTATAAGGCCTTAGCTTTGTTTATCCTTACAAAACTTCGTAATACCTACTGAAAGATGAGAAATCAGTTAACACTTGGAGCAACTGATGCAAGTATTACCATTTATGCATTAGCAACCCTACAGCAAAGCAGTGGATCTGTGTAGCAGTTTAGGATGGCACCCAGGCATCAAATGCATTGGAACAAGAATCACACATTGCTCCATTGTCTTCAAAGATTCTTCCAGGTTGGAGGAATTGTTGAAGCCTGATCAGAATTGTCACTTATGCCCCTATTTTACAGTCGTGATAAATAGAGGTTATGAAAAAATAGTTGTTTCCTGTGCTTAAGCTTTAAAGTGAACCCCATTTTTCTGTCTTAATGTCCTTAATCATGTTTCTACTTTTCTTGATGCTTCTCTGAGTTCAGACTAGGAACAACAGGAAGAATAAACCAGAAAGAAAAGTGTGCAGCAGCATGGGTATGTCAACAAGAACTTGGCAGAAGTGAACTGCGCTAGTGTTACCTTGCTTCTCGGGAGGGTTTCTTAATGCCTGCTGAGCTCCACACAGTTCAGCAGACTGCTGCTGCTTTCTGAATTACTCACTTGAGAGCTGAGCTGAGGGTGCATGCACCCAGAAGAAAAGAGGTGCTACCGGTGTACACAGGTAGTCTTTTCTGGAACTTAAAGATGCTCTGTAAGGCAGATGCAATCAAAGCTGTATGGAGTATAGCTGATTCTGGGAAAATAGTGCTCCAATGTGCCAGCAGTGGGACACCATTTCTATAGCTGTGGTATATCTGGTTCCGCAGCTGTCACATCTTTACCCTCTCACTTTTTTTCTTTCTTATGTAATATTCCCTTTAGACTTCTCTGAAATATGCACCAAATGTTGAAAAACACAAATGCCTCAATTTAGGAAAAAGAAAAACTCTCCAGCATCATTTTTATAGGGAAATCAAGCTTCCCTGAGAAGTCTGTATGCATGAAAACTACTTAATATTCTTTGCAATATATGATAGGGTATATTTTGTTGTTTTGTAAGGGTTGATGTTGCAAGTGCATTTATTTTTTATTGCTTTTCCCTTCTTCCTTAACTGTCTGAATCCTTCAGTCTGGAAAAAATTAGGCATATGTCTTCTGATGAAAACTGGCCTGCTGGCATACAAGAGATCCAAGTAGGTGACAAATGGGAGAATATCAATGAGCGGTACAATGTGCTATTGTAATGTCAAAGCCTAGAGTAAGGTGGAGGGGAGAGCTTGTATTCATACTCTGTTTACAAGTGCAACGTATCACCTTTCTGAAGCTCGTCCTTTCTACTAAAAAGTTTTCCACCATTTTTCTACTCCAGAGATTAATTCTTTGGCTAAGAGCAGTGTGAAATTTTAACCAACTTTTTTCAGCTTTTCACTTTACATAGGGACTTAGATGCCCAGGTAAAACATGCAAACCAGTAAAAGAGGGACCTGAATTTCTCAGCAATCCCAGACATTCATATGTTAGAACATGAGGTTTTTCTTTGATTTTTAACTTTACCATCGAGTGTGATCCAATGTTTTTCAATAAGGTATTGGGAATTTTTTTGGGGGGGATAGGGTGGATTAAAGCTGCACCAGTAAAGCAGTAGAATGCAGCATTGCTTTATGGTTGTGCATATATCAATATCAAGTATACTGAAGATGAAATTAGTATTTCTACCTGTGTATTCCTATTTTGGTAATGCACTGTGGCAAGGGAAAAATATTTTTTGTGGCAATAGATTGCTTTTTGTCCTTACTGGACATGTCACAAGACACTTCTTATTCCTGGTGGGTTTTTTTTTTTTTCAGACTTTCATTTCTGTTTCTGGGTACCTCTGTAAGGAGAATAGGGAATATGTTTTTTATTCAGAGAATCATCAGGATCAGATAATACAAGTCTTGACACTGTTTTCAATTTAATGTTATTAAATAATCTGAAATGCATTGTTTAGCTGCTATGTAAGTTTGAGGGTTTTTTTATTCTTTCTGCATTGTACATAAAGCGGTCAAAATAATAGAAAAAAAGAAAGTTTAAATTTGACTGACAGATGATCATGACTTAAAGTTACTTAGTCCCAGAACCTTTTAATGAAGTATTTTTTCAAGCTATTGCCTTAGACAGTTAACCTTAAGATAATTGGTTTTTAAGGTATCCAGCTTGAAACTTTAAGCTAGTGAAATGAACTGGCTGTGCAATAGCACCTGTTGACAATGGAAGAGAGTCATACTTTTCTTATCCGCACCACTAATGTCTATGCAGATGTCACCATTAGGATCTCCACTGCTGTACAGGAAAGGCAAGGACTTTGTCACGCATCATTCAAGTTAAAAGTATCATGAAAACCAAACCTATACGTTTTGGTCTGTCTGTAACATGAATGCAGGCTTTTGAGCCTTTGCCTCTTTCTTAACACAGGTATCAGCTCTACGCTTTCCACTAGAGGAGGTCTTAAATGCAGTTTCTTTCTGTGCTGACACTTAAAGCCTCTGCGAGAAAAGAAGAGGAGAGACAAACAATGGGTCCTATGAGCACAGAGATAAGAAACTTTAGCCAGATTTCATGTCTTTGGTTATCTCAGTTTACTACCTTCTCGATATTCTTCTTGAAGCCTCAAATATTCCCTAAGTGCCTCTTTGGTTGAAATACTAAGATTTTTTGTGCAACAAGGCAGCCCAAAATATACATGAAAATGGGAAAACAACACGAAATCCTGCGTTCTTTTTAAGCTTCAATCAGTTTAGCAGTAAACATGTTCTCTGTTTTAAGCCTCATTAATTTCTTTGAAGATGGAATTATATTTTTATACATCTATTCACTAAGGATGAAACTTACCTGGCTGGGTGATAGTTCCTTTATGAACAAGGAAATTCCATGGCAAATCCATATGTGTGACTCCCAGGATTCACTACACTGTCCCTTTCACTGGAGCTGCAGCCTGGCCAAAGAAGCCAGCTGTAGAAATGAACTGGAAAGAATCCTTTCTGCAATTTCTTATGTTTCATTATACCAAAATGTTACGTAGTGATTAAGAGATTACCTACCTGAAATGCTTTGATTCTAGTTTAACCAAGTAGAAAGAGATACTTTGATAGAAGAGCTTTCTGGAAGAAGTCATAAGTATTTTTTCATATGAAATTTTCCATTTTTTAGAAAATAATCTTCTCTCTGACAAAGGGGGAAGAAAACCTTATTTTGGAAAAACCAAAGACCTCTAATTGTATCTTCAGTTCTTAATTATTTTAACTGCTTTGGTTAATTCAACTTATTGAGTCTTTTGTTAAAGAACAAAATAGAAGCATGTGCAATTTCTTTCTCAAGCTAATTACCAACTCAGGGTTTTCTACACATGGGATAACATAATGGAAAAGTCTAGAGCATACTATGCCATGTTAAGAAGATGATGGTATTATGGCATGCTGCCATCCCACGTCTACAGCTGTCAAAAGTCTTGGTGCAGTCAGTGTTTATCATGCTACGTCGATGTTTATCTTGCATCAATGTGCTTTAGGTACCATTAGTATATAGGAATGAGGAGGAAAAAGCTGTATTTACTTTTACTTTTTCTATAGGACTCTAGGAACCAACCATTTGCTGAGTGTTCAGCATTATGGTTCTCATCCTGAGAATTGATTGCAGGCCTCAGGTGCTGTGAATCAGGTATTTTCTTTCAGGTACAGAGTGTCTGCATCAGTAGTGATCTTAATACACTCAGCAGCTTAGTCAGAAATGAATCTAAGAAAAGAATACATCAAAAACATAGACCTTCAAGTGATCTTACCTGAAATGAAAGCAGATAATGTCTCCCATTTAATGTGTGTTGTGCCTTCAATTAAAGCAGATGTATAAACAGTTTATATGACCTTGGCTGATACAGCAGCAAGAATAACTGCAAGAGAGGAAAGAATTAATAAAGCCAAGGACAATCTAAACTGCTTTTCAGCAGGCAGTGCTGACAGCAACAAAAAAAACATTCCCTCCTGGACAAAATCGATGATCTTGAAAATCATCACAGAAGATCTAATCTTGAGTCCTCCTGGTATACCTACAATTGGGACACTGCTGATGTACTGGAGTTTCTGGGTAGAACTCTTTACTCTGCAACCTGATTATTCATCCTGTGCCTAAAAATTCCAGGCTACGTAAGACTTCATACTTTCCCACCTTGTTTTCTTAAATAAAAGGATGACAAAAATTACACGCTTGTTCTCCTTTCCCTGTAGTTAGACCAATTTTATTCTGCCCCCCACCCTTGCAAAAATTCAGCTGAGTTAATTTGAGGATAGGTGAAAACATGCTGGGGTACAAAAAATGAACTCCACTTATGGAGAAAGCAGGATAACTTCCTTTGCATAGTGGTTCTGATAGGCTGGATTTAAGGAATAAAGCGATAATTTACATTTTGCATTGCTAAGCATGACGAAAAAAATTTTTTCCCTTTAGAAACAGGTGGTAACTATAAGAGAACAGAATAAACAGTCTCAGAAGATGGACTTCTGAAGACTGTAAGTAACTTTTATAAAAATCCCTCAGATAGAAGGCTTGTTTCAGTCAGCTCTGTTATTACTCTTGTATTTTCTAATAACTTTAACCAGGAAGCTTTATTTTAAATGGTAATACTGTGTAAGAATTTGATATTTAGGCTTAAAAATACTGCACATCTGTCCTCAAAATTTAACTGCTTATTTTTAAGGAAATATCATTTTGAGTTATGCAATTTCAGCCTGGGTTTCTTTCATGTCAAAGCCAGGTTTGCAACACCTGTATTCTGGGAGTTACAGTATTCAGTCTGGTGTTTCAACTTGGATATGAAGGTGACAAGCTCATTGATAGGGAAATGGTTATTGCGGTACAAGTAGGTAAATAACAGAAAAAGGAAGATAAGAGAGCTCTTTCTGACATCTTCCCTGGACATAATCACATTGTCCTGATATTCTATTTACTACTTTTTCCCCCACTTTACACCTTCAGGAATTCATGAGGACATTTTAGAGAAAGATAAACTTGAGGCTGACAAAGGTATATTCTAGAACTGACAGAGAAAATATGACCTCCTTCATGTGTTTTTATGGGTTTTATGGTTTTTCTCTCCTTTAGGAGAAAAAAAAAAAAGAAAAACAAACAAAAAAAACCCAAAAAAGGTGTTCTTTTTGTTGTGTATAACATAGCAAAAACTTAAAAAACCTGCCCGACCTTTTTCTGTGTCGCTTTCTCCCTTGATGATAAAGATGTCCCTATATTATCTCCTATCATCTGACTGTAAAAGACCTAAATGTATCCCCCTTGACACCCACTGACAGGCACCTTTGTACCACAGAAAAAGAGGAATAATTGGCAATCCTTTGATGATACTTGATTTCCCCTAATGGAATAGTTGTAGAATTCTTCAAGATGCCATTAATAATTGTTAGTATGGGAACTGTTGCTGCCTGAAAAGCTCAGGAGCATTCACAGATGTAATGGCAGCACAGGCAGCCCTTTTAGCACATTTTTCTTGTGCCAAGAGCACTGCTGAATTAGCTGGAAGCTAATTTTTTTTTAAGTTTAGCATAAGCAATTGTTGTAATGAAATCTCAAACTGTGAAAAATAGCCATTGAAGTTAATCAAAGGATCTTACAGCAGTAAGACCTGAAGGATTTTACTTAGGAGTAATTTATAGTTTCAGTCTATCTACACAAGATGACCTTGTAGTTTTGTAAAGGCTGTCTTTATAATCAAAATTGGCTGCCGCATTCTAAAAATGCAGAAATAACTTTTGGAGCAGGTTGTAGAAAGATATCCAGGCTATCTTACACTGATTTGTATGAGAAAACACTTCATTTTTTTAATTATAAAAATAAAGACTGAGCAGGGCAGAGATTGAACATCTATCCAAAGCCAGTATGGTAGTCACAGTGATCTAGGGTAAACAGCCATCTTCTTGGGACACCAAGTGTAATTCTCAATCAAGTGGGAGGCATTTTTGTGAAGTAAACTTTCTTTGGCAAGAGTAAACTACATGATACGTTTGAAATCCATGTTCACAAGGTGATGTGAGAATATAGTTGAATTTACTATTTACTTATGAAATATGGGATAGTAAAATTTTTTTTGTGCAGATGCTATTGTGTTTTAGAACATAATTTCTAAGTGTTGGTGGATAATGTTTATTGCTTTCAGGCAATGTAAATGCTCTGCACATAGAAGAGAATCACCTGTGATCTTAAAATGACATTTAGTGACAATTTGAGTCATGAAAAGACTAACTATTTGAGGCTATTAGATTAATTAAAGATCATTGTGACTGACTGGAACTTAGCACCTGGCAGAATTCAGTGATATTACAATGTGGACATATTTCACGTGGAAATATTTCCTATTTTATTTTGCACACTAGTGTGTATCAGATATCAAAGGGGTGGAGCTTTATGGACGTAGCTGTTGTGAGCAAACAAAATATGGCTCAAATGGCTTTTTACAGACAGCTGTTACAAAGTGTTTCAGGAATACTTATTAGAAAGCTTCCATAGTTAGTGCTGTGAATTATATGAAGATATGAAATGGTGTGGAGGAGTGGAAGGAGAAAAGTGGCAAGCAGTGTAGTCCTTCCTGATATGCACACACATGTGCTAACTCTAGAAACTTACTTGTGAAAGATGTCCTTGCTATTGGCTACTGCTCTTGAATTTTCTTGCCTCCGAAGATGAAGTTTATGCCGGAGTCATAACTGATGACTTAACAACACAGTCTTACCTTTTGGAGATCACTGTTAGGACAAAATGGCACAGTGAGGAGGAATAATGATATAGCTGCCAGCCCAGCTGTGAACTTCACTATCTGAGTGTTTTGTAGCATATTAAAGTACTGAAAATGAAAAGATGCCTTCTGGTTTTTTAAAAGAGAATAGAAAACCTGAATGATAGTCTTGAAAGGAACTTTCCCCGGTGACTTATTGAAAGGAAATAAATAAATAAATAAATGAAGGATGGTAAGCATGAGTGCAGCTGAAAGGAAGTTAGCACAGGTATTTCAGCGAGACAGGGGACTTCCTCCAGGAATCTCAGTACCTTGGGGGCAATGAGAGTTGAATGGAGTGTCTGCCCTTTTGTGTATCCGTTTGTCAGTCAGAAAAAAGTCCATGACCATATGATGAGGAGTATGAGTACCTACCCTGAGGCAACGAGTGAAGTAGCTTTTTTTTTTCAGTATCAGAATATGTGTTGAAAATTTTCTTAAAAAAAAAAAAGGGGGGGGGATTTTTTTCTTATTGCCTAATCTATCTAAGACATGATACAGCAGCTTGAGATTTTAAGATGAAAAACATTATTCAGACAAAGGGATTTTTTGCACTAAACATTCATCTTCAGCTCTGCCATGTATGTGTAATGTAGCTTTTGAGTGATGACTTAAGACTGTAAGCAGTGGATAGTGTCATCAGAGAGTGCAAAACTGTGGAGAAACTGAAAGCTGTGTCTTTGTTAAAGGTAAGTCAATATACATTTAAACTGCATTGCTGTAACTGCCTGAAAGTCAATATGAAAGTATTACTAGAGTCTGGATATGACAAGTGACATTTTTCAGCATTGAGCTCAAAAAGCTGACATGTGAATAGAGATGAAAGGAGGAAAAAAAGGAAATTCTACTGTTCATCAAAAACTGGAGAGCACATAAAACTGTAAACTGTAGGAGGAACAAAATTGCCTTTTGCCTTCCTTTTCAGTTATAGTAGCTGAAAAGCCAGCAGACTAAATATGACCCATAGTCTCTGGCAATGCTGGTGGAGTTGTGTTACATATACCATCTGAAGTTGGTACCTGGGATTGGACTGTTGGCAGTTGACACGCTAAAATTACTGACTAGTACAGAATCATTCCTACAGGTCTGTATTGCTGAACTACTTGAAGGCCTTTTTCTAGTGAGATCTCAATTGCATAACCCATTTATTCTTGGTAGAAGAGCATACATGTCTAAGATTTTCTTTCTGATTCATCTTATCTCATTATTTCAGCTGAATCTAGAGATGTTTAAAACTCATTGAATACAAAAAAGGGTAGCGAGTGTTAGGGAAAGGAATGTATTGGTGAAAACGAATGCAGCTGTGCAAATGAACTTCACCTTCAGCAATATGACTGGACAGAACTGATGATCAACAGCTGCAATTGTCAGCCAAGTGCTGAAACTGATTCCTTTGTGAAGGAAAACCAGAAGAGCATGGATGAGAGAGACTTTATTTAATGAACCATCTGTTTCAAATAGATTACCTCAGTAAGAGTTGAAAACTGTTCAGTCATTGTCTATTCAGTGGTGCAACGTGTAGCACATGAGACCAAGACTGGTTATTTCAGTCCAGTTGCTGATGAACAGTTGTCCATATGACAAAAACCCACTGATGTTCAGAGGTCTTTGTCTGCAAAACGTAATAGATGTACACAAAGCTGTACATTCTTCTGTGCACAATTGTTCTTGCTACTTAGAATGGCAAGGAAATATAGGACTGGCTGTCACAGTATCAGGGAAGCTTATTTTCTCACTTCAGAAGCAAAGCTGCTTCTGTGAAGAAATACTTCAGCTGATGAGCATGGGAGTCCATATCTTATCTGAAGTTCTCAGAGATTCATGGTTAAACTCAAAAGCAAATTTCCAAACTATAAACACTGTGCAAGTTCTCTCTTGGGTGTATAACTCTAGTGGGTTTTGGAGCATTATTGTTAAAAATCTTGCTACTATGTCAAAAAGCTGATAAATCAGAACAGGAAAAACAATATATATTGAGCCTTTCCCTGAACTCATAATGGGGAAATTCTCATTAGGGACAACACACAAATTCTTGCAAGACTCACAGCATGGCAGTACACTGACCGAGCCAACAACCTGTGCTTGAAAGGATAATCCCATTCACTTTACAGTGTTTGTCTCAGGGAAAGTTGTAACTCAGTATTTCACAGAAGCATGTGTGTTAAGACTAATGCATGCCTTAAACTTTAAAGGAAGTCAGGGTTTGACATTCATTAAAAAGGAAAGTTAGGACTTGAGCACTGAGTTTCTGCATTAAATTCTGCTCCAAGAGATTATAAACACAGTGATTAGACATTTTTCGTATGATTAGAGCTTTATATTGCCAGGGATTAATTGCCTTCCATTAGACTCCACAGACAAAAGAGCTCGCTTGGGACCATAATTTGAAATAAAGCGGCTGATTTCATGTGACTCGTTACACACAGAACCAAAAAAGAAAGATGTATCAGTAAAGGAGTCTGCACTGTAGACCTGCTATCGTATAAATGAGACAGCAATGTGTAGCAACAATATAAAAAGCTCTGAACTTTGACATCTGACTCCTATGTTATGAAGTCCCATTCACTTTATTGCTTGCTGTACAATGCCAGTCAAACTTGAGATCACTTTCCTGCTGGTGTTGGGTATTTCTGTCTAGTTGTTAATTTGTTTTTTTTTCTTATTTCCAATGATCAAAATGACAAGTGACTTGGTATTTAGTTTAATGTTATCTGTCATACGTAAATATCAGTTGACTGTTTTAGCCATTAACAAGAAAAAGCTAGTAAGAGGAAAATAATGCTAAAGAAACCAAACACAAGTTGCCACGAATCTCCTCAAAGGGGTATGATACAGGCTGTTTGATTGAGTTGTTTTTTCTCCCTTCTGCTATTTTTGTGAACCTTTTATGTCTGATTTGAGAAATACCATATCAACTGAGCTTGCTTTCTGTTGACACAACTAACACATTGTGACACACAAAGGCTTCTTACACTTAGAAATTACTATTTTGTTTGAAGGGAGCTCAGGTCTTTCACGTTTCAGCCATGACTGTGAACACATACCGGGTGAATTCCTTTATGGGAGCAATGAGCATTCAGCTTCGAAGCAGAGGATATATAGTCAGAGATGATGCCATTTGCACACTTTTTTAGCCTGTGAGTGTAACACACTTTTTTCATCTCATTAAGGTAATTACTTTGCTAAGCTGGAATTTGGAGGGTTTTTGAGACCTTGACTTTGTATAGAATTAACTCTCTTATTCTATATTAATAATCATCATATCACTGAGACCGTATTCTGTCGCTCTCTTTCTCTTTTCTTCTCTGATTTGTTTTGACATTTCTGTTGACCTTGCATAAAACAACTAGCCTGTCTGTTTGCTCTAGTTTTGCAGTCTGGGGAGGTAAGAGAAGACAAAAAATGAATGCATGAATAAGATATATGGATTAAAAACTAGCCCTATTCACCTATTAAAAGAGTTGAAACTAGTATTTTACATTCTTTATTTGAAAGGTTTGATTACTGCTATGCTCCCTGCCAATTACTGTGTTGCAGGTTTTGTGTTTCTATGACATTGGCATGGTAGTCAATATATAAAGACTGCACAGAAATAGTTCTTCTTGCTGTCATGGAAAAGGTACAAACATTGGTTTGGTTCTGTGGTCTGTCTTATGTGGTAACTGCCCTTCAGATAGTCTCTGCCCAGCTCTTCAGAGAAAACCATACAATTGTCAGAGGCAAATATTCATTGTAAGGAATGAGAGAAAACTTCCTTTTGGTTCCCACTGTGTTTCAGGATGATAGTAGAGAAGGAGAGTTCATACCACCTCTAAGTTTCCCAGTTATCATCTCTGCCCTCACCTAATCATGCAGCTTTGGAAAAAGGGCTGGACACAGATAAAGGAAGGAAGCACAACTTGTAACTCCTCTCAGACTTTCAGTCTGGAAATATACTTTGTACTTTTGTTGTCTTTGGTTACATAAACACCAGCACAGTCTACTTGGGCTCACTCGTCTGTGACCCTAAATCAACTAAGTTGTTTGTCGAGCCATGGAGCATTCTCACAGCCTGTTAAATAAGTTAGGTTTCCAACTTCTTTATTAGTTAGAGAAGAAACCCCAATTTAAGACCAACCTATTTGTGGGATACTGCCTAAACCTGGTGTCTGAGGCACTGTTACTGAATGAAAAGTCATGGACAAACTTTAATTTAAGGATCAAGTTCTAAATCTAACCTTACTTTAGGAGGAAATAGCATTTTGTTATGTAAATAGCATCAAATTAACCTGATCTATATGCCCAAAGAAATCTACAAAATCTCACTTTATCTGTATTGGCAAAGATTTTGCAATAATAGCTCTTCTGTCTATAAAAACTGATCCTAAGCAAACAGAGATTTGCATATTAATCCGGATTGTACTTTGCATGAATGGCAAAAGATAGTATTTTAAAAGTTCATCCTATTCTGACTTATGCCAGTGAAAACTAATCTTAGCATTGCTTGCCAAATGCATTACCCAAGGAAAATGAGGAAATGTTTCTTATTTGTCTTCTGTTTACCTTATTATGTGGTTTGTATTTGGTTTGACTAAATACAAGTCTTAGACTTAAAGTATGTGGTGTTCACAGTGATGGCAAAAGCATCTTTTGAAGCAGTCCGTGGTCTGGCCACATATACTTGCTTTTAAAGAAATGCGCCCTTTTCAAAACCAAATGCCCTTTGCCATGGACAATTAACATATTAACATTTGCGAACAGCTTAGTAGATATTTCTGTCTAGTGTTTAGATACTGTGTATATGACCTTTTTGATTCCTGTAGTGTTCTGTGTTGGTTTTCACATTTCTCAGCCTGAATTAATGCAATGGTCATCTAAATCTTAACAGTCCTGTAACAGTTAGAACTGAAGTTACTACCATAAGTGCCTAATACTTTATGCCTAAAATTTGCAGTTGAGCATTTGGTTAGTGTAAAGCATTAGTCAAAACCGTTTTTATAAATGAATCAGAAAATTCTGTTTTCTGTTGTGATACTTAAACAATTTACCTGTTTGGACTTGACTTTTATTACCAATCATGGAAAGGATATGGCTTTAATCATTTAGTTGGAAAGAATGCATTAATAGTATTCTACACTAGGACATTCGAATTGTCTTTGGATTGTTCCTGGACTTGCATTGAGGTATCACAGTTCTGCCTTGGGAAAACAAAACCCTTTCTAATAAAGATTTGGAAACTTATTTCAAAACAGCATCACAGCACTGTGTTGTGACCAAAACTCTAATCACCTCATTAAGTTAATAAAGCTTTAAGTCAGCACAGCATTTTATAGATTAAATTTTTTTTATGTTGGAAACAAATTTTTCTCTAAATATTCTACAAAATACAGATTAAAAGGTGGTAGGTGTTCATATTGTAAACAGCCCCCTGGAAGAAAAATAACCTATGTCTATGTTACCTATTAAGTCTGCCGTGGAAGCAAATAAAACTGGTTAGAAATATTTGTCTGCGGCAGAGCAGACCTTATTCACTCAGAGGCTTAAAAATCTAGTTGTTAGTAAAGATAGCTCCGCATTCCTTAATTAACCATGTTTGCTGTGACACAGCAAAGTTTTCTGACGGTCCAGAGCTGTATCACTTTTCTCTCCTACAGAAACCAAGCTGCAATACATGCTGAGTTCCTTAGACTAGCCACAGCAAAAAATTATTAGCTTCTATGATTTTGTGTAAATTGATCAAAGCATTTGATTTGTCAAACACTGGGTACTTTTGGAAGGAATTTTCCTGTAGATCAGAGCAGGTTTTCTTGTTTTCTAGGGTACTAGCATTTTTTATACAGTTTTCAGCTAGCCAAATGGATCATTCCCCTGAGCTGGGAAACAGAAGAGTTGCACCTGCTTGAGAATCAAAAACAGGAGCTGGAGGGCTTGGTATGCTCATGGTCTTGTTGATTTTTCTGAGGGCTCTGAAAAATCCTGATGTGCACTAGGCAATGAGTGTCAGTAACATTTTAGCCCCAATTAACTGCTACTGAAGTTACAAAAAGCCAAGTAAAAGCAAGCTCCTGCTTTTAACTGACAAGGAGCTGTTGGCCACCGGGAGCTCTGCTGGAAGAGCTCTGTGCAGTCTGGCTCAGGCTCTCGGCAGTCCCCAGGACCTTGATAGAGCAGGAGGCCCAGCACGTGGGGCTGCAGGATACCAGCAGCCCTCCCTGATGCCCTCCCTTGTTCTTTTCCTGGCTCGCTATGGAGCCTGTGAAAGTATGATGCCTGACCCTTGTAATTGCAGCTTTCTGTGAAAGTAGGAAAGATGAAATTATCAGAGGCCATGGCTGAAACTTAGAGGTGTTTTGCAGCCATAAATTAAGATGTTACTTGACAATTAGTTCAACACTGCATCCACACATCGGGGAAAAATAAAATCCCTTTGGATGTTTTTTGTTTTAAATGTTGGGGCTGATGTCTGGTCTCTGCACTCAGGTAATAACTCACCTGATGGGCCACATGGAACCCTGCTGGTACTTCCAGGTGCCATAAACAAGGGCCCAAAATATTAGGAAAAGATTGATGTGTTATGGCTGTGCTCAGGTATCAGTGGTGGAAGTTGTCTGTGTTGTGAGGGTGCACCTGAGCAGTCTCAAGAGCAGGCTGCTTGGTACTGGCAGTGCTTCCCAGGGAGATGGGCTAGAGATTGCAGTCTGCGGAGAAGGTCTGGTAAAGAAAAACATTGCTGGCTCAGCAGGCTGCTAAAGATGTGATGCAGAGCCTCACTACGAAGCACTTTTCTATCATGAATATTCGTAGCATCCCTGTCATAAGTTCCACACGAAACACCTTCTGCAGATATTATTTTGCTGTCTAGGGTGCACGAGATGGTAATGTCTTCCTCATGCTGGTCTTATTGTCTGAGTCTAGTGACCTTCTTGTCCACATCCTAAAACTTCACAGTGCTGACTGGAATTGAAACGGACTAGAAAACAGGCATCAAGACTGTTATTTTCCTGGTACATGGTGCAAATCTTGTTTAATAAGCAGCAGCAGAGTGTTATTGATTAAGAACAGCACATTTGTCCCCTAGCTGCAGGACAGGAATGACATTGTGTGTGTTTGGAGAAAGAACAATTGACAACGGCTCAGTTTCATTGGTGTCATCTTTGAGGGCAACCAAAAAGATGGGGACACAGAGCTAGACATGACTTCTGTGCTTGTGGTGTGACCTGTTGTTAGTTCTCTACATCCTTAACTTCAGAGATGCAGCCATTAATTATTGTAGGAAAAAGGAAGGCTGGCCAATAGGTATCCCTTGCTTGCTTTTGGGTTAGGATTCATTAGCTTTTGGTAATAATAAATTAGAGGAGAATTTTAGAGTTGTCTGAGATCTGAACTACTGGTTATTTTTTTTACAATTCCAGGAAATTTCCCTAGCTAGTTTTCTCCTAGCTTAAAGAGGGTGCTCCTGTGAATTGTCAGTACCGTGTTTCTGAAATAGTTTGTTAGTTTTTCCTTTTTTCTTTAAGTTAAAGATCATCTTAAATTGACTCAACCTTATTTAAGAATCTGCAAACTGTAAATGAATAACACTTTTCAAGTATCATTTGTGTGCTCATGGATGGACATATCTTAAATAATCCATTTAAAAATTAGTTTCATAATGATATATACAGGAAGTCCATCTGAGATCTACTGTGTATTCCAGTCCATAAAAATGGTCCTGGAAAAAGTGATTCATCCTTTTAATGCACTGTGTAACTAGCCAAGTCATATTTTGTTAGCATTCTAGTCCTAGGAAAATGCTGTAATCATTCCATACTACTAATCTGCTGAAGTTAAAGTGACTCCCAAGATTTATATGGATGAGTGAAATATGAACATTAAAGTTAAGCAGATGCTTATGTGAAGAGTGACCTAATTATGCTAGATGCTGTTCTGTTCTTAAGCAAACTGTTTTCAGCTTTTCAGTCTAAACAGTGAAAGGGATGAGTTGCCTTTTTATCAGCCTGGTGTATGTGGGCAAATCTAGATCACAGGCAGTCAAGCATGTTGTTAGTGCTTTGCCAAATCCAGGCTTTACTGCAAAAAACATTGGGTACTTGAGAACCCTAGGAAAAACTTGAGAAGTCAATAGAAGATACTGAAGCTGTGGTATTACAGTGTGTTTCTTCAAAAATGTTTGTATAAATCCCACTGCATGGTTTGCTTTATTACAGAAACCTTAAAAAAATCCCCTTAAATTATTATTCCTTTAGTTTATTATCTTCATTTCCATTTTGTCAAAAATAGAATCAATTCTTAAACCTCAATTTATTTTACTATCCAATCTATAGAAAGTCTGTCTTATAGTCCTCTCCTTTTTAATATTTGATTACAGTCACTGCTTAATATCAGAATAAAAGGCAGGTCGTTTTTGTTCAGTTTTCAGTTATGTGATGTTCCTCTCCTGGCCAGGAAGATAAAAAAATGAATCCTTGGCTGATCACTTTAAAACTTGATTCCCTTATACTGGATGCTTCGTGAGTGCCTGCTGTTTTTTGGTTCACTGCACTGTCTAGCCTTTCTTCTAGCTCAGAAGTTCTTCAGTCTCTAAAGGGCAAAGAATCCCCTTCTTGAGACTAAATTCAGCAGTGCAGTATGTGATATTTTCTCTTAGAAGAGAAAGTTTTTAAACAGCTAAAACCATATAAAGAACTTGACTGCTCTGTGTGACCACGGACTTCATTGTATATGCTACAATTCCAGGAAGAATGAAATGGAAGGCAGGTCCCTAGTGTGATAGTTTTTAATTATTTAAAAAGCTGAGTGTTTTTTAATGGGACTGATGTACCTCTGTTCGAGATAATTTCCCCTGTCTCTTCCCTTCAAAATTCCACAAATAATGGGGATATAGCCTTGTTCAGCACTAATACTCCTTCTTCCAGCTCTTAAACCCTGATCAAGTTTATGGGAAGATGTGATGGATGTTCAGACTTTACACCTTCTAATTTCTTCTCTTTTTTCTGATGGACAGTTTTGTTGACTGATTGGAGATCTGTGAGTCCCTTACATGGCTCTGCAATGCTAACAGGATTGAAAAGTAGAATCATACTTAATCACCTAGTAATGATGCATAACTTGGAAAATGAAGAGCACATCTGTTGCATATTTTACTTTGGCTCCAGTTGAATATACAATTCCAGCTGAAGTGTCAGCCCTAATTTGCAAAGGGTACCGCTCTGCTTTTCAGAGCAAAACAGAAATGTTCTCCTATTTCTCAACTTCATACATATCCCTCTCATACAGATTTTTTTTTTTTTTTTTTTTTTTAGGAAATACTGTAAGTGGAAGAGCGGTATCAGCATCTTACAAATGAGGCAACTGAGGCACAGAGCATGGTAGAGACCAGTAACATTTAGCAGGCTACATACACAGCTACAAGGAGAACCGAAGTCCCCAGAGTCCCATGTAAGTGATCACAATAGTGAACCAGTCCGGGAACTTTGCTTAGGAAAAACATTCCAGGTTAGCTAATTTATCCGAAGTTTGTACTAGGATTTAGCTGGTTTCTTAAAGTATTATTTACATGTGGATGTTGCATAGCATCTTTGTTTACAAGAAAACATACCTTAGGACTTGATATGGTCTGTTCTGCTAGTTTTGGATAAACATGAATTCATGCAAATATCTATAGAGAAAACAAAACAAAAAAAGAGACAAAGTGATATTTAATGTATCTTTCCATGTGGAAGTTAGCATGTTCCCCGTGCTGCTGTTCTTGGACTGTATATTTGTTGGCTTTGTATTTCATAATATACAATGTTGTTTTGTCCGTGACTCAACTTAATGATACTTAGTGAAGGCA
This sequence comes from Gavia stellata, assembly GCF_030936135.1. Taxonomy (NCBI): domain Eukaryota; kingdom Metazoa; phylum Chordata; class Aves; order Gaviiformes; family Gaviidae; genus Gavia; species Gavia stellata. The sequence goes on from NC_082594.1 coordinate 121,178,804, forward strand.
ATTACAGTAACATATTTACATTTTTAGGGAACTATAAAAGTGGGTCAAACACAAATATTTCACCTGAATGTTAACGTTCCAAACAGTAGGGAATGCAGAAGAACCTTGACAAGAAATCTGTGCTGCAAATGTGAGATGAGCTTTGTGGATCTGTGAAAATAAATAAATAAATCTCAACAGAGCAAAACACATTAATAATTAAAAACAAATACTAGAAAATAACTCAGGAGGTGTCACTACATGCAGCTAGTGTGACTCATGCAATAAGCACCCCTTAAGTTGCTTGCTCTAAGTGTGGTTCAGAATTCTCTACTGTTTCGAGCACACCCTCATTTTCATATATCCCAGTATGTCTTAGCTACTTCTATTCAAGTCCAGCAACAGGAATATCTCTCATTTCTTGGAGTAAACACAACACAAGTATGAATCTCCCTTTGTAAAAGTCAATAATCAAAGAATGTAATTCCAGATCTAGGAGGAGAATAACCAGGGCCCAGAGCAAGCAAGCTTATCTTTAAAGCCAAATTGGAGGCAGTAGGATGTTCAACAGGCTATTATTTTGTATTAGAACATTTGAGAAGCAGAACTGAAAGGCAGGTGACGTTCTCTCTTTCAAAACCACCATTTGGATAAGGAAATTTTCTTCTTGTGCAAATGCTAACGCCTGCATACTTTACTTCAATATTTGATTAACAACCATGATGCTTTCAAAATGGTATAATTCCCTAGTGTATTTCCTACATGTTAGTTTAGTACTGGTTTAAAGGAAAAGAATCTACGTACAGTACAGAATTGTTATTTTGACCAGGTGTAAGCCTGTAATTTTCCAGCAATTTCTATGTAGTACTTTCAAACATATGCTTAGCTGTCTTTTGGAAGATCAACAAGCCCCTAGTCTAAAATTTTATTTCTTTTGAGATATTTTGGTAAAAGAGGAATTAAGCTTCTATGAAGCAAAAAGAGTAATTGAATAAAGAGCACTTTGCTCAACTAAAGAGGTTGTGTCAGTATTCTAATTATTGTGGACAAACCTAATTAACTTACTCTCACACTCTGGACATGTATTTATGCAAATTGCAAGAGGAGGGGAAAGAAATCCTTCTTCTGCAATGAACTCATCAGTTCAGGAAAGCTCTCAGTAGCAGATTAGTTTGGGAAAATTAGAAGTCAGACTTGGCTGTCTTCTTTAATGGAAATATAATCAGCAATATGTCTTTACGAAAAGTGCACTGCCATCACATAATACCCACTTGGAGGTGAGGTAAGGGCTAGAGGCAGTAGTCCAAAATCATTAACATCCCCCAGGTGAATATAATAGGATGATAAATGCTCACTGGGAAAGGATTCATTTCAGTTTTCAAATGGTTTTGAAAGTAAAACAGAAAGTCAGTCATTTTATATCCATTTAGTCAGCTCCATACTTTAATTCAGTAATGAAAGACTTCACGTCCATCCATCCACAGTGTATTTGCAATGCCTGAGTTAGGTGGTGGTGTTATTTCTGCTAGCGTAATTCCACCAAGGGAAGGTGGAAGGATAGGAATCATTCCAGTGTGCATCTTGATTTATGTAGTAAAAGTGAAGTTGTTCTTCTATAACACAGTATTAATTGATTGAGTTTCTTTACTGGAACAGAATAAAAAGGCCCAGTCCCTAGCTGGATATTTGGGTGAATAAACTTGTGCTGACAGCATCCCTTCTTTTTATTTCTGCCAGGAGTGATAGGGGCAGGAGTGGATCAGAAACAAGTGTTTGTCCTTGAATATTCTAAAATGCTTTAGAGAAGGAAAAAATTGGCTTGGCAAGTTTGATTTCTGTATGAGGAGGCAATGCTTTACCACATTGTCATTCAATTAAAAAAAAAAATTATGCAAGACCTTTGAAGGTTGTGTAGGCTCTAGGCAGTCTTTGTGCTTCTGTTTATCTACTCTTGCTACAGCAATTGGCACTTTATGGATGACAGCAGAACAGACATTTAGTTTTAGTTGGCTCTCTAGAGTGCCATTAACCCCAAAGGATTAAGTCTTCTAGGATATAGACTGTATAGGTCATAACATAGAGAACAATACGATTGTGTCATTTGATTTTTAAACCTTCTTGTTTTTTAAGGCATTATTCCTATTTTAAGGGATATAAAAGAAGAGGAAGCATTGCTTCTTTACTTCTGAGTAGATATAAGAAAATGTTATTGCTTTGTCTGAAGTACTGGGCTTTGAGAGAGATCTTAAAAAGCAAATTCCCCCATGGAAATATTCTTTGTAATTCACATGAGTTATCTTGCTAATAAATCAGAGTCCAGTATCTACACTGTTCATAACTGAACAAAACAGGCCATTTTTGATCTCTACTTAGTGAAAATATCCTGTTACAAATGGATCCAAATTGGCAACTTAACTATTTATGTGTATACAATTAGTGACTTACAAAAGGAGGACAATTTCACCGTTCTTCCACTGCCATATTTTTTGAGGAGTTTAGTTTTGCTGGGCAAATGCATCATGTGCACTTCACAGTGTCTCAGCACACCTGCACCCTTATAGGGGTGGGTGCATCTGGCATGCTCTGTTAGTAAAATAGCAGCAAACAACTAACTTGGAGTTCTTACCTTTGACTTACAAAAAAAAGAGAAGCTGCGCCAAGTAGGGGAGATGGCACTTGTACTACTTGCTGCCTCTCTGTAGTTTACTGTCACACTGAAGGCAATAAAAGCAAAGCAGTAATATTGCTTGTGCATAATGTTTTGTATCTAAGTGGTACTTAAAACTGTGTCATCTTATCAAAGGCGCATTTTAGGCACAACAGTTCCTGCAAGCTCAAATTCTCTCTTAATGGTCTTTTCATGCATCTGGCAAATATTCACCTGTTTAGCAGATGCTTAGGAATGCTTTAGCATCTGTTTAGGCATGGTATGAACTAGAACTCTTAGACAAGCAGCAATGAAATGCTTTTGTATTCAGAGTGGGCGTTAAGTATCTGTCAAGCATTGACTCCTGGCGTCTACGATTACAGTATTGGAGAGAAATGTTAATAACGGGATAGGCTGAAAATAAGCAAGTGGGTTGAATATAGTGACTTGCTATATGGATACATAAGGATATATGCACATGGATGTTTGGTGGATAAATGAAATTCGTTATTAATATCGTGTGTACGAATTGCTCATGTAGCCAAAAGTTTTGCAGACTGTCAGGGAGTGGACAACACTGCATGGTCTGGAAAAGATCAATGAACTGCAGTCAATGTGCCAGGCAGGCATGAAAAGACGGGTATCTGACGCGTGGAGAAAAAGGCATGTAGTGCATCTTATTTGTGGGAAAGGCAAGCCTTGCTGGGAGTAAAAACCACATAGTCAAACCCTCCCTGAAAGGCAGCTATGCTGGACACTAGCCAACTTCAGTTCATCTGGGTTAGTTCTGGGATCTGAGAGCTGAGCCCAAGTAGCAGATGGATGAATAATCTGAGTGGTAAATCCAGGTATGCTGAGGATTTCTTTTGTTTGCTTTATGATTGTACCTTTCTCCACTGACATTGTGGCAGGGTGTTTGTTTGCTCTTCTAACTTTCGTACTCACCTGTCACATTTTCAGAAGCTTGAGGAAAACCAGCTGCAGAATAATATCTCTATCTTATTCCTTCATGAGGAAGGAATCATCTTTGTTAGAAACGTCTCTTCTAAAGGCTTTTCAGGGAAGACATGCTGATGAGGCCTTGGAACCTGCCACCAGTAAATGACACCTTTTAGTATTGCTACACCAGTTTCGGAAGGACAGCTGGGCTAAATACTTGTCTGTGAAATGTCAGAGGTATCTGACAGACGGCCACTGCTAAATTACTCAAGGCAGGAACCTACAATGGCCATTCTTTCTGTCCAACGATACAGTGAACTTGTTATCTCTGGCTGAGAAAAATGTCAGACCTGTGGGAGAAGCAGACTCAATTGCTTACAGGTAAACTGCCTTTAATTAAATGAGCTGGGGAAGGAATCAGCTCTCCCTTCAGGAACTCTCTACCACCATTTCCTATCAAGCTTATGAGAGCTATCTTAGAGACAATATCTTATGGGAAGCCTTTAATTCGTTCAGGTACTAATTGTGTGTAGCGGTAATGGAACACAAATCATCCCCTTTTTAGAATGGTAGATGAGTTGAAGTGTAGTATTAAGCTCACCTTTGTGTCTGCAAAGGACCAAACTAGCCGCCTCCTGCCCACCTTTTCCCATATTGGTGTTGTAAATATTCCAACTTTTAATCAAAATATGATATATAGAAAAGGTTAAATTTCATTAATAAATAAATAAGTTAGGATTGTTAAGTTAGAAACAATAACCATAGGAACCTCACCAGGGAGTCGCCGTTCCATACTGAAGAACTAACAGTAATGAGATGGAACGATGAAGAATTGAATAGAAAAGTTTTGTTTGAGTCCTGTGACAGTGTGACCTGATATGCACCAGTGATGCTGCTTGAAAATCCCTTTACCCTCCCCATCTTGATATGAATATCAAGAATGCCAATCTATAGATATTAATAGAAATAACCATTGATTATTCATAGGTATGGAAATTGACAGAAAACTATAAGCTAGAAAGTGATTATTAAAAGATTAAAAAAATTATATATATATATATTTTCTGTATAAGAGTAACTAGGTATGAGCTACCCCGATTTAATCATAAACTAGCTATGAACAATGTAGCATTGTGAACAGGTAGAATTTGCTTGTCAAGAGAATGATAACTTGTAGGCCTGGTCAGTAAACCAGGGAAAACTTAAGAAGATTCCAAGAATGGGATTTTGCAACCAACCTGAGCATGCACAAAGATTGAGTTCAACTGAAGGACACCATGAGGAAGACTATGGACGACCACCAGAGGACCTTAGACGACCACCTGTGTACCTGAAGGCGCATGCGTCACGAGCATTTACATATATTAATGAGTTCTCGGAAATCGTATGAATATGTTAATTGTTTCTTGGAAAATATGATGAATATGTATACTTTGATTGTATATAACTTTGGTAGCGGACAAGCTAGGCACGCACACTAGGTGGAACGATCCCCTGTGCGTCCAGCGCTGCAATAAAGAAGTGCCTGCTCACCTACACACATTGTGTAGATGAGTTTTTATATTACAGATTTCTTACATTGGGATATTCAGAATTATAATTCAAATCTTAGGGGTTTTTGGTGTATGTGATGATAGCATTTAATTAATCACCCCAGCAGTATAAAAATGGTGTGAGGTGTACTCATTTGACAAGAGAATATAATAAGAATTGTGGGATAACCAGCAAGTACAGGAGTGCCTGATGCGATTAATTGCTTTTGCAAGTGATTTAGTGCATAGAAGTTTGAGAAAGGCATTTTTGCTGCTGTGCTCTACAGTTATAAAAACACTTTCAAATTCTCCTGTATTAAAAGACATCAATTCTGAAAAAGAAATAGCTTAATATATGCATAACTTTAAGACCGCTTGACAGTTCTATGCTGATTTGATCATAATGGCATTTTGCAGCTGTAGCTTTGTGAAGCTGGAGATGAGAGCTGGGACAACTGTGCTGGGAGTCAGGCTACAGAAAATTAAGAGAATGGGATCTGAAGTTAAAACTCCCTAGGCAGGTTTCAGGCCTGGAAATGCTTGTTAGTCTAGACCTTACTATGGGAAGATGAGAGAAAGTTTTCTTCCAACCAGAGCCACTCTGGTCTGCACCTCTCCAGCTTGATGGGCTGGAGAGGAAAGCACAGTTACAGAAATCTGTGCAGAGGTAGAGTGCATCTTCTACTTTACAATGGGAGTTAATTAACCCCACAAGCCAGTCCATTCAGTGGAAGGACATTGCGTGTATGGTTGATCCTCTGGATTGCTGAGACCTGTCATCAGAAGTGCTTTTGTGATCTTAAGGTTTGAACCAGGCAACACACCAGGGTCTGCTTTTTCTACAGAGTTTAGGCTGAATTTGAATTCCCCAAAGTTCAAACCTCCAGGAATTTGAATTAGAGACTCCATTTCTTCCTCACTGGTGTTTCTTCATTTCTGAGCAATATTTGAGCTTTAAATGGTTGAGGGATTTAAGGATTTATTTTTTTTTTAAATTTTGTTACTGGCACTATTAAACCTCTAAGTAAATGTTCAAAGACCTGTGTCTTCAGATGCAGTGCTGAATTATCACTCAGGATAAGGAAGAACTCAGCTGAATTCCATCTGCACATTGCTATCAGTTTTTTAATATTGAGGATGAATTAACTACTGCTTCCCTTTGTGTTTTCATAGAAAGACGTGTGTTGGAAGGGACCTTAAAGATGATGTAGTTCCAATCCCCCTGCCATGGAGAGGGACACCTTTACTAGAGCAGGTTGCTCGAAGCCCTGTCCAACCTGGCCTTGAACGCTTCCAGGGATGGGGCATCCACAACTTCTCTGGGCAACCTGTTCCAGTGCCTCACCATCCTCACGGTGAAGATTTTCTTCCTTATATCTAATCTAAATCTACCCTCTTTCAGCTTAAAGCCATTACCCCTTGTCCTGTCACGACAAGCCCTTGTAAGAAGTCCCTCGCCAGCTTCCTTGGAGAGTCCCTTCAGGTACTGGAAGGCTGCTATAAGGTCTCCCTGGAGCTTTCTCTTCTCCAGGCTGAACAACCCCAACTCTCTCAGCCTGTCCTCATACGGGAGGCGTTCCAGCCCTCTGATCATCTTTGTGGCCCTCCTCTGGACTTGCTCCAACAGGTCCATGTCTTTCCTGTGCTGAGGACTCCAAAGCCGGACGGAGTAGTCTGGGTGGGGTCTCACAAGAGCAGAATAGAGGGGGACAATCACCTCCCTTGACCTGCTGGTCATGCTTCTTTTGATGCAGCCCAGAATACGGTTGGCTCTTTGGGCTGCAAGCACCTGCTGCCGGCTCACGTTTAGCTTCTCATCAACTAACACCCCCAAGTCTTTCTCCTCAGGGCTGCTCTCAATCCATTCTCTGCCCAGCCTGTATTTGTGCTTGGGACTGCCCCAACCCACGTGCAGGACCTTGCATGTGGCCTTATTGAACTTCATGAGGTTTGCACGGGCCCACCTCTCGAGCCTGTCACAGTCCCTCTGGATGGCGTCCCTTCCCTCCAGCGTGTCGACTGCACCACACAGCTTGGTGTCGTCGGCAAACTTGCTGAGGGTGCACTCAATCCCACTGTCCATGTCGCAGACAAAGATGTTAAATGGTGCTCGTCCCATACTGACCCCTGAGGAATGCCACTCATCAGTGGTCACCACTTGGACATCGAGCTGCTGACCACAACTCTTTGAGTGTGACCATCTAGCCAATTCCTTATCCACTAAGTGTTCCATCCATCAAATCCATGTCTCTCCAATTTAGAGACAAGGATATCATGCGGGACAGTGTCAAATGCTTTGCACAATTCCAGGTATACGGCATCAGTTGCTCTTCCTGTATCTGCCAACGCTGTAACCCCGTCATAGAAGGCCACCAAATTTGTCAGGCATGATTTGCGCTTAGTGAAGCCACGTTGGCTGTAACCAATCACCTCCTTGTTTTCCATGTGCCTTAGCATAGTTTCCAAGAGGATCTGCTCCATGATTGTGCTGGGCACAGAAGTGAGACTGACTGGCCTGTAGTTCCCTGTGTCTTCCTTTTCACCTTTCTTAAAAATGAGGGTTATGTTTCCCGTTTTCCAGTCAGTGGGAACTCCACCGGACTGCCACGACTTCTCAAATATGATGGATAGTGGTTTAGCAACTTCATATGCCAGTTCCCTCAGGACCTGCGGATGCATCTCATCAGGTCCCATGGACTTGTGCACCTTCAGGTTCCTTAAGATGGTCTTGAACCTGGTCTTTTCTTACAGTGGATAGTTCTTCATTCTCCCGGTCCCTGTCTTTGCCTTCTGTGACTTGGGCAGTGTGGCTTGATCACTTGTCGGTGAAGACTGAGGCAAAAAAGTTTTTGAGTACCTCAGCCTTCTCCATATCCCAGGTAACCAGGTCTCCAGTTTCCTTCCAGAGAGGGCCCACATTTTCCCTAGTCTTTCTTTTGTCACTGATGTACCTATAGAAGCTTTTTTTGTTGCCCTTGACGTCCCTGGCCAGATTCAATTCTATCAGGGCTTTAGTTTCCCTTACCTGATCCCTGGCTGCACAGACACTTTCTCTGTATTCCTCCCAGGCTACCTGTCCTTGCTTTCATCCTCTGTAGGCTTCCTTTTTGTGTTTGAGTTTGTCCAGGAGCTCCTTGTTCATCCATGGCATTTTTGCCTGACTTTTTCTTGGGATGCATTGCTCCTGAGCTTGGAGGAGAGGTGATCCCTGAATACTAACCACCTTTGTTGGCCCCCTCTTCCCTCCAGGGCTTTATCCCATGACACTCTACTAAGCAGATCCCTGCAGAGGCCAAAGTCTGCTCTCCTGAAGTCCAGGGTAGTGAGCTTGCTGTGCACCCTCCTTGCTGCCCTAAGGATCTTGAATTCCACCATTTCATGGTCACTGAAACCAAGGCTGTCCTTGAGCTTCGCATTCCCCACCAGCCCCTCCTTGTTGGTGTGAGAACAAGGTCTAGCACAGCACCTCTCCTTGTTGGCTCCTCTGTCACTTGGAGAAGGAAGTTTTCATCAACACATTCCAGGAACCTCCTAGATTGCTTATGCCCCGCTGTGTTGTCCCTCCAACAGATATTGGGGTGGTTGAAGTCCCCCATGAGAACAGGGGCTTGTGAATGTGAGGCTGCTCCTATCTGTCTGTGGAGGGCCTCATCTGCTCGGTCTTCCTGGTCAGATGGCCTGTAGCAGACCCCACTATTATGTCACCTGTCCCTGCCCTCCCTTTAATTCTGACCCATAAACTCTTGGTCGGCTCCTCATCCATCCTCAGATGGACCTCCATGTACTCCAGCTGGTCGTTGACATAGAGGGTGACACCCCCTCCTTGTCTCCCCTGCCTGTCTTCCCTAAAGAGCCTGTAGCCTTCCATTACAACATACCAGTCATAGGAGCCATTTTAGCCAAGCTCTCTATTTTATGTAATGGACTGAATTGTCATTCTTAAAACAAGAAGCTAGTGAAAAGAGAAAAACATCTCTCAGATTAGGAGGAGAAAAGAGGTATGTGTCACCTCCAATTCATACTTCAGACTTCTGAAGCTCTCCTGGAGACACGGGCAGCTGTGTAAAACAGAAAGATGGCAATTCAAGAAGGATTAAAATTTTGCCTCAGTGACTCCCCAAGGATTGTTCAAGCTTATGTCAGGGTAAAGAACATTGATTCAAATGCAGGATGCCATATCTCTCTCCATTTGTTGTATGTTTCTCCTCTGAGGTTGCTCTGGCTTTCAGTTTCTGTAAGTGGGCTGTATTTCTTAGTAAAACTGGGGATAAAGACAAAAATAAAAGCAGAAGAGAGATGGTGAGTATTTTATGTCAAGGAGCAAACTTTGAAGTGAGAACATAGTTGAGAATGAAAATATGAGTAGCTGGAGCTCATTTCATCCACTGCAGAGTACCTTCAGCAAGTTAATGATGAAAATGCTTTTAACTGTCAGGATGAGGCTGTGAATCAGCTAAACTTCCATGTTTCTGATCTAATAGACTTCAGCTGTAAGCCAACTGTTCCACACAAAAGGTAGTCCTTCTGCAAGGCCCAAATCTGTTCTCCTTCAGCAGCTGGATGCAGCTTGCCAGGCAATGGTGATGTGGTGTGAGTGGGGGCCAGTGTGATGATGCAGAACAAATAAGTCCATCAGACTGTTTTTTTAGGTTTGGGGTTTTTCCCAAAGGATGGTCACTTTTAAATGTGCTCAGTTTCCCATTATGTGGCCTAAAAGATTGAAGCCGTGTAATCAAAGTATTATCTTAATTACACTAATTACAGACCCTTACACTGAAAGAAATCTCAGGGTGTTTCTAATGTGAGCCGCTAATTAAGGTCTAGTAGAATAATGACAATGTAATTGCTTATGTTTGTGTGGTGGTGTCAATTTAGAAACAAATATGTATATAACCTGCTATAGGATGGTAAAAGTCGTGTTCCTAAGTGCACTTAAGATAAAAGTGTGTGGTTTTATTTGTTTTTTTATCTTCAGCCAGCAAGTGAAGTCTTTTTTAATTATGGTTCTTTATTGAGAACTACGTTTGATATACCATCCTTCTAGATTGATATGGTTACTTGGTTTGTAAAATAAGGTAAATAAATTTAGCTGTTAAAATTAATTTTGCAGCTAGGTAAATACTACTTGTTTGTCACTTGCAAAGCTACTTTGCAGTTCAAGTTTTGGCTGAAGAGCCCATTTTGAAACCTGGGGGCAGCAGTCAGTGAAGACAGACCTCTGCTGACTTGCAGTCACTTTTTTCCTTTGTGAAGAGGATTGAGTTACGTACGTATTTTAGGACTTTTGAGAGTAAAGTTTATTAATGCTTTCTTTATGCTATTGGAGACATGAGAACATAGGGATTCAGTACAAACCTTGAGGGAAAGGACGTGCCAAAAGGAGCATGTGATAAGGATATAGGGACTTGGGATTTTCTTAGACCTCTGCCTTAGGCTTCATATGTTGATCCAGGGGCAAGTTTCCTAAATTGGAGGAGGAGCTGCTGCGTCATTGCCTGTCGGGACTGCTTGAGGCATCACGCCCAAAGACCCTGTTCTTGCTTGACTAAAGGCAGAATTAACTCAGAACTTTGGCTCACAGGCAACTTAAAAATTTCATTGCAGTTTGGAGGAGGACAAGCTTGAATTTTGTTTTAATTTAATTCTTGTGTAGTTTAAAACTGCTTCCCAAACGTAAATTTGGTAAGGAAAAGAACGCAGAGAGTTTTGGTTAAAATAAGCCATTGAAGACCTGGCAGTTTTGGACTGAAATGGTCTGTAGCTCCCGTCAGTCACGGTGGGAAGACAACCAGTCGCTGGAAACCTGGCTGCCGGGAACAGTTGGGCCCTGCAGGCACCCACAGGCCTCAATTTCCTAGACCAGCCTCCCCTGGGAGGCCCTAGGCCTGCCCTGAGCAAAGCCGGGGCCCCGGCCCTGCTGCCTTGGCTGGGCTCCCCGGGCAGCACCCACGGGGGCCCTGAGGGCTGTGCCTAGCTGCGGGGAGACCCTGCCTGGCTGAAGGCCCGCGGCGCGGCAGTCCTGCTCCTCCTGCCCTGCACCCTTGCAGCACTCTCCGGCTGCCAGGGCCGTGGGGCCTGGCCCGGGAGCTGCAAAACGTGTATTGAAAACATCTGCCTGCTTATAGCTTAGGGAGGGTGCGTTAGAGCCGGTGGGGGTCCAGTGCTGGCCAAACTTGGAGAGAACCTCTGCTACAAGGGGCTGCATTGTTTTGGAGCAAAAGTTTACCCTGTGCCCTCAGCTGCTCAATAATCCTTGGCCTATAAAAAAAAAATAAGGAAAGAATTAAAAAGCTTAAAAGTCTGTGCTGTGAAATAATCTGTTTTCTGGGAAGTTTAATAAGACACAGCCAAAGGCCTCTTCTCTCTCAGACTAAGAATACTGCCTATCCCGCTCTGCTTTCGTCTTGTCTCTGGGGGAGATTCTGCCAATTTCCATGATGGAGTTATTTAACAAAATCACTTTGATCATTGGAAACTGATGCTTAGCATTCTACTGTCTTATCTGTGCAGTTTTCACAGATTAGTTCAAACCTTCAGAATACGTTCAGTAGCATTTGGGTGCTGGAAACATAGATGAAAATCAGCTGCTGAAATGAGGTATCAATCTCCAGACTGTTGAGCATTAGTAAGAATGACTGGGTTTCCCTTTCAAGGGATTGCAGCCCTGAAAATGATAGATAAATATACCAGATAAATACTGGCATTTTGTTTGTGTAGGGATGGAGCCACGAACTAAGGGTTTTTTGATTAATTTTTTAATTATGTTTCAAGGAGGTCCATGTTCTATTGGTTACACTTAAGCCTGTGTTTATTGTGCACAGCTGATGTTGACCTACAAGAAGACCTGCTTTGCAGAATAGGTCTAAGTGAAATGACTGAGCTCTTAAATCTTTGATAATATCCGTTGTGGGATCCTGTGGTATTGTATTACTGTATATGGAACCAGATTATAGCAACAGAATTCAGGTATCTTTGAGTACGGAGATGGAAACTCACTCTGGTAACTAGGATACACATCCTGGTCAAGACAATGCTACTGTACAAGGACCCTTTGAGTATATAATAACCTATTTAATGTGTGTAATGGTGTGTAGCAATATATGATTTGTTGTAGAGATGTATTTTGGAATTTAATCAAGACTTGTATCCTAAACTAACCTTAGGTGATTTTAATACTAAAAAATACACCCCTAGGAGGAGATTTTAAATGCAAAAATAGGCCCACCTTAGTGTAATGAGTTACACTAAAATTAAGACATGCTCAGATGAACCTTAGTATGCGTGACCGATCAGTTATTGTAATGTGGTTCTTTCTTTGTTATTGTTTTGTATAAAAGACCCTGGGCGTTTCTGAAAGGTGTGCTGGCTGTGTTAGATGCCTAGCACCCAATTTTGCAAAACTTGAAATAAATACAAATGTCTCAACTCAGTCTGTTGATTGGCATTTTGCACATTGGGTGAAGAACCCTGATTTAGGGACAACAGTATGAGAGTTTGTGTGTTTTATAAACAAGCAACCGCCATTGTGAGAGACTGCCTTCCACTCATAATTTCTGAACTAATTTTAGCAGACATCACATGTTTTGGAATAAACATTCACTGTGAAGCCCAGCTGAGCATACAAACCTGCAGGGCAGCAGTAGTAGATGGTGACTCAATTCAATGTCAGTTTGATGACTCAGGTCATCCATCATGCTGGGCCCTGTCACAGGTGTGAAAGGGGAAGGGTCATCGTAAGGAGCTCTGTCTACCTGCCCTTCCCTAAACTTTAGTCCCAGTTAGCTCCACTAGCACAGAAGTACTCTGCTCAACACTACATATTCCAGGAATACCATTGTTTTCTTCCCCTGCTTTTTGAGTGGCTTCTGTTGTATTTTTGGCCTTGCAGTTGAACCAAGCCTACTCACATGCTACTATTGCAACAATTTGCAAGGTTGCAACCTTCCTTTTGAAAGGCTGAGAGCCAATTTTCAGTCTCAATTTTGTGTCTCTTAGACATAGGCTTATTGAGAGTCAAATCTTCCACACTGAGAACAATTCAAAGCTCAGTCCTTAACTTCAACTTAATCTTTAACATCATCTTCCTTCATTGTCATTGTCTCCTTGTGTGATGTCTTCCCCTTTTTTCTACAACGCCCCTCATTACTCTCCAAGATCAGAACTGTCTTAAGGGAAAACTGTAGTAATTTTTCTTTGATTTCTTAGACTAACTAATAATAAAAACACAAGCTATGTGCTGGATACTTTCAGGCTTGATTAGATTTCAAACATGAGATTTTTTAGAATAGCAGCTGGAGGTAAAAATACAAGCTGCAGAGGTAAAGGAACAAATTGTTCTGATAAGATACTTAAAAGTAGGATGAGAGTGCCTATGAATGTAAATGCAAAAAAAGCCCTGCAGCCTTATTTCACAATGTCTACATCGAGGGGTTTTTTTGAGATTGCATCTTTCAACTATTCTCAGTCTTTCTATTTGTATACAAATCAATCAAAACTCTTCTGGTCAAGTGTGGAGCTTAACTCTCTACATAGTGGTGTTTTTATTTTAGGACTTCATGGTTCTTAGTATTCACAGAGACAGTTTACTCTCCTCTAGCATCGTTCTGGATGAGAAAGCAGAAGTGTAAAAATATCAGTGGATAGGACTTTAGTTGTGATGGACCTTGAATTGACTTGGACTCTGGGCTTAAATCGAATCTTTCATTGTGTGATGTGAGTTGTCCTGGTAGTGTGATGGTTCCATTGAGATTGCACCCTTGGTTGTAACTGATGTATTTAGTTGTCCCTTAGGTACTCAGTTTTTCATGCTAGAAATGCGATAGCACATTTTGGAAGTACTTTGGTGCTAACTTCATCATCTTACTGAAATTGCTTTTTTTCCATAACTGAAATGAATGTCAGGAATGTGAAGAGCAAATTCATCAATTGACAGTGTTTATGCAATCCTGTAACTTCATTTGCCATATACGGACATTCCTCTGTTATGACTTGATGTGTCTTTGTGGTACCAGATGATATGTCTGGTACCGGGGTTCTGACTGGAGTTCTTGGGGAACCAGGTCATCAGGAAACAATCTGCCAGAATCATTCATACAGTCACAGCCTAATTACTGTTCACATCTGAAGGACTGCAGAAGAGAGTTGTTATCTGAGTGAGCTGTTTTGCAGGCTTGATCCACAACATGGATCTGTGAGCAAGCATTCTGTAGAACAAATGGGAAGCTTTTTCAATGAGTCATGTAGGAAATTGTAGTGGCTGAATGGGCCTCCATCTGGGCTACATTCTGTGGAGCATTTCTGATAAAGCAAAACAGATAGTGACACTTTTAGTTGGCATTGGTGATCATCTGAAACCTGGGTTCAGATTGCAGTAAATAAATGTTTAAATAGTGAGCACTGAGTAAAGATAGGACATCACTGTGTTCAGTCTACTTACAATGAGCCTTTCTCAATCACCTTTCAGTGAGAGAATCAGCACTACTAGCAAGATGCTTTAATACAATGTTGCATTGGGCTTGCATGGCAAGGTTTTGGTAGTGGGTGGGGATACAGGGATGGCTTCTATGAGAAGCTGCTAGAAGCTTTCCCTGTGTCCAATAGAGCCAATGCCAGCTGGCTCAAAGATGGACATGCCACTGGCCAAGGCTGAGCCAATCAGTGACGGTGGTAGCGCCTCTGGGACAAAATATTTAAGAAGGGGAGGGGAAAAAACCCTGCACAACAGCAGCCAGATGAGAGAGGAGTGAGAATATGTGAGAGAAACAAACAAGGTCAGCGAAGAAGAAGGGAGAGGAGGTGCTCCAGGCGCCGGAGCAGAGATTCCCCTGCAGCCCGTGGTGAAGACCATGGTGAGGCAGGCTGTCCCCATGCAGCCCATGGAGGTCTATGGTGGAGCAGGTATCTACCTGCAGCCCATGGAGGACCCCACACCGGAGCAGGTGGACGCACCCCTGAAGGAGGCTGTGACCCCGTGGGAAGCCCGTGCTGGAGCAGGCTCTGGCGAGGACCCGTAAACTTGTGGAAAGAGGACCCCATGCTGGAGCAGGTTTGCTGGCAGGACTTGTGACCCTGTGGGGGACCCATGCTGGAGCAGTCTGTTCCTGAAGGACTGTACCCCATGGAAGCGACCTACAATGGAGCAGTTTGTGAAGAACTGTAGCCTGTGGGAAGGACTCACATTGGAGAAGTTCATGGAGAACTGTTTCCCATGGGAGGCACCTCACATTGGAGCAGGGGAAAAGTATGAGGAGTCCTCCCCCTGAGGAGGGAAGGAGTGGCAGAGACAATGTGTGATGAACTGACTACAACCCCCATTCCCTGTCCCCCTGTGACACTCGGGGGGGAAGAGGTAGAGAAAATTGGAAGAAAAGTTAAGCCTGGGAAGAAGGGAGGGGTGGGGTGAAGGTGTTGTAAGATTTAGTTTTTATTTTCTTATTATCCTACTCTGATTTGGTTGGTAATAAAATAAATTAATTGCTCCCCAAGTCAAGTCTGTTTTGCCGGTGACACTAATTGGTGAGTGATCTCTCTGTGTCCTTATGCTGATCCACGAGCCTTTCATTATATTTTCTCTCCCTTGTCCAGTTCAGGAGGAGGAGTGATAGAGCAGCTTTGGTGGGCACCTGGCGTCCAGCCAGGGTCAACCCACCACGCATGTCTTTCTGGCAAGTCTTTTTTTAATACTCTAATTTTGTAATTATGACAACTGAAATTATTCATCCAATTTAATTTGGTCTCTTTTAAGACGCTGGAGATTTATTATTTGTTTGCCCTCATACTTTTCTAATTTAAAAGTTACAGATAACTGAATATTTCTGTGTTTATGGTCTCTAATAGCTGAGTGGTGTCAGTTCTCACATTCTGTAAAATTTTAATAAAGGAATTTAGGACAAAGTTTGTTATTAAGTGTGGGATAGATCCTGCTATTGGTATCAATATTATGTTACTTTTGCCAAGAGCATTAAAGTCAAAGTCAACAGCCCTGAAAAGAACACAGGGAAACGACTAACAGTCAGCATGGAGTTGTTGAGAACAAATGATGTCAAACCAATCTAATTTCCTTCTCAAATCCTCCCCAGGGTAACAGGTCTTGTGGTTAGAGAAAAGGTGGTAGGTGTCACATACCCTGACTTTGTTAAGGCTTTTTACGCTGTCCTATATGACAGTCTCATAAGCAGGCTTGGGAAACATAATGTGAAAGACATTAATAAGGAGGGTGCAAAGCTGTTTTAAAAATTGTATTTGGAGCACTATCACTGATCAATTGTCAAAATGAAAGAAAGAACTGACTGGGATTCTGCAGGGACCTGTCTAGGCTCTAATACAGCTCAATGATATTTATTAATGACCTGGATGATGGAATACCATGTGTGGTTATTAGATTTGAAGCTGGGATGGACGGCAAGAATGTCAGAAGACAAGGCTAGAATTGAAAATGATCTCTACAAAATGGAGAAACTGGCTATAACAAATAAGATGCTATTCAAGAGGGAGGAATTTCTTTGTAGAAAAAGGAATGATTAACTGCATAGCATGACCTGGTGGGGGTGACAAGCTGAAAGGCAAGGAACAGTATTACGTTGATGTGGAAAAGACGAACAACTCCACCGGTGTATACTGAGAGTTGTATGTTCTCTGTTCAGCACTAACAGGGTGCTGAAGTGCAGCAAGATTTCAGTTAGATGTTAGGAAAAACACTTTTGCCACATAGATGTTGTGCATTAAAACAGATTGCCTGCACAAGTTATGGCAGTCAGTAAAAGGTTTGGTAAGTAGGAAGCAGACGGGGCCTGAATGTTGGCAGTGCTGCCAACAGGGTGGGAGGATGGACTTAATGAGGATCCTGTCAGAAGTGACTTGCTTAAAGCTGTTTTCTGTCCTGCTCTCCTGCCCATTTCTTGCATCTCTAAGGAAAGCCTGCAAAAATCAATGAGCTGGATCAGGAGCAAGGCTCATCACGCAGTCCATTAATCACAAGCTGGAAGAAACTTATGCCACAACTGTATGCTCTACCACAGACTGCTGGTCATGGTGCTTCCTGAGACTGGAGTGAAAAAAGAACATCCAAAGCTATGTAGGAAATACCATAGGCAGACAGTTTATACATTTCATCGTGACTGTAGGACAGTCATAAAAAGTGACTGAAGAAATTCCCTAAAATGAATTCAGCAATGTTTCAAATGCTTGTTGTTATTGCAGTGAAAACATAACTGGAGATTCCAGCATTTAAAAAATGAATTAATGACAAATTAGGAATGAGTTCTGTGGTAGGTAGGTATCTGATGAAACTGGGATTTTTCTCTCACTAATTATAAATTAAATATTAATATTACTGGAACATCTAATATCTTTAAATGATATAGAGGGCCAATATATTACCCTTTGAGATTTCTTTGCTTATTGAAAGTCCACTCTGTTTTACAGTAACTTTTTTATTGGGCTATTAGAACAAGGCAAACTATGTGTATTTTCCATAAAAATGTAATTGCAATTATCCTAAGAAAAGGAAAAAAAGCAACAAAAAGCACACACATAAAACTAAAATTTTATGTTCTCTGATTTCAGCTGTTTACTTTCAAGTTGCCTATGGTTGTAGAGCTATGTAAGCTAGTGTCGTGGTGATGGTGGGAGACAATATACCAACCCCCCCCACCTCAAATGATAAGATGAAAGAAACATCCCCTTCTTTCTCAAACTCAGAATGTCTCCAGGTCTTCAGTATGAACCACCACATTGGTTTGGTTGTGTTCACCCGTGAGTTCGTGGCTGGGAGTGGATTGGTTTTTAACTCTCCCCGAAAACACAAATAAGTCTTTATGGCTGCATGGCAGAACCAAGGGTGTTTTCGTGAAGTGATAACTATCAAAAGCAGAAAGAAAAACAAGTAGTGCACTTGACAAGAGGAAGGTGTAGTATAGCAGAATCATATGATGTTCATTAAAGGTGACAATAATGAGCAGAGTCCCATAGTTGAGTGTTTTAACAGTTGTAGAAAGGGAGAAAAGATTGACGACATTTTTTTATTGTTATTTTGGTAATGGGTAAATTACTTCAGGATTTTAGGATTACTGTGTTCATTTAAGATAGAGAATTTTTCAGTATGCTCTTAAGACAGCTCTGAGAAGAGTCTCAAGAAAAGCATGAAGAAAGCAAACTTGAAGCTTCATGCATGTATTTGCTTATCAAGATAGTTAACTATATGAATTGATCAAGATCTATAATTATTATAAACAGTAGTGAAAGCTGTTTAATAGAACATACTAAGGCTTAGCAAAACACGAAACCCTTTGAAAAAAGTACAATTGCCTCACTTTCCGACACGTTGCAGGCATAGGCTTCAGAGTAGCACATGAAACATTGTGACTGATACAATAACTAACAAACTGCAAATACCACAGAAAAGCAAAGCATTTTTTGTCACTTAAAGTCTTCTAGTCCTTCCCTTTGGCTGTGTGGATAAGCAGCATGCCATCATCTTTTCTGGACAGGGGTAGGTGAAGCCCTGTTGTGAACATGCTGCCAGCTAGGCATTGGCAGCCTCCTGAATGCTGTAAGGGATTCAGCCTCTTGCGCTGATGTTCAGCACAGGTCCTTTGGCTCCTCCCTGGGAAAGGGGGTGGGGGCGGTGACAAGTTTGCCAGAGCAGTGACAGGGAGCTGGAGAGAGCGGTCCCAGGTAAATCTGCACCATCAATATAACCTTGTTGCCTTTTGGGTGTCCAATAAAATTAGCAGAAGAGAGCATTTCCTGCAGTTCCTGATAGTTGAAACTCTGTTTTAAATATATATAAAAGAAATATCAGCTTAAAGAATTGAAACTGTTTTCTCCAAAGAGTATGCCTTACTCTTAATCCCACCTTTTATTAAATATATTTTTATAATAAATGGTGAATACCTTGGAAAGAAAAGGTTTTATTTTCAATGCCATCTGATGGGCCCATCTCTGTCTGGCATATAATGCAGTTAATTTTAGATGTGACTAATGAATACTAGTCATTCCCCTGAATAATTGTGACCAAGATATGTGGAAGACTCTCATGTCTTAATTGCTTGACCCTGAAATTAGCACAAGCAGATGGGCCTGAACAGATAGCGAGTCTGACATGAGGTAGAAGAGGCCACTAATGCAGTTAGTACAATGAGAGAAACTATTTTCTTGATTGGAATAATTTATTTCTCTTCCTAGCCTATTTTGCTAGCTTTCAGTATCTTATGGTTGGCTGATGCGAGGGGTAGTGGATTAGTTGTTTAATACCTGTAATGTGGCAAGCTCAGCTGGATAAGGCTCTGAGATAAATTACTGTCTAGTATTGAGAACATAGAAAAAGATGTCACTTAACTGTAAACTGAAATATAAACTTTATGATTAACTTTCTGCATAGTTACAGATTAACTGTTAAGTGTCTATATCCCTGAGTACTCAGGGGAGAGGGTAGTAGTTACTTTTAATTTTGGAGTTCAAGTAAATTTTAAGTTGTCCCTGTTTCAAAGATACTTTCTGTATAGGTTGCGTTACGTTCAGCCAACCTAGACAAAACCAACAAATTCCAGCATTGTGTGCGAAGTAATTCAGCACCATTTGTCATTTGCAGTTTATCTGCCACATGAAGAAGAGGGAGTTGATTCAGGATTTGGTGGGGAGAAGTTCTGTAATAGTTGTGGCTTTATAGAGACTGTTACTTGATGCTGAATGGCTGTTTGACTGCTTTGTATTTGCGCCTTTTCCTGACAGTTCCTCCAGGAGGTGCGTCACACAGGATAAAAAGCAGCCTGTTGTTGACAAAGATAGTCTGACCTCATTACTGGGGCAGACAGGTGTATTCTTTAATCACAGCCTTAAAGCCTCAGGAAACCCTGGACTTTTTCCAAGATCAGCTGGGATTAGCTGAACCCTTTGATGTTACTTTAGACGTCCCATGGAGACACCAGTTGAAGAGAGTGAGTGAATGCTGACTGGCTACAGTCCTGGGTTTCTTAGGCCAGACATCTATGAGAACAATTTGTGTGGGAGAAATTGGACCAAAAAAGAAAACTGTTTCATGCTAATTGCAATTTCCAATTGTAAACCTGGAGGTGAGCTGCCACTGACAGGCTCTTAAACTAATTAACCAAACAGTCCAATACCCCATGCTGTGTAATGTTACACAACTATGCATAAATAACTATGCTGAAGATTTATCCCGACCCCAAACTTCGAACAGGCTCTGCTGAAGTTAAACAGGCTGTTTGAAGTGTCATGATGATCTGTAGTCCTCCTGTATGATGCACTACATGCTTGACTCTAATTAACAGTAATCAAATAAGGAAAACCCTAATCAGTATTCAACAGCTATTACCCTCAGCGTAGCAGAGAGAAAACATAATTTCAGAAGAGAAATAAACACGTGGTATTGTGTGGAACTACAATAAATCATTTTAAATGGCTATGTGAAAAAATTTTATTATTGTAACATGCCATTAAACTGTGATTTCAGGCATTAGGGGATAAAAAGAGGGGGCTGGGGAGGAAAGAAATCCCACATTATGCAGATTCAGTGTTTGCCTCCATTGAGTCTTGCTGTTGGCATGTGGCTATGACAGCATATTTTTCATCTCTCTCCTCTTTGGACATATGAAGTGTTAGTTGTCCTGTACCATTAACAAACACAGGGAGAATCTTATTTTCTGAACTGTGTTTTATCGAGAAGTATCCTCTTCTTTCTTAAAATGCCACTATACAAAGCTCATTCTGGTTCATAAGTACTCATGATTTTGTGAATGGGGAGTTAGAATGAGGGCTCCCACAGATTTCAGTACCCACCACATCATAATTTGACCCATATGCTCCACTTTTCATCTTCATGGAATCTTAAGGAACCTTTTAAGATGTTGTGGGATGGTAGAAATGTGGTCTATCAGATAACATTCATCACCGGATATGAATTTTGAGTCATGAGTTCCCGTATCTTAATGCTACACTGCGTCTTGATGAATGAAGAGTGCCCAGAAAAGGGAAAAATACTCAGGAGAAGTCTATGGTCACCTCAGTTACTTGGAAGCTTCCTATGATCTGGAAGATAAAGATGCTTTTAGGAAATAATTTTCTTTTTTGAATGACTAGAATTGGTGAGTTTCCTGACCTACCTGTGCATCCAAAGGAGATGGCCTTTGAGTGTCAGTTAGTTGTTCACCTCTTGCACATGGTTCTGTAGTCTTTTTACTGTATCTGAACAGCTGTTTTGCACAAAGTCTTTTGAACCCACTCTCAAAAAAGCATTGCATCTGTTTAGCTTCAAGTTCTCTTTCCCCTTTCCCTGTGTTCCCAAGGACAAAAATGGATGCTCTGTGACTGAAGGCCTTTATTTCCTCTTAAGTACCGTGGGTTTGTGCATAAGTGTTAGCAGTTTCTCCCCTGACTGTGCAATTTCCTTTGGTGATGTTTAAAGGAACATTTTTTAATTCTATTTTTAAACTGTTAGAAATAGCTCTCCAGAGCTTCCACTGCTGAATACTAATAACATTTTATATCAGCATAAAGGGATACTTTTATCAAAGATCACAGTTTTAGGGGAAAGTTGTAGTATTTGCATCTCAAGAGGCAAGGGGAATCTGTTCATAGGTTTATGGAAGTCTTTGTCCCTTCCTTCAGCTTCCATGGTTTTGTTAATGCTAAATTAAATGAAATGTGCTAAAGGAGCTGTGGCGAGTGTTTGCTAATATGCATGCCAGCCTTATTGGAGGGTGTTACAGAATGCCATTTTTTCCCAGATGCATGTAATTCTAACACCTGCTCATCCCGAAACTTAGATTATTTTCTCCTAGGGCTATTTATAACTAAAGCTGTTGTTGGTGACTTTGGTACTTTTACACTAGCCCATATGGCTGCAAGAAAATAGAGAGGTGTACATAATGGAACAGAGGGCAAATAATTGTCTGGAAAACCCAGACTGCTGTTCAATATGTCTGGAAGTAATGTAGCAGCAGGCAGAGTTCAATTAAATCAACTTGGTTTTGTGTAGGAAAAGGATTTGCAACCGCTGACTTGCCCCTCAAAATCAGCTTTCTTGTTTACCTCAAGCATGTAGTTCATTGAATACAACCTAAGCTGATTCTGGTAGACCAATATATATCCTTCACCAATAAAAGCTAAGTAGTCTTGTCATACAGGGACACTGAAAGCTGTGCCTGCTGTGAACTTACTCTGCATCACGTTGCGCAAGTGCTGTGAGTCTCCAGCTAAACCCACATAAGACTGAGTAGGGAGAAAATGCATCTCCTGTTGTTCAATCCAACCATCGTTTTCAGGAAATGCTAACGCGTCAGATCACACTGCAAAAGGTCTACGTTTTTTCCGTTATGATTTGAAGGTTTCTTTTAGAAACATGTTTTGTACAGTGAGCTACAGAAGTCAGAGGAATGAGTTGAAGCTGCTGATATGCTTGGAATATTTGAAGAAATATGTTTATTTCACAGGTACGTCACAGGCTGGATGTTACCAAACACTGTATCTTTCCAGGAATCTATAGGACCCAAACGCATTCATTTTTGTTATTCCTTCTTCACACCACTCCATATCTTAAGGTTCTGGAGATAAGTGAAAGTTAGACCACGGATGCAGCAATATTTTTGGCTTTTTTCATTTCTCCTCCTGCAGCCCAGGTGTCCGATGTCAAGGCATTCCTGTTTCCAGTCTGCAAGATTTCACTGTGATCTAAAATGAATCTGATCTGTGATGTGGTTACAAGGAGGAGTTAAGAGGCTCTTGTGCCTGCCATCTGCCCATCAGTGGTGGAGTTACTGCCTAGTAGCAGAACAGATGATTAGTGTCCCCTCATCTGCTGAGCTCATATCCTGGTTGAAATAGATGGTATTTGAAGTTAACAGCACCCAGCTATGAAATATGTTGGCATAGCAGTGGATAAACTGCAGGTACTGCTGCATTAGCCAGTAGTGCTGTGTTGGGGTGGGGATGGGGCAAGCAGCTGGATACAGCGACTTCTGGTACCACCGCTGACAAGCTGTCAAAAATCATGAGCTAGCACACTGTGCTTCTGATCTGTGAATCCTTTGACTTGAACAAAAAGTATTCATTTTCTAGTACATCTCATCACAAATTTTTATGAAGCAGCATGAGGTTCTAGGCTGGAGAGAGCTCAGGAGTGAGAAATACTGCATTGTATTTTTTTTCCGATCTGTTTTTATCTTTTTTCCCCATTATGCTAAAGTAACACGCTTCCTCGGTGAAGAACTGCTCAATTAATGTTTGTGCAGACCTTTCAAAGTTGAAAAGTTAAAAGCGGTAAGTCAGTATTACGTATTACTGTTGTATCAATTCGTGACGAAAATTTGTAATTTTAGTCAAACTGTAGTTTTAATTTTTATGAATGGGGTTATAAGTGCCTTGTTCTGGAAAGCACTTAAACAACATTACATCAGTAGATGCTACGGTGCAGTATTACCCCTCTGATAATATTTTAATGAATTAAAGTAAAGTAAAACCAAGACTTGTTTCTTCTCCTAGCACCTTAGCTTCCCTTATTTTTTCTGTAAGTATTCAATTCCGTGGTTTCTCATATTCATAGATCAATATGAGAAAAGGCCTATTACCAAGACCTTTCAAAATTAAAAGTGAACAAGTTTAAACATATTTCTTAAAAGTACCCATTCTATCCTTTTTCTGCTTTCCTTTCTTTATTTTCTTTATAGCCTAGTACCTTTGGTACACTACAAAACATTTAATCAGTCTTTGGGAACTGGGAAAACATGGAAATGTTTCTTTCCCTTATGGAGAAGGAATACGTTTTTCGTTTTTCACTCTTAAATTTATGTGTGTCTGCTGCTTTTGGTCACTAATAATTGTACATTCATTGTTCTTTATTGCTGTGTGCTATGGTCAGTGATAACGTTAATTGCTTCCCTCATTGATATTTTAACATCACTCCATGAATCATTCAAGTTGTAATAAATTCAATGGCTGCTTTCTTACAGATTTGAACTGTATAAATTCTCTGTTCTTAGCTACATCCTGATCATGCTAGTGTCACTTCATACTACTGCAATTTTAGGATCATTGTCTCCCTAGTCTTTATCTTCTGGTAATGCAGAGAGATAGAGGGGCATCTTTGGAGGGCAAGTGAACCTTTCTGAAGTTTTGAACAATCTCCTGGGAGTACTTCTCTTAGCTGTATAACCAGCCTGAAATATCCTTATCTGAGAACCTCAGGTGCTTAAAGCTGGGCTACTCCGGGCACCTGTGCCACTTCTTCCCGCAGCTTTTCTGGGAGTGCTTCTTGTGGTACCTCGTACTTCTGGTTTTGCTGCAGTCAGTGGGCACTGATTCTTAGTGGGCGTTCTATACAGCTCTGAGTTATTGGCTTTTCATTCATGTGGGTTGATCAGAGACTTTATCCTAGTATTTTGGAGCAAACTTCCATATTTTAAGTATGATAAAGACCAGGATAAGCTAAATCTGCTGTGCAGCTCGCTTCTTCCCCAAACAATTCTGCACTGGTCTTGTCTTTCTGGGAGAGGGATGGTGAAGGGTCCCTGGCCAATTGCTACAGAAAACAACATGTTTCATTGTGATAGGGCTACTGTGCATGCAGTAAGCCTAAACTTCCATCATTTTTCTGTCTTCTGCATTTTTTTTTTATTCTGGAGAGACTACCTCTGAGAATAAGGATGTTGTTTCAGTCTCTGCTTTTCTGCGAAGACTTGCCACAAGGGTAACAATGCTGTGTATGATGGACTGTCTCCTGTTCCATAGAGGATGTGTAAACTTACTCATGTATTTCATACAGGCCATTGAAGCGCTCTAAAATGAAACTGAAATATTGAATTAAAAAGATTCTACTTCAATAGGTATGAACCAGTTCTTTTGCATTGGTCTTAAACACATTCCAGACTTCTAGTTTGGAAGTTAGACTTGGTTTTGATAAAATAACTTGAGAATTCTCTTAATAACACTTTTGTTTGATCTGATGTAAACATGTTGTAGCTGGATAAATTCTATAAATGCTAGTAAGGCCATGTTTTGATTAAAAAAAAAAAAGTTTAGATTCCTTGGTTATTTTACTGATTTTATTTCTCATTCAAGATCCTTTATCCACAGTAACATCTGATCTCTTAAGAACTTGACAGGGAAGTTTTCAGTGGAGGATAAATTCCTACCTTCAACATCATAAGGAAGATTAATTTATTTTTGTTAGCAGCTCTCTTTAGCACTGCTGAAAGATGTCAAAATGTCTGCACTTCAGAATGAAGGTCTCTATTTTATCAGCTTATCAGACAGTGTAAATGCAATAGTGCTTTCAGATTTTTGAAATGTCACTGTATTTTTATTGTGAATTACCATGGGCATTGACAGACTTGATCTCCAGGGTT
The DNA here is from genome assembly GCF_030936135.1 of Gavia stellata. Taxonomy (NCBI): domain Eukaryota; kingdom Metazoa; phylum Chordata; class Aves; order Gaviiformes; family Gaviidae; genus Gavia; species Gavia stellata. The sequence continues at coordinate 121,204,261 of NC_082594.1, forward strand.
AGATAGTGAGGTATTAGGTGGGAGAATGAGTGTCTTAATGAGATGATGTAATCTTAAAATGGGAATAATTCCAGGGTAAATTGAGAAGATTCCAGGTAATTCAGTTTGAACCAAGAATCTTCTGAACTGTGATTATTTTAACACTGGGCTAAATATTTTGTTCACTTATTTTGTCAGCTGTGTGACAGTGTTCCTGCATCTATTACTCTTTCATGGATGTTGCAGAGCAAAGAGCATCAAAGTGTGTAGACACATAGGTACACTTGGGTCATCTAACAACCCTTAAAAGATTTTGTAGTTGTGTATATTGTGTCTGATTTCCAACCTGAATTATGGAATAAGGCACCTAAAATGCCATATGAATGTTCTTAGCTGTCATGTTCCCAGAACCACAACAACATGGCTGAGCACTGGGATGAAGAAGTGGACCAGCCACTCAGTGATGTGCTTCCCTTGTTCTATTTTGCTAACTTGTTTGCTGACTACTGAGATTACAGCTTTTACCAGAGATCTATTTATTTTTTGTAGGAAACACCTGTTGTTAAACAGCCCTTTTATATATAGTTCAGCTCTCCTTTCAATAAATTCCTTAAAAAAAAGAAAAATCTGTGCAGTATATGTTTTAGTTCTATGTGAAAGATTTTAGCATTACAACTTACCCACTTTGTTTCCAATGTAAATTTTTTTGTCTAAAAGGGATTTTTGGATAGTATTCAAGGTCTTGATCAGTAACCTGGATGCTATGAGATTCAGACAGTACTGGTTTAATCAAATTGGAACTCCTCTGATTAATTTAGAAAACCTTACTGTTTTCTGGGCTTGTGGCATATCGTGTCCCAAAGATCCTGCTTCTGAAAAGACAACTGTTAAGGGAAGCAATGTAAAATGAAGATATAATTTGATTATTTGTTCACCAGAGTGGCCTGCTTTAAAAAAAATTGTAACAGAGACAGTGCTATGAGCTGAAAAAGTTATCTATCTTCTCTCAAACCAAGTACTAAAGACTAAGTTAAAAAAAAAAAAGGGGTGGGGGGAATTCTTGAAGTGGAACAGGGATTCAAAATAGAAATGCTGTTTTCTCCATAGAAGATGAACGCCCATGGAAAAGGGTTGATGGCATTCTTGCATTTAAGCCTGTAGAGAATGGATGTTTAGTAGCATCTAGTATGCTTGTAGCTGACTGCAGCTAATGGCCCTCTAGGCTATAAGTTTCTGAATACACTGAAACCCAAAATTCCTCAGATAAAATATACTGTATGACAATAGCAGTTTAAGCTACCTCTTAATAGCTGTTTCAAATGTAACACTCTTCTTTCAGGATTATTTGTGTGACAATAGTCACAGGTGCGCCTCTAAAAGACTAAGTTTATACAACACCAGGTTTGTGTTTCCCAGAGTATGAGCGCTGTTTCCATTTCAGCTGACCTACAGGTCAGAGAGCAGAGATGGAATTTTGGTGCTAGATAGGTCTCCTGTACACTGGGAACAGGGAGTTCTGTCAGGTAATGTATCTCCCTGAGCTTTTTGCTAGTACACAATGGAAATTTGAGAGAAGAGGACTCCAACTGTAAATTGGCCGTATGTTAAGTACATAGGTATGTACTTATGTAACGTATGTTAAGTTACATAGGTAACTGTGGGTAATATTTAAGCATGTGACAAAGCTCTTAGACCTGCACATAGTTCCAAGATTTCAGTGGCTTCTGTGGAGCATGTGAGCCAATTTCAGAATCACTCAGTTCTAGACCAAAGGACTGTTCCACAAAAACGGTGCTGATAAAGTGGGTATAGCTAAGCTGACCTAACACTTATAGTGATGGAATCGTATTTCCTTTCTTCACAGTTCTGCTAAATTCTGGTCTAGTTAAAACTTTACATCTTCTGCTTAAGTTTATCGAGTTTAATACAGTTTTATTGAGCTCAAGTTGTTTTCTGCAACAGGCCTTTCTTCCTTCTGTCTTTCTATCAGGTGTTTATCAAAAAGTTAAGTAGTTAATTCTGTGCAGGCAATAAGATATTTCAGTGTTAGCAGTACTTACCAGTTGACTTGCTAAGCACAGCCAGACAAAATGCTACTGGAAGCAACCATAGTCCTTAAAATGTTCTTTACATCTGGACCAAGGGAATGGGAAGCATCTTGTTTGTGTTTACCGAGTTCTGTGTCTCTCCTTGGCTGATAACACCCTCTTCTTTGACACTTGTAATAACTGATTTTCCAGCCTTTGGGATTTTTGCTTAGAGGGATATCACTGCTTGAGAGCCGGGAGGCTGAATTTGGTTAGGTACAATTGACTTAAATGGGCAGGCAATTCACTTGACTTCTCTTTAGGGCTTTGCAGCTGCTCTGGGTTCACCCTCCCCAGGCTGTGCACGAGGTGGCCAGGCACAGCCGAGCTTTTCAGCAGGGCTGTGTTATTCCGACCCTGCTGTGAGACTGCACGTACTAAGAGCCCAGGAGCATCCTGCAGGCCTGCTGAGCCTGGGGTTTGCTCTCAAGGAGCATCTACATATCGTTATCTGAGCTTTTGATAAGCAAGAGAGTCTGAAACAACTTTTCACATCTGCCTATGGCTATTTGGGTGTTGGGGTTTTTTTGTTTCCTGGGTGGGGGAAGAATAATCATGGGATGACAGGCCTGGGATGTCTGCAGTCCAGCGTATCTTTTCCCACTTTGTAACGAATACGGCTGGTTTCCTGGGGTGTTCTCAACATTAAATTCTCTTCTACATCAGCTGCAGTGCCACTGTGCTGTCAGACTGCCTGCCGTACAGCCTGCTTCTGACTGCTACTTGTAAGTTTTCTTATGCATTATGCATATTTTTTGTTTGTTTGTTTATTTCAAGTCCTTTAGCAACTTTAATTTCTTTTTCTTTTTTTTAAAAAAAAAAAACAAACAAGTTTCCCTAGCACCTGCTACGCTGAATCTTTGTTTCTCTGTCAGCTTCAGGTCCTGGAACTGACTCCCTGTGTTGATTACAGCTTTAAAGACTTTCTGATATTTTTTTTTTTCTCTCTCTGCCTCATAAAACATATGATTGATTACAGAAGACTGTGACATGCAGAAATAGCTGGAAAAAGCTTAAGTGCTGGTTTTGGAACCAAATCTAAAACCTAATGTGGAATGTTGAGAGTCAGCAGGATTTTCCAGATTTGCAAACTACTAGATTACCAGAAGGAAAAAAATTAATATATATAATGTCTGTATGAAAGCAACTGCAGAGATGTTGCAGACTGTACAAGTAGTTTTCAGAGTTACTTTAAAGGAATCAGGAATACATAAAATGGGTAGACTCTTCAAGGAAAAGATATGCACCAGATGACTGGTGCCACATTGCTATTAGTTGTTCCACTGCTATTCGAAGAATCATTTCACTCCTTGAGTATTGTGATGGTTAACTACTGTACAACAGCTGTCAAATACATCTTGGTGAAAAAGCACACATTCTCCAAGATTATCAGATCCCCTCTTGCTTTTTGTACAGGAAGTGCATTAGTTTTTAAATGATGGTTTAGGCTTTTAGTAACTGTGGCACCTAGTTATAAAGATGCCACATATAATTACCAAGATGCCACTTTTCATACTTGCTCCTTAGCTCTGTTAAACTCATGCTAGGATTGCACAGTGTGCATATGCAACTAATACGATTGCAAAAGGGGCATAATTTTTCATCAGCTTTTGTATCAGTTCTTCCCAAGACAAGTTACATGCTCAAATGCTGATCTTGTAGTCCTGCATTCCAGTGAACACAATGACATGACTTACAAATGCTAACATGCAGAAATTATTTATGCAACAGCATGTATTTATGTAATGGTCTGATTTTAAGGAAGTAGGATAGAATTCTAACATTTTAAAAATAAATGGTTAATAGAGACTGAAAAATATCAGGGATACTTGATGTCAGTACATTGCATACCGATGTACTATATCTTTTGATAAATCCTTCTGCTTATTTGAAAAATCTTGACAGCAAATTTCAGTATTTTCTGCAACTGATATGTAAGAGAATTCATTCTATCTACATGTTTATTACCATAGCAAAAAGGAGATCTTCCATGCTGGACATGCTGTGTGTAGTTTCCAGTGGAAGTTCTGTTGTACTCACAATATAAGCACAATGACATAGGTGAGCTGTGAAGGTAGAGCTGCTCTCTATTAAATATACTACAAGTGTAAACTATTTTGGAAACAACATACAAGCTATCAGGTGTACAAACCACTCGTCAAATCAGAAAAGGTATTAGCAAACGTCAAAACCAAATACATGTTGGGAACAATCTTTATGACTTCAACTAGGTAGACAGTGAGATTGATTGAGAGTAGTATCTTATACCTGTAGAGTACAAAGTTGTTGGGAAAGGAGATAAAGTGGTTATCTATGTGGGAAGGACAGAGCTATGATTTTAAATGCCTAGTAGAGTTATGATTTATCACTCAGGAAGGAAAGATCAGAAAATGGAGGTTGTTTTGTGTTCCCCCACTGGCAAGTGGACATTTTTGTCTGTATGACTTTATTCTGGTTTGAAATGGTTGTTCAGATTAATCTGTGTAGATACTGGAAGGGCACCTAGGACAGTGGATGAAGAGTTATGTTCCCAGAAATGCAGAGGTGAGATGTTGATGATTCTGTTCTAGGAAGATTTTACTGTGTCAGTAGCGGAGATATGACCAGTTTTACACTTGCCTAGGCTTGCTCTAGATTCACTTAATGTATGTGGAGTTCTCTTTTCAGGGTAGACTCTATCTGCTTATGTAGCAGGGATAGGGAGGCATCTGAAGACTAGAATAGTTGGTTCTAGGAAGGCTTATTTCAAGAAGGCATATGTTGCAATTAGTTGGTGTTTTTTCTGTATACACACTAGCTCTGAATGACATGGAGCAAACACAGGGGTGGGACCAGAGGTTTTTTAAGTTCTTGCACAGTGTTTGGATGTTTCTTTCAAAACCTGACTTAATTCCTTAAATGAGTGCCCTGCTGTGTAAAAATCCTTTTGGTTGCAGAGGGGGTATATTCTTCTCAGAGCAAAATGAAGTCTGAAGGCTTAGTTATGTAAAAGAGCTTTTTGAGGGATGTTTCAGATGATTACTGTTTTTTACAGGAATAGGTAAGCTTACTTTTGGGGGTTTTATTATTCGAGTGTAATATTATTGCTTCTAAGCAACCGTTTTGGTGGCTGATCACGCTACATGAGAATTTGATGGTGATAAGGGAGTATTCTAAATTTGTTCAATCAGAAGATGAGTTTCCAAATATGTGGGAGAAATCAGTGTTAGAAGCCAGGTTTCTTGTGAAGGTAATCAGAATGTCATCTGAGTGACTTAGGTTTACTACCACAAAGATACAAAACTTGTTCTCCAAAGCGGGCAATGAAAAGGATATATTTTGGGTCTTTTGTGGTGCTCATTGCTGTGTCTTATCATATCCAGTTCCATCTTCTTCACAGCATGTGCCAGAGAAAAGAGGGATTGGAACGGTCCTCTCTAGGGGATAGGATGCAATAGTTCTGTGATCAATGAATTTACTTTCTTTTTAAGAATGTGTCTCTGTACCAGTTTGCATTCAGATTGTGATTGACAGTGATGGTAGATGACAGTTAGAGATTAGCAAATATTATGAGCTGATACTAGTTTCTCTTACTTTTTTAATCTTGTGCCGATGGCAGAGCTTTCTGACAGAAGAGTGAGTACTTAACATGATCATAGCATTTAGCATAACAGCTCAAAAGCATGTATCAGCTTGTTTGGATGCAGCTGAAAAAGCTCACATAATATGTAGCTCAAAAATATCTCACAAACATGTTTGAAAATCTCCAAATTACTTTTTTTCCCCCACCTGTCTTAAAATGTATATTATATATCCATTAAAGGTAGTCATACAATGAAGAATAGTTACTGGAACAAACAGACAATCGGAACGTAACATTGAGTTCCATTCATCTTCAGTTACGAGCTGCAAGAGAAATAAATGCAAATAGGGAAGAGAATGTATGTAGGCAGTGATAAAGTCAAGTATAATCACACTTACCGCTAAAAAAGCTCTGTTTGACTTATTCACAAAATGCCACCTGTGAAAAACAGTCTCTGCTTGGGTTGCTGGCTCCTCTGACATTTGATTAAAGCTGGAATTAAGCAGCCCTCATTAGAACTTCAGGAGAATGAATTATACTTAATAAACGTATAGCATGTGTACCTGATATGGATGCCAGCACTGTACACCCTATTATTAACATCCAATTATGTTGATGAATAGCAACTTAAACTATAATTTCTTAGAGCTATAAATTTTTAGTTTTAATCTATTGCCACTTGTATATTTACTATGGCTTAAACCAAGGTAGTAATGTGACAACAGCAGCTTAGTACCAAATCTCTGACATATACCACAAAGGCAGCAGTGACTCTGGGATTCAGTAAGAACAGGAGAAATGGTAGAAGGAAAGAGGAAACAAAAAAGCATCAAGGCAACTGGTTTTAGAGACTTTCTGTGGATTAAGTGCTCCTATCAAAGCTGTGTGCGGTGTGGGAAGCACTCAGGATGGATAAATTCTGGCAAAACAATTGTACAGCTGGAAATACTTGGCAATGATATGTTTCTTGTGCATTTGCCAGGGAGCACTGATATAGGTTTCATCTTTATAATACATTTTTATGCAGTGTTTCAAATTAAATCAGGAGGAATATAAAATTATATTGACTTTGATTGACTCCTGTCATTTTCTGAGTGCTTATCTCTATCTTGAATGAACAAACACTCACAAAATATCAAGTGCCTGTTTCAAGGCATTCACAACCCTTTCAGGTTTCTGTAGGATCATCACATTTTTATCAGTAGCATCCCATACCTATTCAGCAAACATTTTCAGGTCTGTTAACAAGAGGACAGGGCCTTCCAACTGAAGCTGTCATTGTGGACTTTCCTCTGCAGCTATGGGGAAAAAAATCCAGGGTGCTTGAGTATGGGCTCTAGTTCTGTGTTGGTGAGTAGATGCCATCATCTAAAGTAAAAGGTGAGAGAAGGAGAGTTAGAGAGGCTGGCTGATTTTTTTTTCATATTCCTTCCCTTTGTAAATGTGGGTGGTGAATATCTCTTGAAACTTAATTGGTTGAGAAGTGGATGGTACATTGCAGGAAAAAGTAGCTGGCTGCTCCCAGGATGAGGGGACTTACTACCTGTATTTTTTTAGAATGCATTATCAGTAGCTTGAGCAAATGGGAATCTTTGGGTGACGGATCTTCTGTTGGAAATTAAATCTGGACCATAGAGAACATGATGATGAACAGCATCACTGTTTCGTGAATTTCGTTTAAGCCCTGAGCTTTTTGCTTTTTTTTTTTTTTTTTAATTGAACGAAAAATATTTCCTGGTCTTGTGAATAAATATGTGCTGACTGAAACTATGTGTTTCAGCTAAACTACTCAATAACAAATGTTTCCCTGTCCTATGTGTGGTGCTTATTGGAAGCTTACAGGATGTGTATTGACTGGAATGTATTTTGGCTGTGTATCACATTCTCTTCTGTAGTCATAATCAGGACTTCACTGGTGGAAAATCTGAGGGCAGGTGAGAGGGAAAGGTGTTGTCCCTTGATACTCTGTAAATCAATGCTACCACTTGCTTTAATAGAAGGATCACAATTAAGCCAATAACCTATCGATTCATGGATAAAAATAAATATCTGTACAAAGATAGCATAATAAAATTAATTTAATTTTTTTAAGACTCACTATAGAAAGGGAGTATTTCCCAAGGCATTCAAACAATTTTTATTGTTCTAGGATTTTTTTTTTAATAACAAAAGGTAGATTATTTTAATGTAGGTTACTAATACTAAACACTAAAGTACTCTTATTTCCTTTAATAGTGTTCTATAAAGTATTCTGAATAATGTGGAGAAAATGAGACCATTTTTGAGTTGCAAATAAATCCCTTCTGATAATTGTTCATCTGCAAAGGTAGAATGTCTCACAGGATACTTTAGAATTGTGATTGTGTGAGCTAATAATGTTCTTCTCGCTAAACTGGGAAGAACAGCCCTGCTGTCTTAACACTAACTCCTTGCTTTCTGTCTAAAAATGTAAGAAAGTCTACTTCATGCTGCCCTTCCATGCTTTTGTTTAATCTTAATGGGTTTCTCCTTTAGAGATTTATGCCCAAAAGGTATTATAATGTATCTTGGCTTTGTACTCTAAAGGAAACTGTTACAGTACTTGCATGCAGCAATATATTGAGGAGAAAGACAAGTTTTACTATTTTTTGGAGCAATAAATGTGAAGTGAAGCCCAGGACGATGCTATAATCAGGCCTCAGATTAGATCAGTAACTGTGATTCAAAGGACTCTGGATCCTGTTGGATTTTATGAAATCCTGTTGGGTTTCACAGTTGCCTGAGTTGACTTTCGACATAAGCACTGCCAATGACTTACTGCCAGTCTTTATCATGAATCTGAGTATTGAGTATATTTGCACTTAGTCTCAGCTAAGTGCATGAGGGTCTCAGGTTTCATTTAAAAATAAGGTTCTAGATCTCATGGGTGCAGACACAGCTTAGAGACACCAAACCTGAAGCTATGAGTAAAAGAAATCAAGCAGCTAAAGAGGAAATAAATAATGTCTTTCTCTTTTTTTATTTTCCTTGAGGGCAATTTTGGAGACCACTTGCTGCTATCATGAAGGTTTTTAGTAACTCCAAAGTAATTCTCAGTTTTAACTGCTCATTTCTTTCTGATTACAGATCACAATCACATAAAATTGGAGAGCTTTAACATCTTGGATCAATCATTGTTGGCAATCCTCTTCAAAAAATGTTAGGATAAAGCATCGGATGGAGCTGTGTGGGATTAAATGACACAGCTGCTGAAACAATTGTGATTCTACAATTCTAAGTAATTTGGCAGAATGGTTGTGTTTTATTGCATTTTGCCAATGTAGGAATTAACCTTTTCAGTACTCTTCTGCCTTCAGAAGAAGCAGCCCCTCCTCTGCCCCATTTAGTTATCTGCTGTAGCAGTTGGTGAGAACAGTGTGAGTCCTGGTGTGTGGTACTCTAACAGGTCTTGCAGGTATTTTGGACTTTCTCCACTGGAGAGAGAACCCACCAACCACAACTGTAGCTTAAAGTGTGTGCTTGTCCATGACATTTCAAAACTCAGTGGAAGTTCTTGACATCGTTATTCTTTTGAAGGTCCCTGTCCTTACCCAACTGTCCATAATGACATGGTGATTTGGGATTTGAGGAAGGGATGAGAGGCATTGCTCTAGAATACCAGGATTTTTATTTATTTACTTATTTACTACTGCTGCTGGAGGTTGAAATGATCCTGACGGTAACCTCAAAACTAAAGTGTGGTACATGTGACGTTTCTTGTAATTTTCAGTAACTTTCCCCAAGTTTTTGCACTGCTTGTGCAAATGAAGAAATGTAAAGCTCATTGTTATAACTTAAGAGTTTGTTCTTCACAGCTGCTTGCTTTCTTTTTCTATGTGAACTTGTGCTTTCCCTCCTTAACTGGCACAACAGCTTTGGGTGCCCTTGGAGGTGAAACTATGTATATTTTTTCAAGTGTGCAACTAGCAAAAGCCACTTTTAATTTAGTACCCAATCTAGTGGAGCAGGCAGGCACTCCCCAGCTGATTTCAAACGAAGAATAAAGATGTAGGAAAGGGGAGATAAAAAGGAGATAGTCTTGCAGGGTAAGCAAGGAACAAAGAAGTGATGGAGACCTGTCTATTAAAAGATTTAAAATAAGGAAGATAGAATTGCAGAAAGGTGGTCTTGGGTTTCAAAGTTCTTGCATAATTAAGACCTTCCTGGACAACTACCTTCTTGCAGTTTGATAATGTTTTCTGAAATCTGTATTTGAAAATACTTCCTCGGGAGACTAGCAAGACATCAAGCATGATCTTCACTAGTCAGAAATTCTTCTGCATTTCCCTCCCAGAGATGAGGTCTTAGAGTTACATGGCAGTTTTAGATTTTTATTTTGAGGCCTTATAATTTATCTGAAACTGAGAAGACCTTTGTCATAGATTAAAAAGACAAATAAGCTCTCTACAAAAGCATAGCAAAGGGTATAATTATATTCCCATCATTGTACAAGGGAGGCATTTATGAATACTTTGTGGTTTAAGCGAGCTGCTATGCTTGCCCCTTTTAAGGGTAGTTACTTTATAGTACAGCTTTAAGTGGGTTTTTTTAACAGCAAACTTCTGTTTCTGCAATTGTCTGTGCCTGTGAACAGTTGCAGCTAATGTCCTGGTCTTAGGCTGAAATGTCTACAACCTTCTGTCCTATCAAATCAACAACAAAAAAATATTTATGGTTATCAGCATGATCCTCCAATTAGCTTTTAATTAAACGTGGCATTGCTCTTCACTTTCCAGTGTCTGAGGCAGCACTGAGGTCTGTTTCTGTTCTTGAAAATCTATCTGTTGTCCTTTGAGACTGCTCATCCTATCTCAGACTCTTTTCTGGCAGCCAACATTTTCAGTGTGCTGTTAAGCTACCACTTTACCTTGTCTAGGTGTTCTGGATCCATTGACTTCCTTTGCTCAGTATTTATTACAGTTAACAGAATGAAATAGAAGCTGAAAGCCCTTGACTAAAGCTTGTCCACTATTTTTTCTTCTAGCTTTTTTGCACCTCCACCTAACTCTATTTGAAATACAGCTGACCTTTTCTTATAACATGAAGTTAAAGGAACGTTTGTTTTCCCTGATAGAAGTGCATTATGTCTAAACATCTTCTCTGATACCAGAACAATAACATAGTCCTAAACTGCCAGCAATGGGTCCTGAATGTATAGAAAAATAGTTGTCCTGATTTCACGCTGTACTACTTGGACTGAGTACCGGATCTTCAGATGCAGTGTATTCAAACACACAGAAACAAAGCTATGCATGTCAGGCTTGCTAGCTGTCATGCTGTAGGCAGCAGCGAATTACTCAGTGGTTAAAAGGTGTTGGTAAGGAACAGTAATGGAAGTGAAACATGCTTTTCATAATAAGCATTTCATAGCAAAAAAAAGCAAAGAAACCATGTATTTTTGTTCATAAGCGTCTTGACTTGAGTTCAAGAAAAACAACATGAGCAAAGTATGTGGCAACTTCTCTGTCACTGGCTGTTTTGATTCTCAAAGTGGCATAGCTATTTAGAGAAGAAATGTTGAGAAAAAGCAACTGCACACCCTAAGGCAAAGGAGCTGAGTTAAGTTGTTTGGTTTTAGTTTTTATTTCTATTTGGGATAAATACAGACACGTAAATGGCATCAGGGTATGGTGTAGGGCAGGACAACTTATTGCTGGGTTCAAACACAGTGCAAAACTGGTTGAAGCTGGTGGCCAAAATAGTTTCTTGCTACAATATGTCACCATAAAGCTTTTGATTTGTCTGTTCCAATGAGAAAGACGACACATAGGGGTTTTTTGTGTAAATGGGAATTTCACCAGAACTACTTTGTAATTTGGATCTGGATTCAATCTCTACTACTTAAATAACGTAAAACATGGTAGCAGCTTTTGCGAAGAAGCAGCTCAAGAGCTTACTTGTCTTAGTGCTTTACTGGCAGAAGAGTATACACACTTAAAAGCTTGTCAGCATCTCTGGTGTGGCTTTTCCTCTCTATTCCAATATATTGGCTTAGTTTAACAAAAGATATTGTCTCTCTATATATATTTTGCCTCTTTCAACTCACAGGCTACCACAGGTCTGACAATGTTACTGCTCACTCTGAAGAGAGAGTTGTACTTCACCACTGGGTGGATCAAGCCATTAACCAAACTACAAGTTTTCTGTTCAAATTACTGTATTTTTTAACGGATATTTCCTATGACTGAAAAAAACCCCTTAGTATAAGCTTATCCAGCTTATCCATGCCTGCATGCTTTTGTAAAAGTATTTCAAGGGAGTTGTGCGTTAGCACTATTTGGTAGATCCCAAGTGCTGTAAATTCCAACTTTCTTGGAGGTACAGCTATGATTAAAAGAAAATGCTGTGATATTTTATGTAGCTCCTCAAAATAGAAGAGAGAGAAATAAACTGAAGAGCCATGATATAAGAGAAACAGAGTGACTGAGCAGTAAGTGTGCTGAATATGTTCCTGTGCCTGTTAAAGGGGTATAGTGGTTTGGGGTTTGGTTTTTTTGTTTTTTTTTTTTCTTAAATCCCTCTGCCTTGAAGTCAGTATCTACAGCAGATGCCAAGTTACTTGATTTGAAACCGATGTGTGCTACTCAGGGAAGACAGCTCCCAGCAGCCACAGGTGTAGCTCATCTGTTAGTTTCCAAATTACATGAGTTGTAATAGTTGGGATGTAGAAAGCAGCTCTCCAGCCTCCATTCCAACTTTCTGCTGGGACTGACAACTGAGAAATGTTAGATGCTCCAAGAAGTGAGCTGAGGCCACCAGTTCTTCATATATGTCACTGAGCTGCTGCCAGAAGTTAATGACTTTTAGTCACTACTGATCTGAGCTTGTTTTATAATGAGCAAGTAGTGACAAGCTACCTACTTCATTAATCCCAGAGCTACGAAAAGCCTTTTTTAGTTCTCTTAGAATCATTCCATGCCTTCACCAGAAGCATTTTACTGCTTGCTGAAGGATATTTGGTAAGCAGTCTCCTGTTCAGTGTGGGTTGGTTTTTTAATGTTATACAATATAACTACAAGTGAGGAAATACTATCTTTGGTCAGTGATTTGGATGAGTAATTACATGCCTTTTCAGTTGTTAGTTTTAGAAAGGAAGCTAAAATTATTTCAATTAAAATTAAAAACAAAGGGGTGGTACACAGTAGTAGTTCCCAACCTTCAAGTTTGATCCTGGAAAGGAAATCCTTGAGGAGGTCCAGCTGTTTCCTACCTGATCGCGTGAATGCAAGGGCAGCATGACCTGAACTCGTCTTAGCTTGCCCAATGCAAAATGGCACATGTATCTGTTTAGTAGTCCAATCTTCTGGCAATGAATAGTGGGACTCCTGGCATCATTTGGGAGAGATAGCAGACGGCTGTAGTTGCAGGTCACAGATATGCTTCAAAAGTCATCAGACTTGCAAACCTGCAAGTCATAGAAAAGTAGGTAACAGGATACAGAAACTCAGCCATAGTGAAGCCAAAAACCAAACTGCTTCTTGCCAAGGACTGGAGCTAGTTTCAGCTAATTTCCAGCTGTGTTTCTAGAGCCACTCTTACTCCTTTCCCACCTTATTTTTGCTTTCGCTTTGGATGTAATACGGGTGCTTTCCTTCCCATGCAGGAAACACTGATCTGAGCTACTTCTTTGCTCTCAGAAGCAGTTCCAGAACTCCATTTCCACCTGAGGCTGTGGGGTGACAGGGGGAGATGGATGAGAGCACTACACCTTTTCACATCAGTTGATCCACGCTGATGGGCCAGGGCTCTCATATGTATTCCTTCTCTTTTATAGAGTCTAGCATGAGTTTGGCCTCAAATACTAAGTGAATGATTAGTGGGAACACTTCAGGGTGACAGTTTTAGTCTCTAGATAAATCCATGGTATCATTTAATCAACACGTGCTTGCAAGCTTTGCTTTGTAAAGGGGGCAGAGAAATGATACAAACTGTCAACTGTGTATCACCAGCAGCTGAAACCCATAGCCGATATCAATTACAGGACTTTCCCTCCTTGCCCCTCCAGGGTTCTGCCGATCTTTTTTTTTTTAATTGCTTTCTCATCCAACTAATTGATACTGCTTTTAAATATGGTGTTAGTAGCTGAACTTCAGTGCTCCCAGCCCGACTTTTTAGCTTGTGTTTGAGTTTTGCAATAAGTGGGTCAAAACACAGTTCACTGGAGACAAGTTAGTTTCCTACATCTGTTATTAATAGCTGGCACTACTGAACATTTTAGACAAACTCTCCCTCTCCCACATGCTCTCACGTGCTTGCTTTCTTGCTCACGCTTGCCCTTACTTGCTCGCACTTGCCCTCGCTGTTGCTCTTCCTATTGCTCTTGCATGCACTCATGCGTGCTCTCGCACTCGCTCATGCTTTCTCGCTTGCTCTTGCTTGCTCTTTCTTACTGCTCTCTCCCCCTCCTGCTTTCTCGCTCACCCTCACTCTTTCTCATGCCCTCTCGCGTGCTGCCTTGCGCATCCACTCTCTTTCTCTCCGTTTCCCTATTACACTGTCAAAACCAGATTCCTGAATTCCAGCTGCCTAGAAAATCCTTTAAAATATCGTTTCAGTTCATAAGCTTTTAGAGATACATAATTGTACTTACTCTGTAGGCCTATCTCTCATAGGCTCAATTACTACGTACATATTGTTATTGCAAAATGTATTTTGGAAGAGTGAAAAACATTTAACTGGCTTGTAGACTGACTCACATTTTAGAATATAAATGGCTGTATTTTATTCTGTAATTACTGTCCTGGAACACTTTTTATTCCTTGTTACTTCTGTGAACTAAAGCTGTGCATGTGATTTTTGGCTTTAAGTAGCGCCACTTGATTTTTTCAGCAGTTTCAGCTGTCTGACATAAATGAAATTACAGATCTGCTTTTTGAAAGTTTTGTGGGGTTTTTAAGTTCTGAAATTTATTTTCCTCATGTCTTGTAAGAAAAACAAATGTGAGTTTATCTGGTTATTCATACTTTCTTCTCCACCTTTTTATTTTTCCCCTCCAGTAATCAAAATGAAAGGAGATCAAAGGCTCAATATCTCTCCTTCATTTTGTCAGAAAACTCTCCCCTTCAAAATCAAGCCATTCTTATTTTTTGAAATAGTCAAACAGCTAGAATTCCTTTGTGTAGGTGTGTTTGGTTCAATTTACTTTATAAAGTAGGGAGCGTCTAATTTAATTTGTTCAGTAGAATATGTTTTGGATGTGAAACTGTGTTTTGTATTCTCAGAAACATGATACAAGTGACTTCTTACATGTCTTTGTTGTTGAGGGAATACTCAGGATGCACAGACTCAGATCCCACCCAGTAAAACATATGTCCTTGAAGTGTCACGTTGAAGACAAACCACTTAATTAATACATATCCATAATTACTTTTTCTGCCTGTGATTGTTCATTTAGTGTGTACAGATTTCCAAAGATTTCCAATGCAAGGAGCATGCAAAGAAATAGGGAGGTTAAATAAGGACTTGCAACATATAAAGAGAAAACTTATTCAGCTGAGCTTAACAATGTATTCAACCTCATGTCATTAAATTAACCTTAAAATTCATTCATAAATGTCACTATTATAAGTTTATACTTGAAGGTCACAAATTCTAATCCTTGTTTAAAATCTGGCTATATTCTATGCATGTGTTTAATTCTAAAGTCTTAGGAATAAAGATTTTGGCTGATTTTCATAGGTTATGGCTGGTAATAATAGTAATAAAGGCTGTGTCTCTTGCAATAAATATTGGAAAACATTTTTTTGTGATGGACAAGCAAATAGAAACTTGCAAACAAGCTAAACTTATTGTGTCAAATTTTTTTTCATAAAACAAGTAGGCTAAATGGATTTTATATTTTGCAGGTGAGTACGTAGCACTTGCTTTAAGACTATCACAAACTGAAAATGCCCCTCTGTTCTGTTTTGCTTACTGGATTCCTGAGCACATAGATTTTGCTGCTGGAGAGCTGCAGGAGCACAGGATATGGGCTTCAGCAGGATGTGCCGGCTCACAGTGAAAAGCAGATAGGATGAGGCATTCTGAGCATGGCTGGCTTGAGACAGGTTGGTGCTGTTTCCAAATCCATATATGCAATTGCATACAAGGTCAGATGACTTTCTTTCCTTTCATGCAAACATTGTCTTCCGAATATGTCTACTGAGATTCCAGTTAGCCAAAACATGTTTGAGAAAACTATTTTGACCAGCCTTACTGATTAAATGTGGCTATTAACATAAAAGGGATTCAATAATTACATGCTGTAGCACTTTATATGCAATTACCTTCCAGTGACACTTGTCTTTTAGCCCAGGGATGTGTGACAGATGTCAGCAGAGTTGCTCTTATGGTCTTTTGCAATAGTTTGAAAAAAATCATTTCATTACCTTCCTGGTACCTGTGCACAGCTTTAGAAGCAGCACAAGAAAATGTGATATGTATTTTGGGAAGGAGAATGGATAGTATCCAGTAATGGATAGCATTATTTTATAGGTTTTTTCTGAATTGCAACAGTCTGATATTATCAGTATGTTGTCTGTTAACCATGTTAACCAATATTGTAACACTCTGCAGTGATTCACCTAGTGGAATTATTTTACTGAACTCTAACTTCTGGTACTAAAAGGATTTGAAGCTGCTTCTTTTCCTTTTTTTTAATTTTTTTTTAAATTTTTTTTAAACTAAATATTGCAGTCCTTTGCTACTGTGGTAAACACAAATGGGTACATTAAAAATGTTAGAAACATAAAAGCTAAATTGTCTTGATATCAGATGTTCCAGGGTAGGTTTCTGACTAAAATAGAGTGTAGACTGTTTTGCCAGCCCTAAAGGGATAATTTAATGAATGCATTAGTTTCTGGTACAGTTTCTTCTGCAAGCAAGCAGATTATTTTTTAAATTACTTGGTTGAAACCAAGGTAAATTTTGCCAGTCGTTAAATAAGGCTAACGTGCATTTTCCTTTTTCATGAAAGCAATGAAATCCTGTATTTTCTCATGTGATCAACCTTTTTTAAAAAAAAAAAAAAAAAAACAAACCAAAAAAAAAGCCCCTTCTGGCACATGAAGAGGAATTTCCTACTGCCATCTGGGGGAAAGACAAAAAAAATCTTTGAGAGTAATTTTTAATATGACTCTGGTGTAGGTGTCAGTCATTCTGGTTTTTTGCCTTTCCTGTCTAAAATACCTGTGGAGCCTTCTTGTTCTTAGAGAGTAGGAGATCATAAATGACCACATTTCTCCCAGGCTCTGACAATTGCCTGTTTTTCACCCCCAGCAGACTTCGCCGTTCCTGAAGCAACTCGATAGTATACAGCAATAGTCTAGCACAGTAATGAGTCTGCATCCTAAACAAGGCAGCCCTATGCTTGGCTTTTATTTTCAGCATAATCTTTACTCTAAGCAAATGTAGAATTCACCTGTAATAATGCAATGTGTATTTAAGATACTACAAATATCAGTGAACAACCTTTAACAGGACATAACAATTCTCAGGATGTGTTGGTAAAGGTTTCCCAGAAGAGACTATATTTCAGCTAGAAAAGGGCAAACCTGCCAACTTGTTTTGAGATTAGAAGCACAATCAGTGGGAATGTTCCACCAACCGCACAAAAAGTTATCGAAGATAATACTTCATCTTCAGATGAAGCATTGCCCTTTCTCCAAAGTAATATCTAATTATTAATGCTTGCCTAAGAATAGCTGTGCTGCTTTCACGCTTCTCACCTTTTTAATACCTGCATCTTTAGACTCGGACTTTAGGATCAGGAACATCTAGCATAACCTTTAGAGGTTAATTTTTTTGTATAAATTAAGTAAAGAAAAATGGTTTATTAACCGTTAACAATAAAGCTAACAGGTCACCCTTGGCAGTGACTAATAATCTTCAAAGGATAACTCCATGATGAAAAAACAATTGCTGAGACACTAGTGACACCAAATCAGAAAGTTGTTACCACAGTAAAAATAGCGTGACCAAGTCTTTGTTCAGGGAGAAAGGGATTTAGGAAGTTAGGGGAGATGCATTCACGAAGTTTGGCTTTCTCACTGCAGATGGGAAGTATGGATGCAATGATCACATGTGTCAAGGGAAAGAAAGGACACACGAACCCATCATAAATGAGCTTTAGGAGAGCTTTATCTTCGCTGGGTACTGATACTTTCTTTTGGGAACTTTAGCTATGCAATGGGGACTTGGATGAGCAAAGCATTGACATTTACAGCAGTTATACAAAATGAGAGAACACAGCTAATTTCTGTGTTGTGCAGAACTATATGCCTCAGCAACTATGAACAGTTGGCGCTTTCTAACATGTGAAGAGGTACCTCTCCCTCTGTAAGCCCAACAGTCAGAAAGACCTGAATTCTGGGAGGTTGTGTCCATATTTTTTGTTTATGGGAAATCTGTTATTCCTGCTCTTAAGTAGGTGCAGGAGAGCCATAATTGCTTTTTCTCTAGCAGAATTGTCATGAGGTGTTCAGGTCTTTCTAAGCATTAAATAGGTGCTGTGTTTCTAAAAAATTTAAAAAGTTGGCAAACCTTGAAAATGAGTAAATGGATGAACCCACACTAAAACATATGTTTGAGTTCAGTGTTTCCATCCTACCTTTGCTAGTACTGTAAAATTTTATCTCTTTCTACTTAGTGTTGCATAAACATACGTATTGAAAGTTACTTAATGAAGATGTTCTGCTTCTGAGTTGTTTAAGCTACAGATGTGCAAAACTCCAGATGTTAGCTTAGGCTCAGATGTGCTGTATTTTCAAGCAGGAGCCCTCTGTTTTGTATAGCATAAGGAAAAGGAGGCTTTTTTCTTTTCCTATTAAAGGTCATGTTGTTTTTCAGAAAATCTGCTTGGTATTTCTCCTTTATTCACATTAGCATATTAGCCTTTGAGGGGAGAAACGCAGTGAGCTTCCTTCAATTGTGTAATGGCTCTTGATCCTTTTTCGGTATGTTATGTCATCTCCTACAGAACTGAGGAGCAGGATTGACAAGACTACTATAACTAGTCATCTTGTTTAGGCACAGCCAATGCCTAGCTCTTCATGTAACAGGCTGTAAGGATTAGTAGCTTGATATTACTAGAAACGGAATTTAATGGAACCTGATTTTTGTGGAGTTTGTGATCTACAAAAAATGCCAATAGTAGACAAACTGACGAAGTATGCATTAGGCAAGTGGACAGGGAGATGGACTGAAAAGTAGACGAACTGCTGGACTCAGAAGGTTGTGAGAGTGGCATGAATTCTAGCTGGAGGCCAGTCACTAGTGGTGTACCCCAGGGTCAATACTGGGGCCAATACTGTTATTCTTGACCTAAACAACAGGACAGAGTGCACCCTCAGCAAGTCTGCAGAAAATGCAAAACTGGGAGGAGTGGTTTATGCACCATGTGGCTCTGCTGACATTCAAAGGAACCTTGATTGGAGGGAGAAATAGGCCAACAAGAATCTCATGATGTTCAACAAAGGCGTGTGCAAAGCCCTGCACCTGATGAAGAATAACCCCACGCACCAGTACAGGCTGGGGGCTGCCTGTCTGAAAAGCAGCTTTGCAGAAAAGGCCTTGGGGTCCTGGTGGACCAAAAAATTTGAACACGAGCCAGTAATACACGCTTGTGGCAAAGAAGCAATTATGTTATTAGGAATAACATCACCAGCAGGTCAAGGGAGGTGATCCTTATGCTCTACTCATTCCTGGTGAGACCACATCTAGAGTGCTGTGTCCAGATCTGGCCTCTCCAGTATGAGAGGAGACACGGTCATACTGGAGCAAAGGTCACAAAGATGATTAAAGGAGTACATATGGGGACATACAGGAAGAGGCTGAGAGAGCTGGGATTTTTTAGCCTTGAAGAGAAGGCCTAGCATAAGAAAAAATTTTGCTACAGGGAGAGTCAAAACAATGGAACACATTGCCTGGAGAGGTTGTAGAGTCTCCATCCTTTGAGATATTCAAAACTCAACTGAACATGATCCTGCACAACGTGCTGTATTTGATCATGCTTGAGCGGAGGGGTTTGGAGTAGGCGATCACCAGAGATTCCTTCCTAGATAAGCTGTGATTTTGTAAACTTGGTATAGTCCATGACTCCCTGGTATAGTGCTAAATGGAAGCCATTACAGCCTTTTCATAGAGCATGAGGCCAGTGGTTATTTGACCTGAAATAAAGGCAGGCACATTCTGGTTTTGGCTAGACTGATCCAAACAAATAGGAACAGAATGCAGTCTTACCATGCCAGAACTGTTTTCTAGCTGTTTCCACAATATTGACTCACTTAAATGGAGATAGAAATTAAGTTTCAAGTGCTGAGCATATCCAATTAAGAGAGATTGCTGAGTAACTCTTTTGCAAGGCTCCTAATCTGCAAACGCTTTTCTAATCAATAGCTACTTCTGTTCAATATAACCCCAAGGTGACTATATTCTGTCAGCTGAGAGTGAGACATGGAGCTCTTGAAAACCTGGAAGGATTCACGTCTTCAGGAAAAAAATTTGATTTTTTTATTACACCCTAGAGTAGCATGAAATTCAGCACTCCTCATTCTCTTCACTTTTTGGTATACTCATCTCTTAGCTGCACAAGGTTTCTGAAATACTCTTTTTCTCTTGGTCATGCCATGATTCAAGGGTCATTCCCTGAAAGAAGACAAAGACGGGACATCTGCTGGTGGGTAAATGCTTGCACACCCTCCCCAAATCCTTTGAGTGTGCCACTTCAGTCATTAACTCAGACCAAGCCAAGAAGTGACATGTCTAGAGGATTTCCAGTGGCGCTGTGAGTGAATTGCGACACACTGGCAAAATTCAATCATGTACATCACAATGTATTTATACTGTAGTAAGTTTTAGCCTGTATTTTATGAAAAGGAAAGCCGCCTTGAACTTATCTGCAATGTGTAGTGGTCTGATTAATGAATATTCATACATAGAAAATGGTGTCTGCTATGACAGACATTAGAAGAACAGTAATTGGTTTCAGGATTGATGGATGTTTATGCTGCAGTCTACCCCAGACAGTGCATGCTGGAACGTTAGCATCCTGTTTCCCTCGTCAAAGCTCAAAATGAGTGGAAACAATTTAATTTTTCTCTGTGCAAATTGAGTAAGTAAGGGACAGTTGTTAATTTTATACTATATTTCTGCCAAGTCTCTCTCTAGGTGGCATAGAAGATTGTTGCACGTGGTGAATCTCTTACTTAAGACTGTTGTTTAGGGACAAGAGTCACTGGTTCAGATGATGCTCCTGACTAGCATGGAATTGCTTTTATTTGACTTCAGAACTGCATCAGAAGCAGCTGGTTCTTCTCTCTGGCCCTGATCAGAGAGACACACCTGTGCTCGATACCTGTCACTCAGCCAGTGGGGACAGTAAAGGTGTATTGGTCCAAAAGGAGCCGCAGTCACTTCAGGTCCACTGAAATCTCTGTGCCCGTAAGATACAGGCAGATAATGAAATAGAGGAGGAACTATCAAGGAAACGGTCAAATCCATAGATGCTTGGGAAAAGAGATGGTTAATCATAGAATCATTTAGGTTGGAAAAAACCTTTAAGATCATCGAGTCCAACCGTAAACCTAACACTGTTAAGTCCACCGCTAAACCATGTCCCTAAGCGCCTCATCCCCATGTCTTTTAAAAACCTCCAGGGATGGTGACTCAACCACCTCCCTGGGCAGCCTGTTCCCGTGCCTGACAACCCTTTCAGTGAAGAAATTTTTCCTAATATCCAGTCTAAACCTCCCCTGATGCAGCTTGCGGCCATTTCCTCTTGTCAGGCTTCGAAACGGCTCTTCTGTTACATCTTTCGTTTACTGAAGTGCGGCGCCTGTTCAAATGATATTGTAGAGAAAGGTATAAGCATTCAGATGACAACAATGTATTACAACCTGCAAGACAGGAATATCTGTTACAGGAGTGCAGTAGAATTTTGCCTTGCAAGGCATGATGAATTTTTGTATTCCAAAACTGTAATGTTGTATATTAAACTTGTTTATTTGCAATGTGTTTTTCCCCAAATGCATCAGTACTTCAAGGGCACATGCTAAAAAGCAGATGCATTTACAGATGGAACAAGGCCGCTATGGATTTTATATAATCTTTTTGTTATTTGAGAGAAAGTAGGAAAAATTGCCCTGATAAGTAAAATTGCCAGTTAATATCCAAGCACTTACACATGGCAATCATTGGGAAAAGGCAACCACTTTATTTTTCTGCAGGGATTCCACAGAGAATCTTTGGAATCTTTGACAGAATACATAGGCTTAGGAGCAGACTGTACTTCTGTTTTCTGTGTGCATGTACCTGTGTCTGTGTCTCTTTTTCTAGGAAAAAGCCTTTTTCCTTTTCATGGCTAGTGAGATTTATGCAGTTGGCAGGCATTTCAAGTTGTAATTGTGAGTAGCTGGATGTTAACCCAAACACTTGCTTTCTTTGCATGCACGAAATAAGCAATGGGGGGAAAAAACAAAAGGGCAAACCCAGCTTGCTTGGTTAAATAAACAAATTAAGTGACTACTGCTGCCCATCAAGTTTTTCACTGCAACAGGGACTCCTTTCTCCTGGTGAGTTGCTGGCGCCAAGACTATTACATGTTGTCCCTACCACCAAATCAGCTTTCTATCTTAATTAAAGCTGTTGGAGTGCTCTGTTGGCATCTCTTGTGCAGATTGGCTGTAGCTTTGGACATAGGCATAAATACGTGAATGTGTCAGTGTAAATTCTCAGTACCATTTATTTTGATACCTGCAACGTGGAAGAATAGGGCTTAATATTTTCAGCTTCTTTCTGCTACTTTAATTAAAATCAATAACTGTCTCCATGATAATGGATGGTCTTCCCGGGCAAGATATATTGGCCTGTTCAGAGAGAATAGAGAGTGAAGGGAAAGGAGTTGTAAGATCATGAATTGCCTTACCCGCTGGATATGGTGTCAGGATCTTTCAAAACCAAATTTTTTGCATTTGTTATTCAGAGAAAAAGTGAAAGTATAGACAGGAGTGGATAGTATTAAAAAATACAAAACTGTTTGATCAGGAGTTGTCTGCTTTTTAATATAGTCGCAGAGCTGAATGGAGAGATCCTGTTTTGAGCACTGACCCTGACTTTTGCTGATGCCCTATTTCCAACCTGAAGGAATTTGCAAACTAAAGGGAAATCACATAGAGAACTGTGTCGCTCCTTAAGCTCCATTTTGACAGTCGTCATTTTGGATGCTGCTCACCATACCTCTTGTATTTATTTAAAAATTAACTTAAGTTTAAAAACCTGCATTTGAACTAATGGTCTCACTTGCTTGGGAATAAATGGAATGAATACATAAGGTATCATTTATACTCTTGGTGCTACAGCCAGCAAATGAAGGGAGTCTTACTGCCTGTGGAATTGTTTAATGTGCAGAAGACACTACTGGTATAATATATATAAGAAATGAATACACCAAATGTATCCTATAAATACAGCAAGCCGTTCTATTAGGCTGTGTCTTTCAAGAAGATAAAATGCAGTTTGGCAGTGTCAGAAACTATTTCTGTTTTCTTCTCTTATATTACTCCTTTTTAGTAGGCCAATCATTATCCTATTTTTCCACAAAACTCAACTCATCAGAGTAACTTTTATGGCCACTTTATTTAAGGCAGAAGAACTTTCATGAATGAAGATTACTTGCTTTAGGATTTGGGGCTAAGTTATGGGGAAATGGACTAAAACTGTAAAGTATTAAGTGGGTCTCAGAAGTGTACTAGTTTGCATTCATGGAACAATGCAGGGTTCCTGCGGGACTGGAAGAACAGAACATTGAAATTTCCAATACAACTGCCACAAAGCAACACAGAGTTTTTAGCTTAAATAAGGATGCAGAAGCCAGAGAGCATAATTTAGATGCTAATTAAGAAAATATAGTTAGCTTTGTCTGAAGTTGATTTAAACTGTGTATTAGCCACAGAAAGGAAATTACTAATTAATTAAAAAAGTGAGTTGTTATCGAGCAGCTCTTGAGCTGGAGGCTTGATTTCTCTTTCATGCTTTCCAGTCTGCCATGAACAAGTGGTTCAGGCCACTTAAAGAATCATTGTTAAGGGTATTGGCAAAAGCCATTTTAGTAGAACTTTATAAAAACGCGACTTAACAGAATTTGATGGCAAGGTTCACTCTATTACTTACTAAAACATACAAAGGAATATTGAATTGGAATCAAATCAGAATGATTTGTACAAAGAGAGAGAACAGAGAAACAAAAGGGGTAAAGAATAGGGAGTAATCTCCTGTTGACTCATGAGGCTCAGGATAGACTCCTTTGCTTTCTAAACTTCTCAAAGAGGAGTTTAGGTGTGGCTGAATCCAGACTTAGTCTCAGACTTGGTCAACGGTTCATGTCTAATGGAAAAGAGAGGGTACAAGGAAGAAAGAAATCCTCCTGTTGAGGCATGAGGTTTGGAGCAGACCCCCTTGCTTTCTAAACTTCTCAAAGAGGAGTTTAGGTGGGGCTAGCTCCAAGCCTAGTCTCAGACTTGGACAACGATTATGTCTAGTGAAAGAAATACAGAGAGTAGGGAAGGCCCTCCCCTTGAGTCACGAGCTTCAGAGTAGACCTCCTTACTTTCTAAACTCCTTCTGAGAGAGGAATTTAGGTGCGTCTAGATCCAATCTTAGTTTCAGACTTGGTCAAGAGTTTATAACTAAAGGATTATATGTATTTGGCAGCAATCTAAGGTTCATTCACAGTTTAAGATGGATCACAAGATTTTAGTAACACTTAGTCATGAATTAATTTAAGATTTACAAAACGAGTTAATAGAATTTACTACAATCACAACAGTAGCTTGATTACAGATTTGAAATGATAGTACTATACTCGCTATCAAGTACTCCGATTGATTCACACATGCACGCGCACAGGCATAAAGATATAGGTGTATATATACAAAGGTACCTGTTAAAATTCCCCTTGAGTTCTGTGAAGATATTCACTTCAAATGTCTCAGCATTTCTCAACAGGCTGGGGTTGAGCCTCGAGGAGAAGACGGTTTCCGGCCAGGTCCCATTGCCAGCTTTCGGCAGCAGTCCTCCAAGTTTCACAAACTGGAGAGTCTGCGAACTCTGAGAGGTGTCCCACTCAGAAGGAGGTGCTGGTCACAGCCCGCTGCAGTCCAGGAGAGCTCAAAGGGTCTCACTTGGGACCGCTGCTTGTAGGTTTGCAAGATGATTGGCTTTAGTCATTAGCAAAAATGATGGCGTTTCAGTAACAATGGTGTTGTTCCACTTGGGCTACGATCCAGGTAAGGAATGTCCCAGGGCTGTCAGGGAATGACTGATTATTCCATTATTCCCACTTTAGTTACCCGCCTCCGTCAGGTAAGAGGAGTGCCTGGTACGATCAGTGCTGTTCCCTACCTCAGCCATGCAAGAGTTCCTGGTACGGTCGAGGGACCCTTAACCGCCCAACTCATTACACAAAGACCAAGGCCTAGCTGGAATTCCTGAGATTGTAGAGCAGCCCAGGAAGGGTGGGGAAGGGATGCACCACCACACAGTTAATAGTCTGTCTTCTCTGTATTCTACGCAGTTGTTTTCTATTCCTGGTAAGCCAGTTGGACCACTCAGGGAGTGAGGGCTCGTGATTCAGTGTGTGTTCATACTGCCATGTCTATCTTAATATTTTTCTTGATCAGCAGGGCAGCTTCTGAGATTGGTACTATTGACAGAACAATAAACACAGTGAGGGTGAAAATAAGAAAAAAAAAAAAAAGGTGGGGGGCGGAACTAGAGCTGTCTGGAAATCCTGGTAGCATCACATTGGCGTTTTCCTTATTTGTTTTTTAAAACCCTGCTTGACACCTTTATCTGCAGGTATACAAAATAAGTCAAGGGTGGGTCACCGTACCCAAGTGGCTGGCATATGCTAGTTGTTTCTGCTCAGGCTGTCCTCTGCATTACCTGAAATGAAACTGCATGCGTTACTTTTTGTTGCTAAGACAGCAATGCCTGAAGTAATGTTACTGATTCTCACCGGACATGATGTAGGTGGATGAGATGGACAATTCGGCCTTATCTCAGAAATAATGAGAGTGTGTAAAGAAACTTCAGTCAAAAATCATAATAAAATATGAGAGCTGCCCATGGATCTATGCCCCCATGTGTAAATAACAATGTTTTTTGTAATCGAGTGTTATAGCAGGTGGCATTTCATTTGTTAGGACATAGGCTAGTGAGATCTTAGAGAAATAGTAAGGTGCCTGATGTTAATATGCAGCATGCTACAACTACTAAAAGCTGAATCAGAAGTGTTTCCTTTCTATATACATTTCTTCAGTTTTACACATTTTATCTTCTGCTTGACTAGGTCTTGTGTCAGGATATCAAAGAAAAGAAGTGGAAAGCCTCTTACTCTGAAAATGCAGAGAGAAAAAGGATCTTCCAGAACAAGAAGATGCACTGGAAGTATTTGTTGGACTGGTATTTAATTAAATTTACTATAGTGTCTCTTGGAATTAACTGTTGCCTTGGAAAGGAGGTAAAGAAAGTGACTTCTTGCTAGTGATCATCTCCTAAAACAATGGAGATAAGAGGTGAGCAAAACAAAAAGTCTGGGATTCGTTCTAGTTGTTGCTTAAAAACATGCAACTGCATTTAAAAAATTATCCATAGTTCTGAAAAATTTATTTTTACCTTATTTTAACTGATCTAGGGCAAAATGGTTTAGCTAAATCGTGTATCACTTGATATATCTGATCATTAGAGGTGGAAGTGCTTGGAAAAAACCATCTTGCCATTATATTTTGGATCTTGATCCTTGTGTTCATTCCGAGCTCCCGTCGCTGTGATTTTAGTTATGTTCTGGTTGCAAGTTAGGCGTCTTTCTGACTTTTGTCTTTTGTGTGACTTTGTGATTGAGGTCATGAGGCTGATTTAAATTGTGATTTTAGCTTAGAGCTCCAGGGTATGCTTGAGCCCCAACTCTCTGATCACTCATGCAGCAGAATTCATTGTCTTTCTCCAGTCTGAAGTTATCCAACTGTCTCCTCTTGTCCTATAAAACCTGAGAACTTGAACTTTTATAGTTGCCTTCAGCACAAGCATCTGAGACCTCTCTACGTAGTTTTTGCAATGTACTTGTGAGGTCAGTGCAAAAACAATTGAGGGGAAACTGGAATTTACAGGAATTACTCAGGTTTTTGCTATTAGAAAACGGAGAAACTGCAGAGTGGCTTGGCACTTTCCTGACTCCATCCAGCCTCATCCAACACTTAAAATTCTGTTGTTATGTTATAGCTCCATTGTTCTTCAAGTGCTGTTTTAAGAAGCTACCCTCAAACTGGTAGGGAGCAGGGTGGGGAGAGTCACTGGATAGGATTAGCACTGCAGGCCTTGTTAAAGTATTTTCTGACTAGTATGGTGATTTACATTTTATCCATCCAATATGTTAGTTATTTATAAATGATCTGTATTCTTGCTAACAGAACGTGAAGAACAATGGAGATATTTCATGCATCAGAGTATCCATGCACACAATAAACTCCCAGGAGAGGGAACAAATTTGGGGAGTATGGGAAGTCTGGAGCAGTCTGGTGTGTAACTAGGGGTTACTTTATGAAAAAACGCCACACCAAAAAGCAAAGACAAACAAACAACAAATATCTGAAGACTAAAGAGTGAAATATCCCTTTGGATATATGGAGAGAGGGAATTGTGTTCTTCCTTTTCACTGAGCCTGGCTGCTTGCTGACCTGGCCAAAGGTATGTAGAACATAATTTTTAAAATTATTGCAAGTAATGTGTTTTATTTTTTCACATATTCTTTTTCTGCCTGGATGCTACTTCGTCTCCTGTTAAGGAGATACTAGGCAAAAAAGTTATTGCAGCCATGCAAATGGGATGGCTGATGTTTCTTAGCTGGTCTAAAAGGGAGGGTATGATAATTACTTGACAGATTGAACAATGGCTGTTTTATTTCTTAGTCTCTCTAATTTCATTATTACACAACATTCTCTTATAATGCAATGAACAATGGCATTCATTGATTTCTATTAGAAATGTAGAAAAAAACCCTGAAGAATGCAGCAAAATCCCAATTTTGTGCCTTTGGGTATCCTGGATGTTGATATTGATATTTTTCAAGGGCTTTCTCGGGACACTTCTTTTCAGTTTGTTAGTTTGCAAAGTTTTTCCTGAATAAATCTCTGTGTCATATAGACCTTTCCTGACTGGGTCCATTCTGACCTTTTTAGTGCTCCTGTAAACAAAGACACAAGGTCTATGGTGACAAAAGATGGACCAAATGTCCACCCCACCCTAGTTTTAGGGTTGTTTTGCGAGTTCATAAGATTTTTTTTTTTTAGCTCCCCATGAATTGGATTAGAATAGTGGTTGTATATAATTAAGAAAGGCCTTGTTTTGTTGACCCTAATACCAGCATGTTGCATGTTTCAGAAGAACCAGCAAAGAGAACACAAGACCCAGTGTTTCCTAAATGCCTAGTTCTAGCTGAAAAAGTTTAGCCTCACACTAATAGTTCTTATGGGTCTTTCTCAAATCAGCAATAACTATAACGCTTTCGCAAAGCGTTTCTGAGTGCTTCTAGTTATGGAGGTTCAACAGAGACTCCTTGGATACACCAATTTCTGAAGCGTTATGACTCCACCTTCTGAATGAATAGCTTTAATGTGTCATACCTGTCTTTCCCAGCATATTGCGTTCCCGGAAGACAATTAGACAAGCTTTTTTTTTCTTTTCCCTCATCTCTCATTCCATCTGAACCTGTCTCTTTTTCATGTTACTTTTAACGTAAGCCTTTTTTGGGTTTTTTTAAGGTTACGTAGTGTCTGCAGCTCAGTGCATTAGCGGTGCCCTGCAATCTGGGGCAGACAAGTTATATATCAGTAATTTAATAAGTCATACATAAAACAAAACAGCATAGATTTATTTTGTTTTAAAATTGAGTAGGGTCAGCTGTGTGAGCAATGTATCTGCCAACTATTGTCATTGTCCTGTCTGGGCAAGCTCATTTATCTTGGTTAGTAAACAACTTAAAAGGCAAAGGAGGTGGATGGCTTAAAGAAATGTTATTTGGACACAGAATCTCTGACATCTGATGTCTTGCCTAAATCCAGGCCAAATCACTTATTAGAAATCTACCACCAGTAGGCAGTGAGGGGATGCAGCTAAATATATGACTGTTATTAGACAGGTGACAGCGGAACAGGCAGTTGTCACAGCTGGGAGGTCTGCACAGTTAAATCAATCAAATTCAAGATGTCTGCAGAGAAAACAATGAAGGTGTAAGCTTGTAAATTCTGATAAACACCAACATTTGAGGTGCACGCATTCAGTTGTAGAGTCTTAAAATTTAAAGGCCAGTGACTGGAAACCTTAGGTGTAGCTGGTGATCCTAAAACTCTTTTTTCCCCTTTTAATCTGAAATTCTTTGGTATTTGGAGTGCTTTGTATTCTCTGGTGTGAAACTATATGATTTCTTGATATGCAAAGCAGTTCAAATAAGCTACAAAAGCAAAAACTAGTGAACAGGTCATTTAGTTTTCCAGTCACTTCATTTCTTGTGCCATCAGTTCAGCAGTCCTATAACACCAAATAGCACAGCAATTTGGAAAGAAGGTAGTTTAAGCATGGATACACAAACACGCTGGATGGTGGGGAAGGGCGTTCTCTGTTGAAGAACCACAGTAAAACCACTATAAATTAAAAACATATAATCTGCCTGCATAAAAGCCAGCAGGAGCTTGCAAAGCATTTCTGGGGCCATTAAAAATGACCGTATTTCCCAGTAGAACTCATTACCCTAAAAGCACCCCTGTGGACTCCAAGGGGTTACATTTGAGGAGTATGTCTGAAAGGAGCATTGCTTTGCTCTTTTTCTGAAGGCAGCACATACTTAAAATGATGTGTTTAAAGGAGAAAAATATATATGTGGTATAGAATATACCACTTGGTATGTCAACACCTGCAAAGCTACTTGTCACATCAGCAGTAGATCTTGGACGATTCTGTTCTGAAGAAGTTTGAAACACTTGAATCATGGGAATTGATAATGGAAAACTCCTATTAGGGTCATGTATACTACTCAGTATTCAGACTGCAATAAATCTCTCTAGTCCTACTGTCTCTTTTTTCATTCAAGTAGTATATTTCCAAAGTACTTCTCCCTTTTCCTCCAGAAGACTGTTTCACAATGCACTGTATGTTGCTATTAACCTAATTTCTGGAAGTCTTTATTTTCTTGTACAAATAAGCAGACAGATTAAGTTGTTTGGGTTTTTTTCTTCTGTGAAATTGGCGATGGTGGAAATCTGTATTTCTTAGATGAAATTCAGGACCTGAAAGGTGCTGAATCAGGCCTCAAGTCTGTTCTGTAGAAATGTTCTTCAGCTTCGCAAATAAAAAATGCAGTGAGCTACAATGCTTCTGCTTTCTCGCTATTCATTCTTCATAACGTGGAACAAAATGTGAGGTAAAAACCTCATGAAACAGAGGTTAGCAAAGAAGTCTATCAAGCCAGTTAGAGGTTTTCCTAGGATGCTGTCGAAGCAAGGAGTACAAAGCGTAGTACAGGCAGATGACACCTGCTAGCTCTCTTAATAAAGCTGCAGATTTATCATGAGCAGCAATTTTTTTTCTCAGTGTGCAAGGTGTCAGAATACAGGAGTCTTTGTTGGAAGGTAGTGGTATGGATATGTGAACATATGAAGGCTACTGTTAGAAAACACTAGGAAACAGTTGGAGATGCACTAATCGGGTATTTGGAAATACAGAAGTAGCTGAGTATCTGTTTTGGCTCTGTCAAGTGGACAACAGAGAGTTGCTTAGACCTTTTCTTAAACTTCCAGAGGCTGCCTCTCTCACATGCTGTAGTAGAAAAGGTTAAGAAACAGCACTGATCTGAGCTCAGCTGGGTTGTTCAGTTCACATTACTGCTGGGATCAATTTTTTTGGAACGATAAGCGTGCTGCACTTGACCATCTTAAGAACTGCGCTGTTACTTGGCCTACCAAAACAGCAGAGCAATGCAACCAGGTCTCTGCATGAGGAGACTGGACACAAATGAACGTCAAAATGATATAATTGTGTGGTGTATATTACACAAGACTAAGAAATTAGGTAAAAATAATTTGGCAAGTAACTTCCCCTATTAGAGAAAACAAAGACAAGCAGACTTTGCACAAACAGGGGAGGAAGGAAAATTAAAAACATAGTTTGAAACTTCTTTCCTATGTGTTTCACGCTGTCTAACATTACATTTTCCTTAGTTATTTAAGCAGACCATTTCTATTGCAGCATTGAAGATGAAAGGCCAAGGATCAAATCTGCCGTAATAATTTAAAAATTTTTTTTTTTTTTTTTTTAACAAGATAACAATGCTTATGAAAACCTGAAATAATTCAAAGGTTATAAGTGTCACTTCAGTACAGTTTTGTGAGATGACTACCAGGACTAATAGTTCCTAACTCAGTACTGGATGAGGATCTACATTATCCATATCATCTGTTATTTTAAGAGGAAGAAATAGAGGCCTCAGTTCTTTTAATAATTGCTACTTTTTCAGTATTTCTCATTTTGGTACCCTGAGTTCTTTGTATGAATACATGAATGCATGTCGGATACATGTGAAAGGACTGAAACAACAGGATGTTTCTGTTTCAGTAGCTGATAGCATCTGTTAGCAGTTACTGTATCAGTGATAATGTTGGAAATTTGTGAGAGAAGCACGCTTCTAATAAACAGCAGGGAAAGTGAAAAAGTTTCCTAAGAAAGGATTTATCTATCAAATTAAGAGGTAAGTGTTGATGTTGCTGTAGAGTTAAAATAAATGTATAAAAGTTTAAAGCCATTAGTTGATAAAGCAGGAAGCTGTATGAATGAAGGAAAAAAAATACAGGTGGATTTTTTGTTTCCTGTTATCTCAAAAGAAACTGAGTGCAATCAAATTTATGAAGGCTTGAATAATGTTGTTCTCTAAATATTGTCCTTTTTTCTTTCTTGATAAGCAATCACTCAAGGAGATTAATTCACATGTATCCATAATTTGACCTTGTTTCAGGTGTGTAATATGTCAGACAAGCAGTCAAAGTTCACTAGTTGTGTGTTATGTTCCTTTGGGTTTTTTTTGTGGTGGTGGTTTGGTTTTTTTTTTTTTAATTGTGAAAAACAGTTGTTGGGAAGAGCTAGTCAGAGTTTATCAGCTGTCTGACAACTGTACTCTCAGACCAAGAATTCACGCTTCTTTCAGTGAACAGTTTGTCTTGGCATTTTATTTCTATAGTTCTTAATAAAATACTTAACAAAAGGGAAAAAAGCTAATACTGCTATAGGTAATTCTGTTATCTCTCAGCACCTCACCAAAATGAGCACTGCAGTCAAAACAGCTCATTGGTCTTAATCTCGGTTTGAATAACGTAATTCTGTAATCCTCGCACGCTCAGAGAGAAACTAGCAAGGTACCATCCCCTCTGAAACATCCTGCAGGTGGGACTAATAACCCGAGCTAGAGTTAATTAATCTTTTAGTGCTGAAAACCGGATGATAACCTCAGAGCCAACTGTAAAGCTTATCTCTTGTAGTTCTCGTGAGGTGCCATTTTCCAGCCCACCAGAATCCTGTTATAATACAGACCTAACAGAGGGTTCCTGATGAGCGGGAAACCAGGCAATTTATTTACTAAGAATGTTCAGATTTTTCAGGATTTTTCAGGATTTCTACGCACAAAATATGTTTTTAATGAGACAAGAGTTATGGCTTTTTAAACTAGAAACTTTCTTCTACTTTTGCCTTATGAGTTAGTAAGTTTGAATACTGCAGCAAAGCGAAGGGACTCCTTAATGACCCAGGAGAGCAGCTGGGTCTGGTTTGTTGGAAAAAAAATACAATAGTGCTGCCTTCTCAGTACAGGACATGCAGAGGGGTCCAGCTGAGAAAAGCATGCTAAGAATCGCAGCATGCTGGAGACAGAGAGGCTGTCAGAAGATATAAGAGACCTGAGGGCTTTCTTTAACCAGCCAGCAGACCTGAAGAAGCAAAAAGTTTGTTCCAAAGACAGGCTCCCAGTTTCTCTGCTTAATTACATGGGACTGTCCCTGTTCTCTTAGCATACCTAAAATAAGCCAGCTTGAGACAGCAGTTAACCACAGCAATTGCAGTATTTGTTTGCCTGACCTAGAAAACAGGGAAACAATGAAACTCTCTTACTCCCATTCCTGACCAAAACAAAAACAAGCCCCCCTGCCCCCAAACCCAAAACCTAGAAGGTCTGATCACCCTCCGATTAAAGAAGCATTAGGCAAAAAAGCGGACGATTTTCTTGTAATGAGTTGTCCAACTACCCTATCCTTTTTCTCAAATACTTGTAGACATGTGTATGGCAGTGAAAGGCTTCACAAGGATATTCCATAGGTGCCACTATGGGTTCAGGAAAGTCAGTCAAAGACTGAAGTGGCTTTGAGGACATCATGGCCATCTTCCTGAGACAGTGAGCCCTGAATAGAAGGCAGATGTCAGTCTTCCTTCAGGTGTTGATCCAGAAGGGGAGAAAGGTACAACTGCTCCCAAACCTTGAATTCTTAGGGCTTGCGAGTTTTGTTTTTTCTGCCTTATTCCTTGGAAGTGTCCAGATCTGCAGAGGTTTGTTAGCTTACTTATAGTCGAATTTCATTGTCACTGGTACAGGTGAATTAGAAAATACCCTGCTGCAACTGACAGCTTTGTAAATAGATAGCATTTTGCAAACCATGTATGTTGACATCTCTAAGCATTCTTTTTTACTCCCAGAAAAAGCAACTTTGGATACAGAAGCCAACTGTGGAGCAAGTCAGCAAGGTCTTAAGAGATGAAAAGATACTCCCCATACTATGTTTATGGGGAAGATTTCTGTAGAGGTGGTCTAAGGGTTGATAATTGCTACCTTTTCTCCCTCAGCTTCCACTCATTCAATTTTCATCCATCAGGAAATCTAGAAAAGTTTGAGCTATTGATGATTCTTTCTTGATGCTAGGAACTATATGACTCACTAAGGTATATAGTTTTGTTTCTCAGTGATAATAATTTTTTTTTTTTAATTACCAACTAACTTCGGGGGGCGGGGGGGGAATAAGAAGGAGGCTTAGTACAATTTTGGATAATAAACCGAGTTCTGTTGCGTAAGCATTAGCTGGAGTAAAACTAGTAGCTAAATGTTTCTGCCTGCCTGCAGGTACCCTTAACATGAGGCTCAACATTGTTTTTCACAAGCTTACCCCGCCATGGTTCTGTCTGTACAAAGCACTTAAAGTCAAGAGTAGAATACAAAAGAGTCTTCTAAGACAGCTGTTGAAGATAATAAACTGATTTAACTTCTTAATTAAAATCATAGCTTCTTGCTCCATTTGCTGTAGCACTCAGATCCTTGGGACACTCCTATGAAGGCATCTTCTGTTGTGCCAAGATAAAATCACACGTACACCATGTGGAGTATACAAAAATTATCTGTTATTAATACACACAGTAATGAGCTGGGACTAACACACTGTTGGGTGGAGATTTTATGTTCACTGTCTCTGGTGTTTTCCCACAATGAATCTGTGCTGGCCAGTTTCCAGTCAGACGTGGAAGAGTGAAACTCCACAGCATCTTGGGATGGAACAATCCACAGTTTTGCTGAGCTGCCATTTCCTTCTCTCTGTTTTTTCTCTCAGGTTTTTTATTTTGTCACACTGCTGCCTTTTTCTGAATCTTTGATCTTGTTTCTTACTTGAAAACTGTTGCTAGAGTCTCAGCTTGCCCCTTTTATTTCTGTGTTCTTTCTTTATATATATTTTCTTCTCTTCCGTGCCTTGGTAGCCTACAATTTCTTTTGCCTGCAGACTAAGGTGAGAGCATAGGTATGGTTTCATCATTAAGTTATTCAATTAAAACTGGCCCCGGGCACATATTTCCCCTGACTTCCATTGCGTATTTAAGAAAAAAGGCATTAGAAGTACTACTTATACTCATTATGGATATACAAACAGTGCTTGAAACTAAACAAAAACTTCCGACTTTGTAAATTATGTTTGGCAGCTGTGATATCAATGGGCTTTTGGTTATTATTTTTATATCGTGACTGAAAATTCAGTTAAAATTTAGCACTAATAGGCTGTATAGAGCTAATAGATTGCTTCATCTTTTTGTCATCAGACCGAATTAATTTCTTATTTCGAAGCTATCTGGATTTAACAGCCTTGGCCAATTCAGCAAATGCAGTTTGTCAATGCCCTGTGTAAAAGTGGTCATTCTGCTCTCCAGGTATGGTGTTGCTAGGTCATGGAAGCATGTGCATGGTAGTTTTCAGTTGTGAAATGCATTGGTTCAATGCCTTTAAATTTTATCTCTTTTGGGAGTTTATTTTTGTTGTAAAGTGTGGGACTAGGATGCCACGGTCAAAAAAATATTTGAGAAGGTTTGCCAGGAAAAAGGAAAAAACTTCCCCTCACAATTAGTGTTGGTTTTGCCAAAGACTAATCCTTATAACTCAAGGAAGAAAAAATCCCAAAACTTCTGCTAATGTGACATCTTCATGTATGATTTTTGATTGCCTGTATTTTAATATTAAAAAGCTTAATATTAAAAAGCTGTTACACGGATCCTAGAACCCTGAGCTCAATTTAAAGAAGGGATGGCTAATTTCAATGCTGTCTTCTCAGGCCATAAATTTCACAGATTGTGAGTGTGAATAGCTGGAAGCAATGTTCTCTTTTCCTGGTTTTAAATTGCACTGCTGTTCTTTTCACCATGTCATTCTTGCACTTCTGAAAGGAAAAAAAGACGACTGGCTGTCTCAGGAAAACTCTATAATGCCTCACAAAGGAAACCTGCCTACTTCTCTCGTTCTTAGGATAAATAATTCGGGGGCTTTAAACCAGTTTTTGGCATGCTGTTCTCTTCTGTTTACACTTTTATGAGTACCTTTGTGCCTGTCTTCCTTAAAATGTGATTTTTCTGATGATAGCATAAAAGCTTTTCAAAACACAGCACAATCCATTTGGCTACTGGTTATCTGTTTGCTGTCTAATTTAATGTTCAAAGCATTAGAAAGAGGACCCTGGTATGTACCACCTTGCTTAGTAGCGTGATGGGAAGGATTTTCTTTTCCCTGAATGCTGCGCACAAGAAAACAGAGGAAATTTTCTCTGTTAATTCCAGCCACTTTTTGGAACCGTTTTGCTCTTCAGTCTCCACCTTCTCCTGAATACCATTTAAGAGCATTCCAAAAAATTTCTTACCTTAAAAAAAGGATGTTTTTAACTTTGTCCATTACGCTCATATTCTTCCTCAGCCTGAAAGTCTCATAAATCTTAGTGCTAAGGAGAAGAGGTTGGCAGCATGGTGGCATTTTGCAGGGTATTCATGAACAGGGAGAGGTTCTTTTATTTTTTGTTAAACAAAAAAAATGAATGTGATTCATCAACAAATTTTCTCAAATTGCTTTTTCCTTTGCTGGTCATCCCACAGGCACACTGTTATTCACTTTTGTCAGCTCTCAGCTTTCTATTTGCTTAACTTTGCCCCCCAGTCCACTCTGATGTTTGTGTCATCTTAGTCTACACTATGATCTCCCACATGGAAGTGTTTAAGTATCTTATGTTGTTAAAACATGCTGGTTTGACTCCCCAGCAAGTCCAAACAAAAAACATGATGATGATGTGACCGGATCAAATTCTGTTCCTCTTTGTGCTGTACCATAAAATGTCTGTCCGTTTCTGTGGTAAAGCTTTCATATTCTTACTAAATTAATCTGGACCTCATGATGAGAAATGGATGTTATGTTGCAGGCTTTACATACTTAGAAATATTTGTGGTTTCATGCTTTGTCTTCATTTGCTATTTCATCCCTTTTTTCCTTCGGAGCAGACACATGAATAAATACTTTTATAATCTAGCAGTTCACTATGCTTGAGTTTCTCAGCTTGTTTCTTATCTTCTGCCTGTAGAAAGATGAATCTTTGTGAACCCTTGGCTCCCTGCTAGGAGTTGTTTACAACTAATGTCTTCCCTAGTCGTCTTTTCCTTTTGATGTGTATTGGAAGGGGACTCTATTTTTACTTTTAAGACCACTTTCCTTTCCTCCACAGTTTCTCAAGGGTTTATTTCTCTTTCTTTTTCACCATCTCCTCAACAGAACTGTTTTAAATGTTTCTTTCATGACAGTTCTTTACCCAGGCTTTTCTCAAAATATAAGAACACTACTTTTAAATACTTTCCAAATTGCTATTCGAAACCTGCAAAATGTAGAATGTCTCCTTTTTGATAATTTTCTGATTGTTTTTCATCATTTTATTCTCTTCTAGGGAGAAGTTGTGTTGGTTGTTTATGTTTGAAAGAGTGCATTTTCCTGACCAGCTGCCATTTTTTTCTTAGACTTTGGGAAGACTCAGTTCTTCTACCTGTGCAAATAAAGAAGCCTTGGTCCAGTCAAAGTCAGATCTCTGAGGTCTGGCTTTTGAACCATTACATGCTGGCTCCCATCAGGTGCAGGCTTACAGAAGAAATGTATCAGGGATGTAACTCGGGATAAAGTTTGTATTTGGTATCGAGGCATTAATCATCAGTGATTCTTTATCGCTGGTGATCACTTCATACCACGATTGTAGAAACTCCATGTGTCTTATTTCATCTGTGTACTTATCTTTCTATTCTGTTGGGTGTATTTCATAGTCTAAACAGCAGGGCATACTGAATTGTTAAATCCTATTATGTTTGTCCTTTCTTTCCTTGTAGTCTTATCAAATAGAAACACCTGACGTCTCTCTCTCTCCTTTTAAATCTGGATGGTAGTTCTATGGCAACTGAGCTATCCAGGGCAAAAATTAACAGCTTTGGTTTGTTAATTGGAGTGGAAAACTTGTGCAAATGGCTTGCAATAAACTCTTCCAGTCTCCTTCCCCTAGCCAGATCTCTAAAAACTCCTGTAATAATAATGATGCCTTCATTTGATGTTTTCAGTTATTCTGGGAAAAAGAAAAACAGTTAATTTTTGTTGGGGATTCAGTGTCCCCTTCTGAAGTAATGCAAAGCAGAATAATGGGACGCCATAACAAACCCATTTGTTTAAATGCCCTTAATATACACCAGTAACAGATCTAATGATCTGAAATTATCACTGTTAGTTATGGTCCTTGTAAGTCTTAGGGCATTATTTGTGCTGTTCAGCTTGAAGGTGTTAGATGAAGCTGCCAGACCAGGTGAGATTCTGGAGAGAGCACAGTATGGATTCCTCCAGAAAACAGTTCTGCCAAAAAGTGGGAGAACGGATTCCTGTTTTCCTGATAATAAAAGAAGCCCAGGGGAATTAACCCTATATTTTGGATGCCTAAACTAGATATCTAAAGCTAAGCGAACATTCCCCATTTTGTCTTCATTTCCTCCTCTTTTCCCTTCCTCATCATTATATGTTTAATTCGTAATATGTCAAATATGTGGATCATATATAGTGGCTTGTTAATTCAAGCATAGCTGGAAGCTTTTAGTGGTTATTTTTGGGCCATCTGGAACATGAACTTTAATCTTCACAGGCTGTATTTTAAAAGGGTTGATGGACTCATTTTCCAAAGTTTAATTTGACAGAAGAGTGGTTTTATCTGTTATATCAATTAAAGCAGAGTCTATTTGTTGTCAGTCAACAATATTATTTATGCTAAGTGCCATTAACTGTTAAATGCATTATGTTGCCCATACGGTGGCCATGCTGTCATTGTCTCTCTTTTCAAATATACCTTTTTTATTGGAGAACCTATTGCTTTTGCTTAGCGCATGCTAATCAGGAATATAACTCTGAAACATAACCGGGAACTCAGCCCACAGAACTCTGTTGAATGTGGAGGTTTAATTTAGCAGAACAGAAAACAAAATGGGGATGATGTTATCCTACCAGAATTGCTAAAAACTTTTCCTTTTTAAATGTAACTAAAAAGGAGGAGTTGTTCCTGCTATTCTAAAATAATAAAAACATTGTGCCCAGCACATGTTCACTTACCATGGCAAATCCACTGCTTCCCAGAGAGCAAACCACCCTGCTTTGTGTCACTATGCTCCTCAAAATAATAATAATTTACGTGGGCTATTCTTTAGCATCTTTTGTGATAGGGGGAATATTGTTTTTAAGGTATATTTACATTTTGGTGGTTGGAAGCTTTCTGCAATCATATTGTGAAGGTTTATTTTGGTGTCAGTCCTACAGAAATGCCAAAATACGGACTTGAACTGAGCTTCCCAGTATTACAAAATGAGTAAAAAGTAGTGTTGGGACCAGTAACACAGCCTTTTTCTCATTCTTCTGAGTTTTTCCTGAGCCTTAACAATGATTATTGATGACAGCAGCTATGAAGGCTCCATAGGTGAGCCAACATATAAATTTTGTAGTCAACATATGTCTTAAAATTAAGCCTGGTTTACTTTAAAGAATTCTTAGTTCAGAGAACCGCAATGGAGAAGGGAGTTGCAGACCATATCCTCGCTAAGTCTACTGTTGTCTTTGCATCCATTTCTTTCTTTCATATCATTTTTCCCAAGTGCATATTTATTGGTCTATTCTTCTTGATATTATTTTCTTATCTCATCCCCCTAAAAACTTAAGTTTTGTCTCCACTTTTTTTTTTCTTTGGGTCTTTTACACACATGGCTGAATCGTATGGTTGTGCCCATTGCAAAATTTTATTTTAAGTTGCTTTTTCACATTGCTGAGAAATAAACATGAGGTCTAGGGACACACGTATGTGAAAAGGAAGAAAATTTTTATTGAGATTTTGCTATATTCTTTCCCTTTCTGTTGTGGTATCAGCACTTGCTCTGTACTGACTATTCCTAAATATCATGAGATATTCAGCCAAGAGTGGCTGAGACTCGGCCACTGAAGCCAAGAACAAAATTCTCGCTCACAGTACTGGTCTCCCAATTTCTTTTTGTGAAGTTGGTGCTGGGAAAGATATCTCAAAAGGGAGAAGAGGGCAATTATATGAATCCTCCCTTTTTCTTGAAAGATCCTGGTTTTTAATAGGTCTTATGAGCTGTGCAGTATGCTTCAGCTCTGTCTGCATTCAGGAAAATATGCGAATACCTGAAGAAAAATAGAATTTGCAGTACTGCGCCCTGCAAAGGTTCTCGGGAATATCTCACCCATTTAATTTAATTCCTATGTTTTCCTAAAGGTGACCAGAAGTAGGGAACTTCCATCAGGCTTCAGTGTGGTCAGGCACTGTGATTTGTAACCACAGCGTCTCACAGAAAATCGTTAGTTACTTGTATTCAACAGTTCTAAATGTTTGAAGGAGTGAGTTACTGACAAATGAAAATGAAATGGTAATTCTGATGTTAACTTGATAGCAATTTCTGAACGCTTTTTTGTTCAAGAAAATTGTACCAAAGAACTTTGAGAAAATGAAGGCTGCATCAGGCTAACACTTGTATCAGGCTATGTTCCTGAATTTCCATCTGGAAACTTATTTTCAGGCAGTCTTCCTGGCTGTGACTCTCAAAGTTGCTCAGGCAATGAGGTACAAAGACTTACACATACAGCTCCCGTAGAAGTGGGGAGCTGATAGCCCTGTCTGAGGTCAGGCATGCTATAAATGGGCAAACTCCTCCAGAGAGCTCTGCCAGTCTACCTTACGCATGAACCCTCTGCTGCCTTTGGCAGTCTTTCAGAGACAAATATACTGGATTTTGCATATGCCAGGCTATTTGCACCATCTGCAGCACAAGATTCTGTTGAGCGGAAGGAGGATGGACACTTGGATAATTGATGTCAGTCTTTCATTTGGAATGGGAACAGTTACTGAGGCAGAAAACCCTGGAAATGAGGATCTTGGCATTTATGTAAACAGAAACAATCACAACTGGTGCTGTGTCCGGAGCCTTAGCAACTCTCCTTTAAATGCACGTACAAGGTGTAGAGTTTATAGACAATTCCTATAGAATAGTGATCGTGTGCGTTTAGGAATTGTAAGTATGAATGAAAGGGGACCCGCCACACTGAGGCAAGAAACAAGTATGTGAAATAATGTGCCATATTGTCTCACCTCAGCTGCTTGGTGTTGGAATGAGTGGCTCACCTTTGCATCTTTGCAGACTGAAGGAAGTAATTTATATAAGCATTTATAAAAATTAATCTTGCAGCTACTCTATCTTAAGGTGTTCATTTTTGGATCTTGACAAATGCAGTCCCTAGGGCTGACTGTGGTGGTAGTGAAATGACTGACTGCAATGCTTATCATCATGGCACAATAACAAATAGTTCAGTCTGGCAGCCGTGATTTTCCTAAACCCTTTTGTCAGTAAGTGTCAAGTTCTGAGCAGTCCAAAAAAAAAAAAAAAAGAAAAAGAAAAAAGGGTCCAGACATAACAGTTTCATGGCAGTTGTATCTGTGTAGCCTGACTTTATACCCTAAACCTCTACTTCATAATGTAAAGCATTGCTTCACAGATCCAGATGTGGTCCAGGCAATAAAAGGAAGCCTGAGCCAACCAGTTATATTGCTCAAAATAGTCTAGTGTTGACACAGAGGGTCTGAATGGACACTACAGATTCAATTAAAGCCAAAAAGTCTGGCCTTGCTCCCAGTAAGAAGCACCAGCGCTGTACTGTGCTAGTACACAGCTCATTTTACAGTGAGCCTAGTACTGTAAAATTTGACAATTGCGATGTACCATGCACTTCATGGATTAGGTCAAAGCGTAAACTGAATTAGGCCACAAGCCACCCAAGTTATACTGTGTTACATTCACTGAACTCTGATGCTCACTGTGAAGATGTTGTGTTATTGGTGGCTTTTGTATTTGTCATAAGCTGTTTACAGAAACTTGCTGAATTGAGCTTAAGTAGAAAGTTGTCTTTCAGTGACAGATTTTTGGACGTTTTTTATATTGTCCAAAAACTTTAGAAATACCAAATACTTTCCTGAATGATCCTGTTACTATGTTACTAGCTGTATACTGCTAGTAGGGCTGTATACTGGAGGGCACAATTACCACTTTTTCAAGGTATAAAAAACTCATTATGGTCACTGAAGCATCCAGACTCATAAAATTTTTTCTCTTAGCATGATTTTTTTGTAGTTTCTTTCAGAGACGAGCAAAGCAACAGCCACTGCACAACATCCGCCACAGCCCAGCAGGCTGGTTATGTAGGGGTTGAGCAGGCGGGTCTGGAGCCCAGGCTGACGGCATGAAGGTGAGCTCTCGGGGCTTGGGGTGCATCACGCAGACCTGTAAGTGACAGGTCCATTAGTATGAACAGGAAAAGGTTCCAGCCGTGGCTGTGGTGTCCTAGCAACAGAAAGTAAAATGTATGCAATTGTGCAACGCCTTGACTTAGCAACTTCTTCAGTTTGCACTCCACCTGAATTCAAGACAAAGTGCATATATATATATATATACAAACACAGATGCAATTGTAAATTTTTGTGTGCGTATATACCTATTTATCATTCATTTTTATATATGTACAAACACACATACACACATATACGTACGCATCATCAGAATGTATGGATATCTTATATCACGATCAGAATAGACTAATTTAAGTTTTCATCCATGTTGTTATGGAGGAAAGAAATGAAATTAAACTCAGAAACAGGTGAAGAGTACTTGTTCAAATGAAGGATCCTGATATGATGGTAGTTTGCTGCATCATAATGCTAGTCTGAGAACCTCTGTAAAATATCTTTTTATAGAATATCACAAGATTAAGTTAGCGTGTTTAAAATATCCTCTAATGAATTCTGATTCTTTCTGTACTGAAACCCAAGTGTATTTACAGATGGTTCTACCATATTCCATCCTATCCTATGGAAAGAAAAAAACTGAAGTTCAGCTGGCTGGCTTCTCGCCAGTTTGCTAATCTGTCTATAATTTTGAGCATTTAGTTTGTGGGAGAGATTGGATAATTAAAGCGTATTCCATTAGCTCAAATGCATAAGCATTGCTACCTCCACAGTTGCATTCCAGGAAAAAGGTTTTTTGATTTTTGACTTTTGGGGAGAGCTCCTCCTTTTGCAGAGGAGGATTTCAGAAGTAACAGCACAAGAAGAATGTGAACGTTTTAATATGCCCATAAACTGTTATTTATCCATTGCGACATTTTTTCAATTGTCCCATCACCTTGCTGTGCTTTTAGTTATACTTGCTTTCTGTCTTATGACTTTTCAGGGGTCCCTATTCAAGGAGACAAGGGCTTGAGAAAAAGAGAGGGGGCACTCTAGCTTTGTGTTTATAGCACTATCATTTTACTTTACCTCTTTCTCATGATTCTAATCACTGTTGAAAAGCTATCTTGTATGATTTTTAGCATTCAGACTTCAATAGTTCCTTTAGCAGGTGTTTCTCAAAAGACAGAGTTGGAAAGCCTGCCCCTATTATCTCCTAATATCAATCAGTTTATGGCCCAAACAAGACCCCGTAATGGGCTATATGTATTGCTTCCACGCTGCAAGGTTGTATAAGGTCTGATTAGCAAGCTATGGAGCCATATGGAAGAAGGTGAAAGAAATTTGTTCTGGAACATTTCTCATTTTGGAGGGTAAGAATGCTTATCCTTGTAACTGGTTAATACCTTGTGAAAGCATCAGCCAAGTAGGGCTGAGC
This sequence comes from Gavia stellata, assembly GCF_030936135.1. NCBI lineage: Eukaryota > Metazoa > Chordata > Aves > Gaviiformes > Gaviidae > Gavia > Gavia stellata. The sequence continues at coordinate 121,247,488 of NC_082594.1, forward strand.
GATCTGAGAAAGTGCGAAATGTTTGAACTGCCTTGGCACTTTTTCCCACCAAGCTATTCCTACATTTTTCCTGCTTCATTTAGATACAGGATTTTAGCAGGGGAGATAGAAGGAGTTTCTTTTCTCCTTGATGTGCTACTCTGTCTTCTCCTGCCCTCCCTCAGTCCCTTAAATGTCTCTAGAATGTAAAGGGCAGTCATGTTCTTTCGATACAGTCCTGTAAGGATTTTTTAAAAATATATAACTTAATGGCCAGTTCAGTCATACAACTTCTTAATGATCACTGGGCATCTCATCAACAGAGGTGGGTGGGAACACTGATGGTGTCAGAAAGCTTCCCTATCCAAAGCAGAAGGAAACCAGGGTATTTAAAAGGTTTCTATTGGGAGATGGAAGCTATACTGGAAGACTTAAATTTGGTGGCTGGGTTACTGACCTACGATGTGGGGAATAGATTGCCATTAGGCACTGGGGCTTACCTCCTCCCAGGAGAGTGCCCTGATACTGAGCCATGAGGATCTTCACCCCCATGTCCAGGCCTTCCAGACCTGAGCAATTTTCTCAAGAAAATTTTCTTCTGGAAAGCTGTTGTGTTCCCATATGTGTTTAGGTTTGACAGAATGTATTAAAAATAAAATCTCTCCCTCCACCCATTTTTCACTTAAAATAAGGGTTGACTATTTCCACCCTTCTCAACATACCAAATGCTTGGAGTATCACACAGTTTGGAGGAGGCTGAACTCAACCCTCGAGAGAACTTAAGTCCAATCATTGGGGTAGCTTAGGCCAGTGGGTAGCACTGGATGCATCTTTTCCCTGCACAGGGCAGGAAGGAGAAGCAACATAGCGAGAGTACCCTGTTGCTGTACTTGGGCTGCTTGGTACAGCTCGGTACCCACTGGGGTAATGGCACGGCTCTGGGGGTCTCCTGCACTATCTGCTCCCTCATGGGGCATCTCTAGCATCTTGTTGTGTTGCTCATTAGAGAGAGGCCCATAATTGTTATCTGTGTTAGTGAAAACACATAGGCCTGGACATTACTCAGGCATCAGGGCAGAACTGAGAAAAACGTGAAGTGCTTACAGACCTCCCAGTTCTCATAAATCTTTCCCTGGATCGAAATGACTTGTTCCACTCTTTTGTAATATTCAAAGCAGGTAAAAGTGAGTATTTATAGCACCACAGAACTGCTGCTAACACTTCTTTGCCCTGTCTCCAAATTTATGATAACATATTTTTCTAACTGCAGCAATTTGCCACCAACATTTACAAGGATGTCGAATATAAAGCACGTTTTAAAAAGGGGGGGATAAATCAATCCATGATGATTATGAAGTATTATGGTCACTGTATAAAAGTGTACGTTCATACGTGACACTTAGAAATGTGTAGCAAATTATGCAGGGACGAGAAACGTCTGAATTCAAATGGCAGTGCAGATTGGGGGAGCTTCCTCCCATCAGATACTTGGTCTAAAAAAGGCTTTGTATTTCTGAGGGTAGTTGCTGTTTACTGGTACATGGTAACCATAATTACACCTGGTGTTTTCCAGGGGAGAAATGCCAAGGCAAACTCCTACCAAGTCTGTTGGGCCAAAGCAGCGCTTTGCATTTTCCCTTGTGGAGCTACAGCGGGGTCGTTTCTGATGGCTGCCCTTGCTACCTTCCCAAACTTAGCCCAGCATCTCTCTGTTTCCCCCAGTAGCTGGCGGGGAAGAAGCATGCCATGCCAGCCGCAGACAGATTTGCTGCCATGTGTCACTTACTGTGTCTGTGACTATTTGCCCAGCGGCTTGGAGGAATCGCTATGGTATCATCGATCTCCGTGGCCTCTTCTTTTCCAACCTTAGTGATTCTGTGATTCTGTGATCCTGCTTGCCTGTATCTGTCAATAGCACTCTGACTTTTTTTCCTTTACTGTAGGTCACAAGGACATTTTGGTGTGGTACCTACCTCTTTGAATTAGTTGCAGGTGAATTTCTGGTGTACAGTGCCTTGATCGTTTGCACCTCTCGCAGGGGTTTAATTCTCATGAAAAGGAATCAAAGAAAATGCCATGTACAAAATACGTCATAAAGAATAGGCAAGGGGTGTAGTTAAAATATATAGCTAATGACAGCAAATCAAACAAACTTAAATACCATCTCCCTGATGCTGTGAGTTGAATATTTTTCCCGCCTTCTTCACAAAGTTTCCTTACTAGTGATGTATTGTGATCTGAAATTTAAAATTTTGGTTTATCCTACTTTTGACAGGGAGGAGTTAGTTAGACTGTGTGACGTCCTACTCACAAAACCCAAAGTTAGGCTTAGAAAGGGTGGGGGCGCAGTGCATACGTGCACATATACACCCAAAGACATTCTAACTCTGCTGCTACCTTAACAGGAAAATACAACTCTCTCATCTGTGTTTAATTGTCATCTTCTTCTGTAACTAAAAAAATGAGTGGCTCAGAAATCAAGGCACTCAACTATTGTAAATAACAATTACGTAATGGTGAGCACTGGGGAGCTTAATTTCTTACAAATATATCTGCATTTATATATGTCTGTCCTTAATAAGAGGTGGTTTAGAAAGGTATTTGATATAAGTTCATAGTCTTTACTGTGGACTTGGTGAGCCAGCATCTGATTTGGATTTATTGAAGCAGATGTTAAGCAGAGAGAAGAGACTGACACGTCCGTAGTGGTTCCATAGCTGTGTGAATTATTGTTAAAACCCCAGCACTGGCACATCTCTAATTTAATACTCATTTCAGCAGTGACCGTGGTAATAAAATCTGAAATGCCTCGTTCTCCTTTCATTAAAGTCAGAAGTGGAAAAGAAGAGATCTGTATCAATATGAATACAGAGGTGTCCTTGACCAACATGAAAGTATCCTTTTATCTAAGAAAAAAAGACTAATCTTGTTGTTTTAACAACCTATCTCTTGCAGGCTGCGTTCTTTTTAAGCAAATGTGATGCTATGACATAATTCTTTATGTACACGAATGGTTAATTGCAAAGCTGTCTTTCCAAAGGACTGTGCCTCATTTCTAAACTCTACATCTGAACTCACAAGAGAGACAAAAGATGAAAATGGCTTGGATCTGAAATTTAGGAAATTAATAAAAACAGGATTAAAAGCATGAGTTCCAGGCTGCGAAACCTATCTGGGTTTTGAAGGTATATAGGGCTACTCTGCACTTCAGTGAGCTAAGATAGGTAACCTGGCTGGCAGCTGGCTGGTTGGGGGCAGGCAACTCCGGACTGGGGTGGGTAGATAGAATCAGGGGATGATGCATGGAAAAGGCCCCCGAGCATGGACTCTGCCTCAGGCAGGGGCTAGTTCTGCTCAACACCTTGAACTCTGAGATTGGGGTGCCTTTCCCAAAGCTGCATTGCAGGAATAAAAAGGACTAATGTCACCTCACAGCACTACCCTTTTTTAATAGGTCTCTCAGACTGTTTCAGCTGCTTGAGAGACAAGCGCTTGCTTTCAGCTTACAGGTATCTCCTGAAACAATGCACTTGTTCTGGGTTGAGCTGACATTAACAGAAGACAAGCTTGAAATCAGTGGGAGTGAGGGGTTCTTTGTAAGTCTGCAGAAGCTAAAAGTATCTTCTGAGCTGTGCTGAGAAAAGTTACTTTTCTTCCTAGTGAGCAACTAAAGAGGGATTATATCACTACGCTTATAGTAGAACGGTTCAGTAGAGGGTCAAACATCTGCTCAATAGAGCAGCCCATCACCGGGAGTGCGTCTAATTAATCCTGCTGTGCTGTGAAAGGGCATCAATTCTATCAGTGGTTTTGGGCAGTCTTTCACTTGCTTCAACTATTATGTGCCATTAACTTACTGTAGCAAGAGTTGGTCAAACAGTAGGCTTGAAAACAAATTTTTTTTCAGGATATATATATTTGTGAATTTGTTACTTTGGCATCTATTTTTAGGATTAACCTAGCTTCAGATTATTCTGCAGGATGGGAAGTCAGAATTTTGCCAAGCCCTAACTACACTTGTAGAATAATGATGATACAGTTACTCATTTATAAATGCCTTAATTGATCACTTGACACATAATAATGTTTTATGTAGTAAAGTGTATCTCTTGATATAGGTATATACACCTCAAGAGGGTCAAGTTAATTACTTTGGGAAACAAAAGTTTATTTAAACTTGGGGGTAATTGAATTCTCATCTACAGTGCTAAATTATTTTAGCTACTCTATACAGAATGTAAGTATAGTTTATCTGCTTTTCATTGGGAAGTGGCATTGAATAAGCACAGTAAAATCTTCTAACAAGACCTCTTTCCATTAACAATAAAAATAATCTGTTGAAACTTGTTATGTTTAAAACTATTTACCACAGTGGGAGCATGTGAACAAGTCAGCATTACAAATATGCACAACTGTCCAAGCAAAGAATGATAGCATGGCTAGAGAGGCATTCATGGTTATTTCTTTCCTCTTAAACACATCTCTAAAGGAAGCACTTAATCAAAAATTTGGGGGATTCGTTTTCAGCTTGTCATTGATAAACTTAAGATTCATTGACAAAATGATTAATCATGTACGATGTTCGTCTGGGACGCTAAGGAAACGTGTTGCCTTGAAAACATTTGTCTATAATGCCTTTTAAAAGTTCTAAGTAATCCTGCCAATTTAGAGATCCAAACAGTTAAAAGGTGCCTTTTTTCCAAGGAAGATAAAAAGCGGGAAATGTCTATGAAGACTTATACTAAACGTAATTAAAAAAAGCAGAAAAAAACACAGCATGCTCTGTGATGTCCTGCTTTATCACAGTAGAGGATGAAGTCTTTCTTGAAGTCTTTCTGAATTTCTTGGGCCCTTTGTGGAGGGAGGAAAGTGTACATACATTGATGTATTGCTGAGTCACTTCCTGTGGATAGACTATATTCTCATCACATTGTCTGTCATTACCTGGAAGAGTTGGAAAATGCTAACACTTTTGATAGATGACTGTCCAGTTTGGCTACATGCAGAAATTTTAGGTCTGATTTTTCCATTTAACTTGAACCTAACTTGTACAACTGTTTAACTTACAAAAGGGATGTTTTCGTTCCAGAAAGAGTACGGCTTATGTAAATAGGTAGCTTATGGAAATGCTTTGTCAGAAAGCACTTCAACAGAAGACTCTAACTAGGTCTACGGATCCAGAGGAGAACTAGTCATCACTGGAACTAGGAAGTATTTGATGTGAATATTTGATTGCCCTTCCTTCCTTGTTTACATTCTCTCCCTAAGCTGTTTTGTTTTGGTCAAAGGTCCAAAATTTTCAGTGCTCGAAAGGAAGATTGGAAGAGTGTAGTATCCCATTAAGTTCTCTTTTTAAATTTGCCCTCTTCAGAAACTAGCTTTATTAATTTTTTATAAGAACTTGTAACGAAAAAAAATACGTTTCTAGTCATCAGAGTTGCAAAGGGAAACTTTAAAATGTGGCTGAAGAATACCGTTAAAGTTAACATTCAGAACAAGGTAAAATCTAATTTAAGGCACTTTTGTAATTTGGAGATTTTGAAGCATGCATTTTGAAATTATGCATTGTCAAAGTGTCTTTTGTCAAGTTAAACTTATCCTATCGAGAAAAAAAAAAAAAAAACAAAAATGCTGGTAAATCTTACTTGCTGGAACTTTGTGCAAGTGTGCTCCTTCTGCTGCTGAAGTTTTTTGTTGAGGGGTTTTTTTTCCACCCATGAAAATAATGGATATAGAATAAATTTCCAATATTGGAAAGAAACAATTCTTGACACTTCTGGTGTCTTTGCATTCCAGTAGAAACCTCTGTCATCTACAGGGACCTGTGGTTATCGTGGGATGGGGTTCTCCCTGTATTCTTGAAATTTAAATGGTGCATAAATTATTCTGAGGGGTTTTTATGGGAAAGGAAATTAACTGCTTTAAAAACTTTTCATCCTATAGCCCACTACGCTGTACTAAAGCTGTCAAAATTTTAAATATATGTGGGCTTTGCCTTTTTCTACACGTGGAACAGTGGCTTTTCAGAGGAGTCTGGCTTTTTCATATTTTCAAATTTAAAAAGCAAAGCTGGCACAAATGACAAACACATGGTAGGACAAAAATAATAAAAATATTGCTAAGACAGCACAGGTTTTTCATGGCAGAAAAGTAAAATTTTAGGATACTGGAGTAACATTTGGTTTGTGATAATATTTTTATGTGCATGTTGTGACATGAATTTAGTTACCTTTGTAGAGAGGAGCAGAACTGTGAGCACAAGAGTTGTCAGTGACATTTTACTTGAATCTAGAAAGGCTTTTGTGTTAGATTTACATCTCTCTAGAAATTTCTGTGTTCGCCCCTTGCTGTAATATCTGAGAATGTTCAAACATTAATGTATATCTCTTCATAATAGCCTTCTGAAATAGGAAAATAGTATAATTTCAACTGAAGAAGGGCAACTGGCAAATGGAAATATTTAAGTGCTTGATTTAAGGGCCTCATCAAGATTAATGCTGCTCTTACCTATGAAGGATTGCTGGTCCAGATACAAATATTTATTAGATTGAGTAAATCTCTGTGCTTGACAGATCTCCTTGGATGAACCTTTTCACAAGGGCCTATCTGTGTAGATGAAGTACTGGTATGGGATTGGAAGGAGCTGTGGTTAGCTGTGGACAGCTGTGCGTTAGCTACGTATAGTTTCAGGTGGGATAGTTGTCATTGGGAAATAATTCAGCCTTATTAGCCATTTTATAAATTTTGACTTATTGACTTTAATATAGCAATGTGTTAATGCATTGAAATAGTTTGTGACCTGGGACTTGGTGTCACATCAACGGCAAAAATGGAATTATCTCCTTGTTGGTATATAGACTAAGTTAATGGTTCTCTCTAGCAGCTTCCTTACTGACTTGCTTGGTGGGTATGAACAAGTCATGTCTCAGGAAAATGTGATGTCCCTCACTTGAAATTT